>NC_083239.1:9838225-10178582 GCF_032191835.1 Heteronotia binoei | reverse complement strand
AGAAGGGCACGCTCAACCTGAACATCCGTTTTATTTTGAAATCTTTCTCGGTTAATGTTTCTCTGCCAGACTGGAGAGCCAGTTTGGTGTAGTGGTGAAGTGTGCGGGCTCTCATCTGGGAGAACCGGGTTTGATTCCCCACTCCTCCACTTGCACCTGCTGGCATGGCCTTGGGTCAGCCATAGCTCTGGCAGAGGTTGTCCTTGAAAGGGTAGCTGCTGTGAGAGCCCTCTCCAGCCCCACCCACCTCACAGGGTGTCTGTTGCGGGGGAGGAAGGGAAAGGAGATTGTGAGCCGCTCTGAGACTCTTTGGAGTGGAGGGCGGGATATAAATCCAATATCTTCATCTACCTCACAGGGTGACTGTTGTGGGGGAGGAAGGGAAAGGAGATTGTGAGCCGCTCTGAGACTCTTCGGAGTGGAGGGCGGGATATAAATCCAATATCTTCATCTACCTCACAGGGTGACTGTTGTGGGGGAGGAAGGGAAAGGAGATTGTGAGCCGCTCTGAGACTCTTCGGAGTGGAGGGCGGGGTATAATCCAATATCTTCTTCTGCCCACCACCAATGTCTCAGTTGGGGCAAAGCTCCACAGTTCAGGTTTTATTTTTTTTATTTATTCAATTTATATCCCGCCCTCCCCACCGAGGCGGGCTTAGGGCGGCTCACAACACAAAATCCAGAACAATCAAGATTAATAAATATTAAAATACATATTCAATAATTTACAATCGTTAAAACAGTAAAACAAGAAGAAACAGTCTTAACAGTTTCGGTTCTATATCCACTATACCATTTCTTTGGCACTAGCAGTGTAATGGTGATGGTGCTATAGGGCTATATTTTGTACCATCACATGCAGTCTGTCACAGAAGTGAGTACACCCCCTCACATTTTGTAACTATTTAAGTATACCTTTTCATGTGACAACACTGAAGAAATGACACTCGGCTACAATGTAAAGTAGTGAGACTAGAGCTTGTATAACTGTAAATGTGCTGTCCCCTCAAAATTATGCAACACACAGCCATTAATGTCTAAACAGCTGGCAACAAAAGTGAGTACACCCCTAAGCGATAATGTCCAAATGGGGCCCAAAGTGTCAATATTTTGTGTGGTCATCATTATTTTCCAGCAATGCCTTAACCCTCTTGGGCATAGAGTTCACCAGAGCTTCACAGGTTGCCACTGGAGTCCTCTTCCACTCCTCCATGACGATGTCACTTAGCTGGTGGATGTTAGAGACCTTGCGTACCTCCATCTTCCGTTTCAGGATGCCCCACAGATGCTCAATAGGGTTTAGGTCTTGAGACATGCTTGGCCAGTCCATAACCTTTACCCTCAGCTTCTTTAGCAAGGCAGTGGTTGTTTTGGAGGTATGTTTGGGGTCGTTATCATGTTGGAATACTGCCCTGCGGCCCAGTCTCCGAAGGGAGGAGATCATGCTCTGCTTCAGTATGTCACAGTACATGTTGGCATTCATGGTTCCCTCAACGAACTGTAGCTCCCCAGTGCCGGCAGCACTCATGCAGCCCCAGACCATGACATTCCCACCACCATACTTGAATGTAGGCAAGACACACTTGTCTTTGTACTCCTCACCTGGTTGCCACCACACACTCTTGACACCATCTGAACCAAATAAGTTTATCTTGGTCTCATCGGACCACAGGAGATGGTTCCAGAAATCCATATCCTTAGCCTGCTCGTCTGCAGCAAACCGTTTGCGGGCTTTCTTGTGCATCATCTTTAGAAGAGGCTTCCTTCTGGGATGACAGCCCTGCAGACCAATTTGGTGCGGCGTATGGTCTGAACACTGACAGGTTGACCCCTTCAACCTCTGTAGCACTGCTGGCAGCACTCATACGTCTATTTCCCAAAGCCAACCTCTGGATATGATGCTGAGCACGGGCACTCAACTTCTTTGGTCGACCACGGCGAGGCCTGTTCTGCATGGAACCTGCCCTGTTAAACCGCTGTATGGTCTTGGCCACCGTGCTGCAGCTCAGTTTCAGGGTCTCAGCAATCTTCTTATAGCCTAGGCCATCTTTTTGTGGAGCAGCAATTTGTTTTTTTCAGATCCTCAGAGAGTTCATTGGCACGAGGTGCCATGTGAAACTTCCAGTGACCAGTATGAGGGAGTGAGAGCGATAACCTGCTCCCCCTTCACACCTGATATCTTGTACCACTAACGAGTCACATGACACCAGGAAGGGAAAAGGGTTACTTGGGCCCCATTTGGACATTATCACTTAGGGGTGTACTCACTTTTGTTGCCAGCAGTTTAGACATTAACGGCTGTGTGTTGCGTAATTTTGAGGGGACAGCACACTTACACTGTTAATACAAGCTGTAGACTCACTACTTTACATTGTAGCCAAGTGTCATTTCTTCAGTGTTGTCACATGAAAAGATATACTTTATATATATATACAACACTGAAGAAAAGAAAAGGAGAGCCAGTTTGGTGAAGTGGTTAAGTGTGTGGACTCTTATCTGGGAGAACCGGGTTTGATTCCCCACTCCTCCACTTGCACCTGCTAGCATGGCCTTGGGTCAGTCATAGCTCTGGCAGAGGTTGTCCTTGAAAGGGCAGCTGCTGTGAGAGCCCTCTCCAGCCCCACCCACCTCACAGGGTGTCTGTTGTGGGGGAGGAAGGTAAAGGAGATTGTGAGCAACTCTGAGACTCTTCAGAGTGGAAGGTGGGATATAAATCCAATATCTTCATCTACCTCACAGGGTGTCTGTTGTGGGGGAGGAAGGGAAAGGAGATTGTGAGCCGCTCTGAGACTCTTCGGAGTGGAGGGCGGGATATAAATCCAATATCTTCTTCTTCTACTTAAATATTTACAAAATGTGAGGGGGTGTACTCACTTCTGTGACAGACTGTAGCTGTACTTTTCAGATCACCAACACCTAACAAGGAGTAAATGCACATGGTGAGGGGAGCTGTTACTGAAAGATTATGGCAGTTTGGAGCAACTGTACATCACAGGTCCTTCCTGCACCAGCAACTACACAAGATGGTCAATCCCTCTATCATTCTATAGCAGGGGTCCCCAGCCACCAAGCCACAGACCGGTACCAGTCTGCGGCCTGCTAGCAACTGGGCCGTGGAGCAGGCAGAAGTGCTGCACCACCCCTGCTAGCCGAGGACCCGGGTGGATGAAAGAGGCAGTGTGGCCTTGCTCCAAGATTTGACACTTTCTAGTATTTTTCCCCACAAAAAAACGGGGAAATAACCAAAACATATAAAGCAGACAGATGGAAATCTTCATCATGCCACTGTGGCCACATAGGAGAAAGTAATTTAAAAAGTACGGGGAACAGGGTTCCCGCTAAGCTGAGTTAGTGTGAGCTAGCTATTTTTTAGCCTCCGGCTCACACGTTTTTGTCTTAGCTCAGGAAGGATGGCCCCAGAACAAATCAATTTATGCAGTAGCTCACAATTTTAATGCCAGTAGTTCAGGAAGTAAGATTTTTGCTCACAAGACTTCACAGCTTAGAGGAAGCACTGGATGGGAGTAAGGTTTTATTGTGACAATTACAATTCAAAAAGCATTTTAAGGTAGATGCTGAGCTGATCCAATTTAGTACACCTCCCGCTGATGTCAGGGGTGTGTGGCATATACAAATACGTTGTGCTAATGAGCTCTAGCACCCCTTTTTCTACAAAATGACCCGAGTATAGGGGTGTCAAACGTGCAGCCTGTGGGACGGATCAGGCCCCTAGAGGGCTCCTATCAGGTCCACAAGCAACTCACTGTTATCAAAGATTTCAGGTTTTCACGGCTGGTAACATCATTAGGGTTTGTAGAATCTTTCGGGCTCAAGTGCCGTGTTCTACTGGAGAAAGTTTTTCTTCCAGACGTTTCGTTCTCGGCTGCGGAGAACATCCTCAGTGGCATTGCAGCCGGAGCAGGCGCTCTGACCTTCTTGGCTGCTGTGCATTGAGTGGGGCCAGGTTTGTGGATGTGCCCATTGTTTGTGCCAATTGCCCTTTCATCACACCCCCTCCAGCCTAGAAATAGCAGCTCTCCAGCAGCCCTGGCCCCACTCAATGCACAGCAGCCAAGAAGGTCAGAGCGCCTGCTCCGGCTGCAACGCCACTGAGGATGTTTTCTGCAGCTGAGAACGAAAAGTCTGGAAGGAAAACTTTCTCCAGTAGAACACGGCACTTGAGCCCGAAAGATTCTACAAACCCTAACTCACTGTTGCCTGTTTCTTTCTCCCTCTCTTACTTCCTTCTGCGTCACAGCTTACTCTGCCAGGCTTGCGCAATCACACAGGAGCTATGGAGCAAAGCCTCTATTTTCTCCATTGGCTGACGAACACATGAAGCAATTCATGTACAAAAGCTTGCAATGGCCAGCCATTTCATGTTTTCCTATGGTCTCAGGCTCAAAGTATTGACCATGAGATTTCTGTAACGAATGTCAATAATAACAATAACAGCATACTCAAGATTGCAAGGGTTAAGCTGCCCCTCATACACCAGCTATGCCAGAACGTGCCCTCGCCATCCTGTCAATAGTTCAGATTACTTCAAAGCTGCAAGTGAAGTATCCAGTAGTGGGACCTGGAAAGGAACTGAGTAGTGAGTGATAGAAGTAAGTTTGTTAGTAAATTTTGTAATTGTCTACTGGCTGTAAGTTTTACCCATTCAGTCTTTGTTTCCCAAACAATCAATGGGAGGGGAAAACTTCTGCCCTGTTAAAACCTAGGGAGGACTTGATATTCTCTTTGGCCAAGTTGGTCTGAGAACGAGAGGACCAGACATTTTGGTCTTTTGAGGTGGTCAGCTACATCTCTAATGCTGTTGTGGTCTTATATCGCGGAGGGGGATTTCCCCTCACTAACCTGCTGATGTAAATGGAAACCAGCTTTACATCCAAGTGCAAGTTACATTAAAAGGATGGGGCCCATTTATTTAACCCATCAAATATGTAGATACTTATTAGACATCGCCCATGTAGCCATTTCAACTAGCAAGGCGCCCCACCCACCCACCTTTGTCTTTAGCTTATTTCTTATGTAGGGTTGTTGAGTCCTCTGAACCACTGGTGGGAGTAGGGGGACAGTCATCTCTCTTTCCCTGTGTTTTGCAGGAACCCTTCCTGCCATAAGAAATCAGCCAGGTCTCCCATTGGGAGGCTGTGTTTTCCAAATTCCCCATCCGAGAAAAGGAATGGGAAGAAGAGTTGGACAGGGACCTGCCTATTCATCTGTGGCGAAATAATTTGGTAGCCTCTTCCTGCATGGTTAGTCTGAAGACTAGAATTCAGGGGAAAGCTTTGGGGGTTTGAACCAGACACATTACTCATAAGTAGACCTGCAGACCCACTGCTGGTATGGGCACAGCTGTCTCTACTAGGCATACTGAGG
Organism: Heteronotia binoei; assembly: GCF_032191835.1. Classification (NCBI taxonomy): domain Eukaryota; kingdom Metazoa; phylum Chordata; class Lepidosauria; order Squamata; family Gekkonidae; genus Heteronotia; species Heteronotia binoei. The sequence goes on along the minus strand of NC_083239.1, from coordinate 10,173,197 downwards.
AATTGCTGTTGCTTACATGGCTTATGGAGGAGGGAGAACTGCTACACAGCATTCCAGCCTTACTGAGAGCCCCATTTGGGAAGTAAAGAAAGAACCTGGGTTTGCATATATTCTAGCACGCCATCTGGGTCCACAGAACTTCTTGCTTTTAGCCTGCAGTAGCCATGGGCTCCAGAACCAGCAGTAGCAAGCAGCGTTTGTGTTTTCTGTAACCATTAGATTTAGGCAATCATGTTGGGCCATGGCCCACACATGCCCACTACGGCCCATGCTGGCTCCACTTTAATGCCCATAGGCAATTTTGTAGGCGACGCCGAGGTAAGCTGAGAGAGAATGCTGCAGGGGTGTAGCCAGGATTTTTTAAAAAAATTGGGACTCAAATTTTTAAAAAAGCCCCCCCCCCCAACCTAAAAAGGTGGGGCTGGCAGGATGGGTCTTCCAGGCATCCCTAGTCCAGAAACCGTTTTGAATGTTTAAATAAAGCCCCCCTCCCCCAAAATGGACAATTCTGATCATGCACTCCCCCGCCCGCTATCTATGGACTTCGAGACCCTGCATAGATGCCACCTGCCTGGTCCAGCAAACCCTTTGCTGCCACTGCTATTGGCCAAACTCCTAATACCTGCGCTCTTTGTCCCTGGCTGGCAAGCTGCAGTCCTGGCTCCTCTGGCCCAAGAGGACCAGCCCCAGCACTGCCACTTGCCTGCCCAAGAGCTGGGGTGGGAGCAGCATGCTCCTCCTGCAGCTGCCTCCTAGCCTGCTCTGTGTCCCACTGGCTGCACGGGGGGGGGCTGCGCACTGGCAAAAGAGAATGAGGGCAGTCGGGAGAAAGTCGTTTGCTGTAAGGCTTGCAAAAGGGAAAGTCAAGGTGAAGCACCACCTGCCCAGGGGGCGGTGGCTTTCTTTCTAGTGAGCGCTCTGCAGCTACGTTTGGGGAGACGGGGGCAGCATGGCAGCACAACTGCTGGGGGGCACAGGAGCCCCCCTCCGTAGCTTCAGGCCTAGCATGCTGGCTCCTCTTATGCTCTACCTGGCACCAGCAATGAGGGGGAGCATCCCACTCAGCAGAAGGAATGCCCTCACTTTCTCCTTGTTGATCTGCCATTGTATGAGTTGAAGGGAACTCGCTCAGTAAATGAAAGAACTCTTAAAATGGCCACAGCAGCAGAAGACAGCCTCTGTACATAACTTGTTCTTTCTCAAAGGAGTTAGAATGCAAGAAAGAATTGTGAAAGGAATTTAAAGGAAGTATATATAGGTAACTAGGATGTAGGGTATATATGACTGAATAAGCCTAAGAAGTTTAGAGGTTAAGAACTAATAAAATGGCTGCTGTAGCAGGACAGCCTCTCTCTATAGTTTGTTGTTCTTCTCCAAAGGAGTTATAATGTAAGGAAGATCACTGAAAAGATTTAAAGAGTATATAGACAGTTATGAGGGACGATATAGCAAACTGAATAAGGCTGAGAAAGAAATTTAGTTTAAGACTTGTTATAATGGCTGTCACTGTTGGGAGACAGCCTTTCAATATTTGTTGCTCTTCGCCAAAATGAGTTAGACTATAAGAATAGCAAAGTAATTAAAGAAAAAATATAAAGGTAGTTATGAGGGAAAATATGTTAGTTTGAATAAAGCTGAGGAAGAAAAATCTAGTGTTTTAAGAGTTAAATAAAGGCAAGGCCTGCCCCTATAGAGGCAGAAAAAGAACTGAAGAGGGTGGCATGAGGCAGGAAGTTGGGGGGAAAATTGTTCCTGCCTCTTGATTGGACAGTGGGAAACACCCATCAAAATGTCCTCCACCTCAGAGAAAGTCAGGATATAAATGAAGGAAATAAAATCATATGTAAAACTGTTCCAAGTTTATACTGGTTGAGAAGTTATTATTGAATACTGATCCCTGTAGTGCCATGATCTTAACCAAACTTCTCCTACACTATTTTGCAGTGTAGTTAACATACTCAGGTGCTGATGGCTCGAACACAATACATGCTAGACTCTTGTAATATGTCCTAAGTTTTGCAGTTAAAATTTCACGCCGTGCAAATGTGAGCAACAATTACATTTTGAATTGAAGGGCTTCATGAAAACCAGCATTTTCACAGTAATCTCTTTCTCCCTCCAGTCCCCATAAAGATTTCATATTGTGGAACATCATTTGGCCCATGTTTCCAAACTGCAAGGTTTGTAAGAGAAGCTCTATGTCTAATAAGGGTAAAAGCGAAACAGGATAGTCATTCCTAATTACAGCGAACATTCATGATGGGGCGCAATAGATCCTCTGCACACCTCCATCATGAGTTCAAAGACTAAAAGGCTTTAACTTGAGCCACCCACTTCACAGCTGACGACATGACTTCAAGATGCCAGCCAACTTCTTCCATTTCTTTCCATTTTGAGTGCTGCCAGATATTTCCAATGACACTTGCTAAGTCAGCAAGGAGAACCACGCCACTTAAGTGTATTTATTGTTGGCTGACTCAGTCTCAATTACAGAGATGTATACAGTTGTACTTTTTAATATGTTGATGTAATGAACAAGATCAAGCATACACAGCCATGCACAGGAAGCAGTTTCACATTTTACTACTAAAAAAACTTGAAAAAAACCTAGCTCCAGTCATACTATTTTAAGAAACACTGCAACAGCCAGAGGGTGGAGAAGCTCTCAAGTTAAAGTAACCCTCATATCAAGGTAAAATTACAACCACATCTGCCAGTCATTTTCTGTATTGAATTAAGAAATCACCCAGTTCCTTAAGAGATTTCAAACTAGTTCTAAGATTGCCAAAGCTGCTAGCCACTTTATAGGCTGACAGTTCAATATTGCTGTTTGTCTTTAACATTTGAGTCTGAGGATGCATAACTCCTCCTTAAGCCACACGATGGAGCTATTTAGCTACCAAACTATAGGACAAGCAGCTTAGGCTGATATTGCTTTGACGCCATTCCCCCATATCTATCCAAAGGTTAGAATACCATCCTCACCCAAGTGAGGTGGAAACTTAGAGCCAATTTATTTTACAAAGGAATTGTAAAATAGTTGTAGACCTATAGGCCTCCAGAAAATCTTTCATCTGTAATTACACAGCTCTGCCAAGGAACGTAACAATGCAATTATTAGGGTAGCACCAATTAACTTCAGTAACTAAACGTAACTCCAATATTGCTTTAACCAGAAAATCAATTTGCTCTAAAAGTCTCCAGCAGTCATGGAATATGCAGGCCTACTCCTTCACCCAGCCCTGTTTTTGCCCCCCCCCCCCACTTGATACTAGGGTACTATTTTCAACATTGACTTGGAGCTTATAGCGAGAGCAACAACCTTAAGATTGCAAATGAAACGTTAAGTTTACAAGCAACTGGTTTCAAGGTCAGATCAACTGCATGCTAACGAGTTATTTGTTGGAATTTCAAGCATGTCTAAAGAGGGAGGTGGTTCTGAATGGTTTCAGCAAAACAGCAGCTGACAACTGCTGAGGTGTAAGACAAAGGTCTTATTGTAGAATTGGGACAATAGGCACAACTCTAAAGGACAGAAAAGGCTACTGTGGAGTGTCACTAGCCACTAAACAAGAACTGTGTTTGCAGGCATGTAATTCCAGTATTACAGCGATATATTTTAGCCTTAGCTATGCTTGAATTGCATATTTACTTATGTGTCATGCTAGCCTCAGAAACAATCACCTGTGATAATAGCACTGTGCAGTTTTATTTAAGTCACTTGGTTACAGTAATATTTGTAAGACTGACAGATTCTGAAGTGTAACAGATTCAGCATGAACATTACACTACATATTCCGTTCACATATATGTCAGCTGAATATAGCACTAGCCATCAATCCAGGAACAAAATGCACTGGAATAGAAGAAATGCAACAAGATAGCTACACTGGAAAGACAACAGTTTAGAAAAAAGAGTGAACATGAAAGGCTCCCCTCTCGTTCCCCAAAGCAAATGTACAGTTGGGTCTAATTATACAGTTCTACATCAGTTTTCTAGGAACTTAACAAAAACACTGGCCAATACAGTCTTTGGATATTTCGACAAAGGGGAGAAAGTCAATTTCCAGGATGAAGTCAGTCGCTTTCATTCTCACCAGCTTCTTTCCCTCCTTCTTTGTTCTTCCGTACTTCTTCAATATGCTTATCCTAGTGGAGTAAAAAAGACAGTAAAATCACCTGGTTACAACAGAGATGAATTAGAATAAAAACCACCTTCAAAACTCTTATTCCACCAGACTAAATTCTACTTGTGTCACATTTACAGGATTAGATTCCTACAACTGTAAATTCACCACCTCTGCAGTGTATGTCCTAAAAAGACTTTGACAGATATGCACCCAAGCAGATTTGTACTCTCACCTGCTCATGGGCCAGGCTTCCATCCTGAAAGGCCAATGCTAGTGTGCTGAAGCACCATCTAGTTTAAAGAGATGCTGCCACATGAGTAGCATCAAAACAAGGTCCTATCTTGTTTTAGAAGACTGAAGCTTAAGGTCTATTTCGGGGACAGGGCATGGCTTGGCAACAATTAAAAAGGATCAGATATGAGGCAATGTGAAATATCTGGGAGAGATGCTGCCAGCCAAACCAGACTATGCTCATCAAAGGTCTCTCAGGATAAAGCAGCTTCATGGATTCTCACAATCTGCATGTTCTTCACCTGAAGAGATTAACTATTTAATAGTGCACAGATTTGCTACTTTTTGCCCAAGTCCTTTACAAAATTTTATGCATATTTTTGATGGACTACTTTTGCCCAATTGTCAAACTTCAGTATTACTGGCGATGCCAATTCACACTGTACTTTCTATGGGATGAACTGCAGACTTACTTTCTCTCTCAAGCGCTCCAGTTTAGCAGCCATTTGCGCTTCTCTGTTCTCTTTGTTAGCTTCCATTTTGTGGGTCAGCTTCTCTTCTGCCATTTTGCTAAAGTTGTTATTCTCTTCAATCGCCTTTTGCAGCACCTCTTTCTCATGCTCTCGTTTCTCAGCCAGTTGTTTCAATACTTCAGCTTCGTGGGACTAGAATATAGATCCATTCCATGTTTAGTTGAGAAGTCTGTGTGTAATTACAGCAGTTGGCTGTGTTAAGGATGGATCTGAGTCACTGACATTAGCCTCAGTTTACTAACAGCCAAGTTTGTTCCAACCAGGGAAGAAAATTTACTCTACACAAGTTTCATTATATGGAAAAAAAACCTGTCCACTATTTTAACTCTTTTCAAATGTTCCTGAACATAATTTAGGAATCTTGTTCTATTTTTTATGCAAATGCCTAAAAAACAGAACACTTCAGGTAGAAGCACTATTATTTTATTTATAATATAATGGCAATCAATATTTTGATAATTATTATTTTACATGTGCTCAGCTCTTAATTGGCTGCAGTTATAAATATACATTGATATAAGTACACACCAACAACCATTTACCTTACGCCGCTCTTCTGCAGCTTCTAGCTTCCTTTGAATTTCTTCCAGCGACAGATCTTTCTTCTTTGGAGGGGAAAGGGGAAATTCTGGAACTGCATCTTTTGAAGGAGGACCTAGTATCAATTCAAATGCCTGGCCAGAAGCACGTTTTTCCAGTTCTTTCACCTGCATGTCTAAAACAGAAGTTGTCACAAAGTTAACTTTCCAAACCCCATGTCACCAAAAAGCCAGCTGTGATTAAGCAAGATGAACTCAAAGACTACAGAATTATTAACCATGGCTTCTCTCCAAGAAATCATGTAAGCCTTGGTATGGGGCAAGAGGTCTAGGGAGATAACAGAATTCCAAGTACCCTCACAAATCTTGATTTTCCTGCATTTCTGAACAAACCCAGTTTCAGTTCTGTACTGGAAAAGTAAACAGAAGCACCCAAATATCCAGTTACCATGCAATACTTTAGTATATATTAAAAACCTGCACAACTTGGTATTTGAATATGCTGGTAGTCCTACTATGGCTGCACAACACTGTCCAAACAGCACATTTTAAAACAATGTATTTAAAAATTCAGCCTTTCTCCTACTTTGCAGATAGCAAAAATGAACATACATGTGTCAAAGCAGTATAGCTCTGTGTCAAGTACCACTATATTTGCAATTCTGCTTGTAGAAAACTTACATCCTTTGAAATTCCATATGTATACTAAACAGCACAAGGTAGTTATGAATACATAAACTTTCTTACAGTAGTTCATAGCCTTAAATAACTAACACTAATTAGTAATAGGTTATGCATCCTAGGCTGTTAAAGCAGTAAAATAAGTTTAGCCTTGATAAAAAAAATACATATTGTATGTGTTTCTTCAATTTTTCTAAAACATTTTTTCCCCAACTGCTTCAACACATCTCAAAACATTACTTCTTTAACCTAGAAAGATCTTTTTGGGAGATAAAACCTAAGCAATTCTTCCCATTTGTCATGGGGCAATTGCAGATTTAATCTGCAATTATAAATCTGACAAGCAGTATAATTTAACCAGTAGAAAGGCTTTTTATAATTCAAACTTAGAACTCATCTGAGCCTTTCTGTGGCAGATAGACAGATGACTCTTCTGTATTTTACAAGTCTTTACAAAAACAATCCCAAAGCAAAGACATAACAAAATATATGAAAGTGTCACCATCAACCAACGATATATTCAACAAGGATCTCTAAACACTTTTATTATCAGGGTACCATTACCAGTAAACCACTGATAATACTTACCAGACGACGCCATTTCTGAGGCTTCAAAAGAATGCGGTGCAGAAACTCCAGTAAGCAGGGCACTAAAAAAACTGAAATACAGTACTAGGTAAATGGAAGCAATATACCATGTAATACTATCATACCTTATTCAAGTATTCTCTTCACACACCAAGAATTCAACCACAAATTTTTAAGCTATTAAAGCCCTTTGATTGTTTCTCCTTGTTGGCATATAGGATGATTTGTACAAGTTATTGTTATGCCAATAAAGGTTTTTGGACTGGAGCTATTAAAGCTACTTAAGGAGACATAATTTCACAACGTTCGCCAGATACAGTTCCTGACCATCATGTGTCTTTTACCTTTGGAAGATGCACACAAAGCAGATCATCTTCAAGTTAATCAATCACAAACCTTAGAATAAGTTATGACTCAGTTTCAACCCGACATTGATCCTAAACATATAGACAGGTAATGGTCCAAAGCTGTATGTGTTAAGGATGTGTTAAATGTTTGGACTTTTTAAAAGTCACCATCTATACCTATTCAACCCCCGATTACAAAAGCAGTTCTGATTTTTCTTGTGCGGTGTGATGGATTTGGTTAATTAGTGCCTAGTGACAAAAGCAGTATGAAATGGGAAACAATTTTCATGCTGTTGAAAATATGCATTGTTTGAGACAATATATATAAGATAATCAGCAATATACTGGTTTTCAAGAAAACCACTCTGCCCATACTTGAAGGGCAAAGCAGGAACCTAAGAAAATCACAAGTACCCACTAAGAAAAATCCTCTGGTTTGTCCTGCACGTTCTTCAGTGCTGGCAAAACCCTTGGGGTGCTGGTTGCTTGGGCACCTTTTACATTTTCTTCCTACTAGATACAAAAAGGCAGTGCCTAAAAATAAGACACTGGCCCTTGAAACACAACTGTACATGTTAAGCTTCTACGTGGATGTGCTCTGTCTTGTCCCTTTCCCGTCGATTAACAGTATCCGCGGCAAACGCTATTGTTCCCAATTACCTCAACGGAGGCTGAAAGTACAAAGAGTGAGTGGTTTGCTACCATAAGATGCTAAAGACCGGGGTTTTCTACAGTCGAACGACAGAAACCACCAAAACACGAAACAAACAAAAAAAACACCCGTACAGTATACTTAAAAGTAGTTCATAGCATTAATTCATATCATAAGTATTAATATAGTATACTAATATCATAAGTATTAATATAGTATACTAATATTAATTTTATCGTTTTAGAATTTTAATTAAATTGTTAAATTAGTTTTGTCAATTACTGTCTAATGAATGTATTGATTGTGTTGTTAGCCGCCCTGAGCCTGCTCTGGCGGGGAGGGCGGGGATATAAATAAAACGATGATGACTACTTGACAGTATTACTGAGGTTTGCTTTTTTTCGAAGCTAAAGCACGCATGACTTTCCGCGCGAGCCGTTAAAAACCACCCCTGCATATTAAGACACACAAGGCAAACCTTTTGGGAGGAGAACAGACAATAGGTGGAAACGGCGTGGAGAAAGCCGAGAATCACAGAGGAACGCCCATGGAGAGGAGGGAAGGAGGGAGGGAGGGGGCAAAAAAAAAAAAAAACCGCACCCCGTCACTCGCAATATGCAACGAAATTAGCGGTGGAGGAGGGCGCCAAGCGATAAAGCTACCAGCCAATGACCAACAGCGACGTCGATAAGTAGGCGGGGAAGGACCGCCTCCCGCCCTTAAGCCCCGCCCACCGCACGCGCCGTTCTAGAACCGCACCGAATTCAAACTCCCCGAGAGCGCGCGCGCGCTTCGTCCCTTCAAAGAGGAGGAGGAGGGGCCGGCCCAACGGTAACATCCGGGCACCTGCTGCTCGGCGGGACCCCCCCCCCCCGCCGCCGCCGCCCCATTTCCCTTCCTTTCTGTCTGGCTGGTCAGTCCGCGCCAAAATGACCACACAAAACCCCCCACCTCCGTTTCTCCCTCTCAATTAGCGACTTCTGTTAATCCTCCCGCCGGCACGCGCGCCCCGCCCCTTCCCCGCGAACAATGGCTGAAGAGAACCCCGCGCTGAGGAGAAAAAGCGGGAAAGACGCCGCCCGCCAGCGCCCGAGACAACAATGGCCGCGCGGCAGGGAAGCCGCGGCCGCTCCCGGCCCCTTTGTTCGCCGCCTTCTCCGAGCCCCAGACAAAGCGGCGCCTGCCCGGCGGAGACGACGGCAAAAGCCCACCCGCTCGCTCTTATGCACCCGACGCCGACCCCGCGTCAGTGGCGGAATGAAGCGAGCTCGTCTTCGTCCCTTCTCCTCCCGCTCCGGACCCACCTGTTCCTGTCACGGCCGCAGCGACACACACACTCGGCGCCCAACCGCCCCGCTCGCTACACAAAAGCGCCAAACAACGGCACGTGACCCGCCCTGGCCACGCCCACTCCTGGCCGAGAAAAGGCGGCACGTGCCACGCAGCGGGGCGTCCCCCTCCCTCTCTTTCGTTCCCACCCTTTAGGCATGATGGGAAATGTAGTCCGAATGGGTAGGTATGCGTCGCAACAAAGAGAATGCGGTCGGTGGAGTTTCTATGGGTCGGAAGTGCAGCCCAAAGAGGAGGATGGGCATTGAATCATTTGGACGGGGGACAAGCGTCTCTTAAACCTGCCTTTAAGGGTGTCGCTGCCTAGCCCTGGGTCGGAGTGGCATTTGCAATGCGCGTCAAGAGAGTCCCTTTGTTTCCCCCCGTGCTGTCTCGGGCGCTTCTCTGCCAGTCATGGAGAATGCAGCACCGCCGCCTGCAGGCACGCACCCTCGGCATGTTTTCTTCACGTGCGTTTCTTTCTAGCGAGGTCTGCGCCCTGCTGCGCTGCGTGCCGTCGATGCCCGTCGATCGTCATAGTCTGGCCGAAATAAGTCCCAGTTGGATTCAGCCGATCCTGCCCACGAGCCCGTGTACAACCCAGTCATAAGCAAGTTTACTCCGAAATAAGTGTCTCTTAGGGTTGCCAATCCCCAGGTGGGGGCAGGGGATCCCCCAGTTTGGAGACCCCCCCCCCCCGCTTCAGGGTCCTCAGAAAGGGGGGGGGGGGAGGGGAGGGAAATGTCTGCTGGGAACTCTTGTTATTCCCTATGGAGATTTATTCCCATAGAAAATCATAGAGAATTGATCCGCGGGTATCTGGGGGGGGGGGTGTTTTTTGGGGTAGAGGCACCAAATTTTCAGTACAGCATCTAGTGCCTCTTCCCAAAATACCCACCAAGTTTCAAAAAGTTTGGAACAGGGGGTCCAATTCTATGAGCCTCAAAAGAAGGTGCCCCTATCCTTCATTATTTCCTATGGAAGGAAGGAATTGAAAAGGTGTGCCGTCCCTTTAAATGTGATGGCCAGAACTCCCTTTGGAGTTCAATGATGCTTGTCACAGCCTTGATCTTGGCTCCACCCCTAATCTCTCCTGGCTCCACCCCCAAAGTCCCCAGATATTTCTTGAATTGGACTTGGCAACCCTAGTGTCTCTAGAGTTCTGCTTCCAATGTAATGAGCTCATCCACCATCCGTTTAAGACTAAATCTGAAGCCCTAGCCTACATGGGAATAAACCCCCTGGGATTTACAGCTCAGTCTAAGTTACCAACTCTGGGTTGAGATAAATTAAGAAAATAAGAACATGAGGGAAGCCATGTAGGATCAGGCCAATGGCCCATCCAGTCCAACACTCTGTGTCATACAGTGGCCAAAAAACCCAGGTGCCATCAGGAGGTCCAACAGTGGGGCCAGGACACTAGAAGCCCTCCCATTGCGCACCCCCCCCCCACCCAACAGCACCAAGAATACAGAGCACCACTGCCCCAGACAGTGTTCCAACAATACGCTGTGGCTAAAAGTCACTGGTGGACCTCTGCTGGAGATTCCAGGGTGGGGATGGGGACAAGGAAGGACCTCAGTGGGCTATAATACCATAGAGCAGGGGTGGCCAAAATGTGGCTCAGGAGCCACATGTGGCTCTTTCACACATACTGTGCAGCTCTCAAAGCCCCTACAGCCCCATCAACCAGCCTGGTTGATCTTTAAATCAATTCTCTAAGCCAAGTCAGCCAGCAGCTTGGAGAATGCATTGAAAGTTAAAGTTGTTTTCTTTCCACCTCTCCCTCCCTCCTCACCATCTTCCTCCCTCCCTCTCTCCCTTTCTTCCTTCGGCTCTCAACCATCTGACATTCATTTCTTGTGGCTCTCAATCATTTGACATTTATTCTGTGTGGCTCTTACGTTAAGCAAGTTTTGCCACCCCTGCCATAGAGTCAACCCTCCAAAAATAGCCATTTTCTCCAGGGCAAACTAATGATATGCATAGTTTGGCGATCTAGGAGATCACCAAACTACACGTATCTGGAGGTTGGCAACCCTACTTCCTTTGTAGGGTAATGTGTTGTATTTAGTGCCCCTTCCAAGACAAGAGGCATGGAATTAGCTTTGAAACAATTTATTTACTTCAGAGCAATCTTGCTTAGGCTCTGGCTGCACATCTTTAAAAAGGGGGCAGAAACCGTTTCGTTTTTGGCTGATCAGAGCTGCAGATCTCAGTGCAGCCCTTAACGGAACTTAAATGGACATCTTCCAATTGAGTAGATGGTGGTTCTGTGGCAGAACAGCAGCTTTGTATACAAAAGGTCCCAGACTCAATCCCTGATACTTCCCTCTTATAGAATCATAGCCATAGATCCAGCTGGACAGCTGTATTGGTCTGAAGCAATAGAACAAAGTCGGAGTCCGGTAGCACCTTTAAGACCAACAAAGTTTTATTCAGAATGTAAGCTTTCGTGTGCCTGCACACTTCATCAGACAATCTGATGAAGTGTGCATGCACACAGAAGCTTACATGGCCGGATGCCACAGTCTTAGGTTTTTTGATGTTGAGTTTCAAGCCTACTTTTGTGCTCTCCTCTTTCACCCTCAACAAGAGATTCTTTAGGTCCTCCTTACTTTCTGCCATTAGAGTGGTGTCATCTGCATATCTGAGGTTGTTGATGTTTTTCCCAGCAATCTGTTTCATCCAGGCCAGCATTCCGCATGATGTACTCTGCACATAAATTAATAAGCCGGGTGACAATATACATCCTTGTCGAACTCCCTTTCCTATTCTAAACCAATCAATTGTTCCATATCCCGTTCTGACAGTTGCTTCTTGACCCTTATACAGGTTTCTCAGGAGACATGATAAGAGGTCCCAAACCTCCTTTTCCGGGCAAATAAAAACAGCCATAGGAATCAGGCAGGACTCACTCCTTTTATTTTGCGAGTGAAAGGCCGCAGCATTCCACTCTCAGAGTTTGTTCCAGGGTGCACCTACATCAGAGTTAGTGATTCCAGACATGGCTTGAAATATAAATCAAATGTATTAACTTAAAGAGTGTTGCAAAGCATAAGTCACTCAGTCACAGGCAAAAAGGCAAAACAAACCAAACCATTGCTACATATAAATCTGCCTATCTGAAAACTTTAGACCTTAACTACCTTTAAGCATCTCTGCATTGCATTATTTGGTCATCTGTCTTACCCATCTAACAGGATACAGGTCCTCTTCATGCCTAGCTGGCATAGCGAGATGGAAAAAGGGTAAAGAGTAGCCATCCTGTGCACATTAAGAAACCATCTTTTGTAGTGATCAGTCCACTGCCAGCATCTGCTGTGAGAGAAAAACTAGGAAGGAGGGTTAGAGGCTCTGTGAAACAGTCTCCCAAGGCCCAATCTTCAAGGAACAGAAACTGCTCACAGAGGGAGCACTTTTAAATAGGCCAGAATCCCAACAATACTTAAGAGTTCTGAAAGAAGGTCCAGTCACCTTATTAGAACCCGAGGCCTAAATTATCAGGTTCCTTTTAGGTGTTGTTGGATTTTTAACCCCACATGAATAACATACTATTTCCCCCCCTTGACACTAAAACACCAGTGCATTTCCATTGCATGATTAATGGTGTTCTCTAGTGAACCTCTGTGTCATTATGTTCTAGCAGGTGTCTGTCTACAACAACGGGAAACAAAGCTGCTTAGTCACACCCAGGAGGTCTTCTGCATACAGGCCTCCTTCTGTCATACCTTTCCCTGCTAGAAGTTGTAAATCACAGCTAATTCAAAGGAAGGATGTTGGAATTCATTTGCTGATGTTTTTTTAAACTGTTGGCAGATGCTTTGGTGGAAGATGCTATAAAAAGACCAATTAGGAACTGAAATGCCACTCAGATGGGTTGTCATAAATTCTGCTGTAACTTCTTTAAGAACAAAATCTACACATCAAAGAGCAAAGTCACTGCTTTAAAAATCCATAGAAATACCAATCCCAAATATATTTTTTTCAATTTGTTAACAGATTTCTTTTCTTTTTGGCCACTACAGATAAAGGACACAATTTGGCTAATATGAAACCCACAAACGTCAATGCAAGGATTATACTTGTGTTTTAAGGCTACGATTCCAGACACATCAGGAATAAATCCCACTGAACTCAATGGGATTTACTTCCAAGCATACATAGAAGGACCAAGCCACTCATCTTTTGCACTGAAATCATTATGATCACAAAATGCTTCTTATTTGGGCTTGATTATGCTCAAGTTGTTATTTTTGTTTAAAATAGGGCCATTTGTTTATCCTTGCAATATACTGAAGTAGTAATTATTCCTGCTCTAGAGGCATGGACTAAGCATCATTTCATGTTCTGCTCAAGAGGCAACTAGAGAAGACAGAGTTCTGCAATCAGATTTCCCATCTTTAGGAGTGTCTCTTCATAGCAACCTGGGGTGGGGAACCAAAATGACCTTGAGGATGTTATTTTCCAGATGTAAATTGCCTCCTGGAAACGGCTACATGTCTCAGCATGGGAAATGATCTGAAATAGCAAATAGCAATGTGGGGCAGATGTGTGTCATTTATAGCCATAAAACATTGCCGAAATAAAGGATTAAAATCTGTCAGTTGGTCTTAAATATACAATTCAAATTGCAATGCAAAAAGAAGCTTTAGAATGACACTCCGTGTATGTGCTGCCACTGGAGAACATAACAATTAACTAGTCTTCAACTTCCTTTTTTGATTGTGCTTCTTTAGTGCGCTGCTTCGTTTAAAACTTCTCTCTCTTTTATAATGTATTCATTTTAGCGGGATGTGGTACTTCTAACTGGGAGAGCCAGTTTGGTGTAGTGGTTAAATGTGCAGACTCTTCTCTGGGAGAACCGGGTTTGATTCCCCGCTCCTCCACTTGCACCTGCTACTAGCAGGCTGCTAGCATGGCCTTGGGTCAGCCATAGCTCTGGCAGAGGTTGTCCTTGAAAGGGCAGCTGCTGTGAGAGCCCTCTCCAGCCCCACCCACCTCACAGGGTGTCTGTTGTGGGGGAGGAAGGGAAAGGAGATTGTGAGCCGTTCTGAGACTCTTTGGAGTGGAGGGCGGGATATAAATCCAATATCTTCATCTACCTCACAGGGTGTCTGTTGTGGGGGAGGAAGGGAAAGGAGATTGTGAGCCGCTCTGAGACTCTTCAGAGTGCAGGGCAGGATATAAATCCAATATCTTCATCTACCTCACAGGGTGTCTGTTGTGGGGGAGGAAGGGAAAGGAGATTGTGAGCCGCTCTGAGACTCTTCGGAGTGGAGGGCGGGGTATGAATCCAATATCTTCATCTTCTTCTTCTTCTACAGCAGGGGTCCCCAACATGGTGCCCGTGGGTGCCCACCAAATATTTACGAAACTGAGCAGGGCCAAGTGGGGCTTTTGCCACTGGAGACCTGATTGGCTCTGCAGATTTTTTGAAAACACTGCTTTTGCAGCAGCTGCCACTAGGATCTTCAGTGTGTGACTGACAGTAAACTGCAACAGCCATTTTGTTTCTGACTTTGCCTCCAACAGCCATTTTGTGGCAGCACCAGTCACAGAATATCAGAATTCCTAAGGCACCCACAGGCTCTAAACCAGGGGTGTCAAACATGCGGCCGAGGGGCTGTATCAGGCCCCCCAGAGGGCTCCTATCAGGCTCCCGAGCGACTGGCTGTCATCTGCTTCCTTCCTCTCTCTTGCTTCCTTCTGCATTACAGCTTACTTTGCATTGCCATTGTTTTAAATTATTTCCAATAAATACATAAAGAAACAAAACAAAATCCCAGAAAAATCCACCACATCAATACATAAAACAAAACAAAATATAAGATGACCCAACACATCATCACATAATACAACAATAAACAAAACAACAATTAACAATAAACTGGAGAGTGAGAGCTTAAGTCAATTTTTAGCAATATACTTCATCATACACATTTACAATTTCTCTTTAACCTAACCCCATTTCTTATTTCTACTCCCCCCCCCCTTTTCTTCACCTATCCATCTATTTTCAACCAGTCATATAAAGGTTGCCATACTTCTTTACATTCCTGTACATTTCCCTCATTTAATTTTACCGAAAGGAGATCCATTTCCGCTGTTTCAAGCAGCTTTTGAACATATTCTTCTTTTCTTTGGTGTCTGTGGTGTCTTCCAGTATCTTGCATATACAATCCTCGCAGCCGTGGCTGCATGCACTAAAAATCTAGCTTTTAATTTGGGAATGGAGAGTTGATATATATTCAGGAGATATAGTTCAGGTAGATGTTTTATATTTATTTTTAAAATCTTCTGTAGCCAGCTGTGGATTAGAATCCAAAATCTTCTTGCCTTCTCACATTGCCACCATATTGGTAGAAAGACCCAACTGCTTTCTGGCATTTCCAACATCTATTCGAGGTATTCGGATATATCTTTGACAATTTCTCTGGGCTAATATACCATCTATACATCATCTTATATATATTCTCTTTAAAAGTGGATGATCTAGTCATTTTAATATTTGTTTCCCATAATTTCTCCCAATCTGATAGTTCTATAGTATGGCCAATATTTTGCATCCATTTAACCATGCTTTCTTTAATAATTTCATCTTGCATTCTCTTCTCTAATAATAAGTTGTATATTTTTTTTATTAGTTTCTCATCACTACCAGTCAAGATTTCATCTAATTCATTCATTTTTTTTTTTGCAAAACCTATATCTTTATCTTTTGTATATCTAGATTGAACTTGCATCTTTGTCCACCAATCTAGCTAAGGGTTTTCCTCAATCTTGAGGTTCCCTTGATTGTTTAGTAATGTTTGGTAGGTGTGTGTTTCTTCCCAATTAAATAGGTTTGGATAATAATAATATAATAACTTTTAATTTCTATCCCGCCCTCCCCGCCAAAGCAGGCTCAGGGCGGCTATTATTATTATTATTTTAGAAGAAGGGTCGGCGCTTGTTTCCCGCCTTTCGCCGCCGATAGGAGCCTCAAAGCGGGTCACAACCACCTCCCCCTCCTCTCCCCACAACAAGCACCCTGTGAGGTAGGTGGGGCTGAGAGAACGTGACTGGCCCGTGGTCACCCAGCAGGTTTCATGGAGTAGGAGACGGGGATTCGAACCCGGTTGATCACGCCAGATCCGAAACCGCCGCTTTTCTCCACTACGCCACGCCGGCTCTTCTACTGGATGCTTCTACTGGAGATAACGGGCGATTTCCCACTGACCTTACTCCGGAGCGACGTCCCTCTTCACCGCGCAGGGTCTGCGCGGATTTCGCACCAACTGCTCCGCAGAACCCGGAAGAGCCGCAAAGTCCCGCGGCTTTTGCGTCGCAAATGTGAACTGCCAAAAACCAGTTGCTCCGGAGTAAGGTCAGTGGGAAAACGCCCAACCTTTTAATAAATTTGCGGTTTAATCCACTGCCATGTTCTATAAACAGCCTTCCTAATTTCATGTCTAAGAAACACACTATTTTGGGGGGGGGGGGGCAGGCTGGTACCAGATATAAGAGTGCCATCCTCTTGAGAGATCAGCACCTTCTTATAGCCAGTATCCTCTTATTCTTCAACAAGACCCAAACCTTTTCCCACACCAATGTGCAGGCTTTATAATACATCTGCCAGTCTGGGAGTCCGAAACCTCTCTGTTTGGCATCCTGCAATATCTTCAATTTAATTCTGAGTCTCTTGTTTTGCCAAATATATTTAGACACCATAGTATTTAGCCGTTGAAAAAATATTTGTGGGAGTATTATAGGAATCATTTGAAACATAAACAATAGTCTCAGTAGGACATTCATCTTTATCACTGCAATTCTTCCTAATAGTGAGATTTGAATATCTTGCCATTTCTCTAAATCCACTTTGATTTCCTTTAATAACTTTTCGTAGTTATCAGCTTTCAACTTCCTTATTCTGGCCATTATATAAATTCCTAAATATTTCACCTTTTTTTCGTATCCAATGCCCGATTTCCTTTCCAACTCCTTAATTTGTTCTTTCGTCATATTCTTTACAGCTTGCTTTGCGAGGCTTGCTCAATCGCACAACAGCTACAGAGCAACACTTCTGTTTTCTCCATTGACTGAGGTTCCTCAGGGAGGAAGGGGGGAGCCAGAGCTTGCTTTGCCAGGCTCTCTCAATCACACAGCAGAGCTACTGAGCCAAACCTCTCTTTCTTCTACTGGCTGAGGCTCCACTCCCTCCTGGTCCCCTGGGGAAGGAAGGAAAGAGCCAGAGCTTCCTTTGCCCAGTCCCCCGCATCCCATGGGAGAAATACAAAGAAAGCACCTTTAAGACCAATGAGTGCTAATGCTTTAAGCATGTTTTAAGGTTTTTAAAAAAACTTTAATTGTATTTGTCGGTGTCCTTTATAAAGTTTATATCTCAGCTACCCAATCTTAAGTAGGTACACAGATGGCGCAGCCTGACATGGCATGGCCTGGCCCAACAAGGTCTCATTTATGTCTGATCTGGCCCTCATAACAAATGAGTTTGACACCCCTGCTCTAAATGGTCGGGGACCCCAGCTATACAGTGTAGCAGACAACCCAATCACACACAATGTAGATCTGGATGGACCGGTTCTCTGTCTTTTTGTGACCATCTAATTCAATCTTCATCTCTTTCGGATAAGCCCCACAACCAGTGATAATAAAGAATATGTTTCATTTGCTCCCCATCTCAGGATGGTAGGAGACTGCTCCCCACAGCTACTGGACTGGGAATTGGAAGACCCAGATTCAAACCCCCACAGCAAAAGGAAGCTTGTGGGTGATGTTGGGCCAGCCACTCTCTCTTAACCTTAGCCTACCTCACAAGGTCATTAGGAGGCAAAAAAACAGAAGACAGGAGACTGATGTATGCCATCCTGAGCTCCTTAAAGGGAAAGTGGGATATAAAATGTACTAAATAAATAAATACTTCTCATGCTCCAGGCTTGGTCAAAATGCTCAAGTGTCCAAAGGGCGATAATCTAGTCAGAGCACTCTCTTCAATGTCGAGGGCCCCATTTATCAAGAGCTAGGCTGTATCCTACACCAGTTTGGTGTAGTGGTTAAGTGTGTAGACTCTTATCTGGGAGAACCGGGTTTGATTCCCCACTCCTCCACTTGCACCTGCTGGAATGGCCTTGGGTCAGACGTAGCTCTGGCAGAGGTTGTCCTTGAAAGGGCAGCTGCTGTGAGAGCCCTCTCCAGCTCCACCCACCTCACAGGGTGTCTGTTGTGGGGGAGGAAGGTAACGGAGATTGTGAGCCGCTCTGAGACTCTTCAGAGTGGAGGGCGGGATATAAATCCAATATCTTCATCTACCTCACAGGGTGTCTGTTGTGGGGGAGGAAGGTAAAGGAGATTGTGAGCCACTCTGAGACTCTTCAGAGTGGAGGGCAGGATATGAATCCAATATCTTCTTCTTCTTCTGTCACCCACACAGGCAAAACTCTTGAGTTTAAGTCAGTTTGGACCAATATGGGCTGTGGAATTTAATAACAGCTGTCAATCAGGCTCAAGCAGTTTTGCTCACAAATGAACTTTGAATGAACTGGCTGCATTTGAGTGATTCTGCCCTCCCACTCCTTTTTGCTCTATGTCTCAACTATATATAACACGATAGATTTTTCCTCCTCATAATGAATTGCTTTTAATAGGTTTTTTTTTTTGTTCTAAAATACAGCCGAAATCAGTGTACATCTCAGGGACAAATGACCACAGAAGAGCAGTCCCTCCCTTGCATCAGAGTTTGTGGGGTTCAGTTATCCTAAGTCTGAGCTTCTCAAGAGGATCTGGATGCATTCTCTTCAAAATAACGAATTTTTCACACATTCCTACATTAACGGAGAGTAATATTGTGACAAGGAACAATAGAATCTTCAAAACACATATTACTTGAAAGGGCTTAGGCTGTTTCTATTCTCACTCTCTTCCCAATCGGATGTCTGTTTCCATGGAAACAGCACCCAGCAGCCAAACACACTTAGATTTCACAGACGGAATAATCTGCAACAGCCATTTTTCAAGCAACTGTTTACAACCAAATGGGCTCTGTAGTATTCCTGATGTGATGGCTTTAGTGTTGGAAATAACAGTAATTATCTGCTGAGAAACCTTGTTGTTTGCATACTATGTTCGCAAAAGAGATCTAAGTAGCTAGGACTAGGACTGGCAAGACCCAGCTTCAGATCCTAGCACAGCAACACAACTCACTGGGTGACTTTGGGTCAACCACTCTCTATCTCAGCCTAACCTACCTGGCAAGGTTGTTGTGAGGCAGTGTGGAGGAGGGGAGAACCATGTTCACAATCTTGAGCTCCTTGGAGGACATAAACAAGAATGATTGAAACAATCAGTCTAGAATGTCACATTTCCCAATTTGGAACCCACTGTTAACCCCACGTGTTAGCATTGGGCCAACTGAGCTTCAAGCTAGGGTTGCCAAGTCCAATTCAAGAAATATCTGGGGACTTTGGGGGTGGATCCAGGAGACTTTGGGGGTGGAGCCAGGAGACATTAGGGGAGGAGCCAGGAGCAAGGGTGTGACAAGCATAAATGAACTCCAAGGGAGTTCTGGCCATCACATTTAAAGGGACGGCACACCTTTTCAATGCCTTCCTTCCATAGGAAATCATGAAGGATAGGGGCACCTTCTTTTGGGGCTCATAGAATTGGACCCCCTGGTCCAATCTTTTTGAAACTTGGGGGGTATTTTGGGGAAAGGCACTAGAAGCTATACTGAAAATTTGGTGCCTCTGCCCCAGAGCCCCAGATACCCACGGATCAATTCTCCATGATTTTCTATGGGAATAAATCTCCATAGGGAATAACAGAGTTCCCAGCAGACATTTCCCTCCCCTTCCCCCGCTTTCTGACAACCCTGAAGCGGGGGGGGGAGGGTCTCCAAACCGGGGGATCCCCTGCCCCCACCTGGGGATTGGCAACCCTACTTCAAGCACATGATAGGAAGTCACACGACATCCAAATCATATGACAGGCTCCGATGATAGGGGAGTAGCCAGACTCTAAACTTGCCCGTGTTATAAAAGGAATCCTTTCTGTCTTAGAGTTACCTCCTTTCACTGTCCTGCAGTCCTCGTCAGCGGAAGCAGCAGTAAAAACCGGTTGCTTTGTGGTTCTCAGCTGACCTGAGGTTTCCAACCTGTAGACCAGGGATCCTCAAACTACGGCCCGCGGGCCAGATGCGGCCCGCTGAGGACGTTTATGTGGCCCGCCGGGTTATGGCAAAATCAGACCTGAAGTGACGTTCAACCTAAACTCGCGTTAGCAACGCACACTTCCGGCACTGGGCTGAGGCAGCGGAGACAGAGTGTGAGGTGATACCGAGGTGAGGTGAGTTCCCAGGCCGGGGTGTGTGGTGTGGAGAAGGGAGAGAGATGCAGAAGACGGAGAACTGACGGCCCGCGGCCTTGTACAGTAACGGCAGTCCGGCCCTCCAACAGTCTGAGGGACAGTGAACTGGCCCCCTATTTAAAAAGTTTGAGGACCCCTGCTGTAGACTGAAGACCACTGGACCGACAGACATCAAACGGCAGGTCCTCACAGCTTTCAAAAATAAATGAAGCTTGTAACGTGTTACAGATAATTGTTAATACTATTGTAATTGGAATAGAGGGAAAAAAAGACAGATTGACTCCCAGCTGATGTGTCCAGCAAGATAATTTTGCAGCTTGTCGAGAAGCAAACAAAAAGCCTTGACACAGAAAGGCTTTGATTTAGATAAAAGGGGGGGAAAATAACACACAACATTAGTCTTAGAGGGGGAGAGCAGGGTATGCAGGATAAATGCACAAAACGACATGTTAGAAAGCATTGCTCTCTTCATGCTCTGATCCTCAACTCGAACCTAGTTTCTGCAAACAATATGGTACAGTCGGCATACTATTCAAACTGCAGGTGAGAGTTGATGTGATAGCAAACCCCTCTCTAGGGAAACTCCCTACACATGGAAAACCAGCATGACCAAGAGAAGACTAGTCTTGAACTTTCCTCTCTGTTACTAGGGTTGCCAACCTCCGGGTAGGGTTCTGGAGATCTCTCAGAATTGTCACTGATATTCAGACTACAGAGATCAGTTGCCCTGCAGACAGTGGGTGCTCTGAAGGGTGGACTCCTATGACATTATAGCCTGCCAAAGTCTCCCCAAATTTGCCCTTCCCAGGCTCTGCCCCCAAATCTCCAGAAGTGGCAACCCTACCTGATATGTTAGTTTCTGCACGCAGGGAATTATCTTCCATTGAGAAACATCACTGGCTTCTGTTGATATGCCAGCTGCAGTCATTCCTCAAAATATGTGGTCCATGCTGAGATCATATCCAGATTAAATGATGGCAACGCACCTTACACTGCTTTGAAACAAGTTCTATGCAGAAACATCTGGACTGAAATGGATCCTTTTGCTTCATTCTGCTTTGGAAGTATGTTTGGGTCAGTAAACTCATTCCCGCATTAATTCTATTATTCGTTTTTGCTTTGCTGCAGAATGTTCATGCATTGGGGGGGGGGAAGGGATCTAAAGCTCACTGTCTCCCTCTCTGACATTTTAGTGCACTATATACCAGGGTCTGTTATCTGAGAAACATGCAAGCATGATTCCACACATGCAAGCAGAAGTGATACAGTCCAGGAATGGCCAAAATGCCTGGGAGATTATGAATGAATACGTTGGTTCGTGTTGGTGTTTGTTTTGGCATCCACAGGACAGCCAGGTGTGGAAAGAAGACCAGCCCTGAACGGTACGCCCCACTTCCCTATGCTGTAAGTGTCTTTCCCCTGTGCCAGATTTCAGCTAAATTGTTTTAAAGCCGTTCAACTTCTCCCATACAGTTTGGCAGCTTCTGTTCTTTGTCTGAGCCATGATGGTTGAAGAAGCGAAGCATTTCTTTGCTTCTTAGCTTGTAGGGCAGCTGTTCTGGGACATACCAGTTCCTAAGAGTAGGCTTATGTAATCACAGCTCCTTCCAAATGCAGAGAGCATAAAGGTGCATACTCATTTCTTTGTCACATGTTCTGCTTACATAAACCTCAGTTTTTACATGGCCATTAAGCTGCCCAACGAATACGACATTAAGGGGGTGGAGAAGCTTCTCCTGTCATCTCAGGTTTAACCTCTTCTCGCCTTCGTGGAATCCTCTGAAATTTCTGGGCCACGGATCTAAAGAAACTTGCGGATCCCAATTTAACCATTCTGTTCCTTATGAATCCGACGGCAGCTTCTTTGAAAACCAAAAAAGCTGCGAGGTGGGGGCGGGGATGTTGATCCCCTTGATCCTAACTGACGTGAAGCACCCTAATTAGATTTCAGGAGCGCGAGCAGCAGTTCCCTCTCCTTGGATCTAGAGCAGAGACGGTGTGTTTTTTTTTGACACACCAATGAAAAGCTAGAGAACCCATCAAATATTCAACACTCAGAGGAGGAGAAAAAACAGTTCCAGTAATGCATTTGCTCTGACTCTCTCTGAAACTGAAAGAGAATGGACGAAAGAGGCTGGGTGAAGCACTAATTATTCCCCTGTCTCTAATTAATCTTCAAAAAGTTAGCTCAGGCATATCAGGCTCCACAAAAGGGTTTGCATTATTCATTTCTCTCTGTGATAACAGAGTTAAATGCAGGATCGAAGGCAACTTGTTCGCAACAGAAGGAATCCCTCTTTAGCGGTATGTCCTTTGTAAGCAAGATCGTTTGTGATATTGATTCGTGGTGGCCGGGAAGGTGCTAGTGATCCTACTGCTTTGATTAAAACAGATATTTAAGTTCCCAAACCTGGTAATAAAAGTGCTAGGAGGTCAGCACTGAAAATAGACCACCACTTCCTCTCATTGCTAGCGGTTTGCCTGACAAGAACTTATAGCTCAAGAGAAGCCCCGGACAACGTTTTCATTCTTCTTTGGTTCATTCAGCAGATCGAATCGTAGAAGTATAGAGTTGGAAGGGACCTCCAGGGTCATCTAGTCCAACTCATTGCACAATGTAGAAAATTCACCAAATACTTCCCCCTAAATTCACAGAATCCGCAATTGCTGGTATCTAGCAAAGGAGGAGAGCCCATCACCTCCCAAGGAAGCCTGTTCCGCTGAGGAACCGCTCTGACTGTCAGGAAGTTCTTCCTAATGTTTCATTGAAAACTTTTTTGATTTAATTTAAACCATCAGTCCTGGTCCAACTTTCTGGAACAGCAGAAAACAATTCTACACCGTCCTTTAGAGCCCTTTAAGTACTTGATGATGGTGGTCATATCACCTCTCAGTCATCTCCGCTCCAGGCTAAACATATCCAACTCCTTCGGACATTCCTTGTAGGCAGGGCTTTTTTTGTAGAAAAGCTCAATAGGAACTCATTTGCATATTGGGCCACACACCCTGATGCCAAGTCAGCTGGAACTGCATTCCTGCTCAAAAAAGCCCTGCTGGTAGGACTTGGTCTCCAGACCCCTCACCATCTTCATTGCCCTCCTCTGGACACGTTCCAGCTTTCTCTATCCTTCTTGAATTGTGGTGCCCAAAACTGAACACAGTATTCTAGGTAAAGTCTAACCAGAGCAAAGTGACACCATCACTTCACGTGATCTGATACAGCCCAAAATCACAGGTAGCTAAAGAGGTTTCCTAATGGCTGGAAGGTGCTTAATCAGTGGTTCTTGGTGGCCAGCGGTTACTGGCTACTGACTATGCCTTCCAGCCAGCAGGTCCAGTTCAGATTTTGGAGGCTCTCAGCAAGAAGTTGTCCAGTGGGCCCTCTGTCAGCCACAGCCATGACACATGGTTGCTGTTTGTTCTTGTCCATCTAGCTGGAGAAATCCACTGCAGCTGCCATTACAAAGAATAGCTGCTCTCACTAGCTCTCACTTGCCTTCTGGGTGGCAGCCCTCACTGCACATAGGGGCATTTGAGTGAAAACTGGCCAGCAGCAATGTTCCCTCTAAGCTACAGAGTCTTGTGAGCAAAAATTCTACTTTGTGAGCTATTGGCATTAAATTTATGAACTACTGCATAAATTATTGTGCTCTGGGGCCATTTTTCCTGAGCTAAGACAAAAATGTGTGAGCTGGAGGCTAAAAATCTGTGAGCTAGCTCATGCTAACTCAGCTTAGAGGGAACACTGGCCAGCAGCTGTCTGCTTGCTTAGGAGAAAGGGAGGGAAGGCCACTGAAGGCAACATGCCTGCCAAGACAAGGTGGGCAAGTGTTGCCAAGTCCAAGGCAAGAAATATCTGGGGACTTTGGGGGTGGAGCCAGGAGCAAGGTTGCGACAAGCATGATTGAACTCTGAAGCGAGTTCCGGCTATCACATTTAAAGGGACCGCACACCTTTAAAATGTCTTCCCTCCATTGGAAATAACGAAGGATCGAGGCACCTTCTTTTGGGTCTCATACAGTTGGACCCCGTGGTCCTATCCTTTTGAAACTTGGAGGTATTTTGAGGAGAGTCATCAGATGCTATGCTGCAAATTTGGTGCTTCTACCTCAAAAAACAGCCGCCCCCCAAGCCCCAGATACCTGCAGATCAATTCTCATTATACCCTATGGGAACTGGTCTCCATAGGGAATAATGGAGTGCCCAGCAGACATTTCCTTCCCCCCACTCCACATTCTGATGACCCTGAAGCGGAGTAGAGCCTTCAAACCAGTGGATCCCCTGTCCCTACCTGGGCCCAATCCATCCATAGGGCAATCATTCCAGGAGGGCCCAGTACAACTATTGAAAGACGGCAGGCTGTGATCTCTGCTGCTGATAGACAGTGAAGGGCTCTTCCAAGGTCTTGGCAATTGCTGATCCCCCAACATCCTAAAAAATGCCTCTCTGTGTGAGTTCCTCTGCTCCTCAAAATCTCAGTAGGAAGCCCTGCTACAAGGTCTGTAGATGGACTCATTAGCTAGTAGCCAGCAGCTATCGAAAGTCGGTGAGCAAGCATCACTCTAGACATTATTACCTGTGTTTACACCACACACAAAAAAAGTTCTCAAGCTTTTCGTTTTCTAAGGACTATAGCAAACACTAAAAAAATATGATGGGTGTATACACTTAAGGTGAATTAAGTATATACCTAAAAATGAACCAATCATAGACTGTTTTGTTAGAGTGATTTAACTAAAGGCTTTCACTGCTTTTTATGTTACTTAGTTCTGTGTTATTTGTGTTTTAATGCTGTTGTAATTATTATACTGTAAGCTATTGTAGTTTTGTAGTAAGTTGTAGTTTTGTAGTAAGTTGTAGTTTTGTAGTAAGTTGTAGTTTTTTTTCTTTATGCATATGCTGCTGGTTATTGCTTTAAATGTGTTATTATGTAATTCATCACCCTCGAATCCTGTTAAAGAGATAATTAATGTAAACTCTGAATTTGACAGTCTTGTTTGCAAAGTGATTAGGTATTCTTATCGGGGAGCCAAGACTAACTGCCTGTTGAATACACCCGGGGTCTGAAATTCACAATGACTGAAATGGCTGCGGTCTTCCTCTGTGATTTTAAATGAGAATGACTTTTAACTTAAGAAGACAAAGTCATCAGATTAGAACAGTTATCAATTGCAAGAAGAAAAGTCCTAGGCTTGTGACTGCCGAGGATGTCTCATATGGAAAATTCACCCGTAGTTTCTAGATCTCAGCGATATAGAAATTTATATAACTTTTCCAATTTAGAACGGTCTCTGTAAAATAAAAAGGGTATTATATAAAACAAAACAAAATATAAATTATTTACCTTTGCTGATTGTTGATTGACAGAGGTGTAGTCCTTTCTTGCTGGATTTTACGTTTGTTTCTCATTTGGTATTTTATTCACCTTTTCAATGCTGAGTATTTTATTTTGTCCTCTGCAGGTCAAACGAAGTTATCTCTATTACTATAATAATTTATGTTAAGAGTCTACAGTTTTACAAGCTATTGTATTTCATATTGATTTCTGCATTTGTTAACATTTTTACCCATCTCTTAAAATATAACAATTTTTAAAGGAAGAAAACAACTCATAAGTATTCCAAATAAAGCTAAAATAAATATATCCAGTTTTGTATTGTATAGTTAAGCAAAATGCAAAGTATGGGGATTAGTCCTTAATTTAAAACCTAACATTTGTTTCTTCAGTGGTGTCAATATCATAACTACTGATTCCAGGGAGTTACTGCTATATGATTTGACCTCTGCGAGGATGGTATTTGCATGTTATTGGAAACAACGGACAATGCATGGCAAATTAACAGATTCCTAAAGAGGTGTGCGTTGTAAGTAGTCAAACTAACAGCAATTCAAAATTCTACAAATATTTTAGATGACAAAAACTGACAATTATTGGCAGCATTTATTAAACCGTTAGAAATGAATGGATAAGAAGGAATCCCTATAACCGTGTACATTATCTTCTTGCATTTGTTTTTAATTTGTGCCTGCTTAATATACTGACCCTGATTATATAGTGTTGAATTTTAATAAAATCTGAAAAAATCAAGTGAAATGCAAGCAAAAAGTACTCGAAATGGGGTAAGTTAAGCAAAAGGAATGTCCTAGTTAGTATTCTTTTATTAGCAGTGACAAGTCTCTCAAGTATCAAATAAACTAGCAAAAAAGACAGTCCCTTTACAGGGGTCTGCATCTCATGAACAGACACAAGAACTAAGAAGCAGCTGACAGGTACAGTAGAGGTTGCACCCAGCCATAGACTAGGCTTCCCAATCCCCAGGGCCCAGCGGGGGATCCCCCGGTTTTACAGGCTTCCCCCCTCCCCCAGCCAGCTGGCCGGCGGGGGAAGCCCCGCCCCCAAAGCCATTATGCACCTCCATGAACGAGTCCCATAGGGAATGATGGGGAATTGAGCTGCGGGTATTGGGGGCTCTGGGGGGGGGGCTGTTTTTTGAGGTAGAGGTGCCAAATTTTCAGTATAGCATCTAGTGCCTCTCCCCAAAATACCTCCCAAGTTTCAAAAGGATTGGGCCAGGGGGTCCAATTCTATGAGCCTCAAAAGAAGGTGCCCCTATCCTTCATTTTTTTCTATGGAAGGAAGGCATTTTAAAAGATGTGCTGTTCCTTTAAATGTGATGGCCAGAACTCTCTTGGAGTTCAATTATGTTTGTCACACCCTTGCTCCTGGCTCCGCCCCCATGTCTCCTGGCCCCACCCCCAAAGTCTCCTGGCTCCACCCCCAAAGTCCCCAGATATTTCTTGAATTGGACTTGGCAACCCTACCATAGGCGTGTGGTATCAAACATACAGCCTTGCAGGTCAGAACCAGGCCTGTCCAGGGCTCCAATGAGCAACTGGTCATTACCTTTATTGCCAGATGACAGAGGCTGTGCGTTATGTGCCTGTATACCGTCCAAGTCCTAATAAGTAATGGGTGGTGAAAGTGGGAGGGTAGGCATCAGATAAATACTGTAAGGAAAAAATGTAATAATGTTAATGTTTTAAGCATGTGGGTTTTAAAAAAAAAAAAATTGAGTAAAGAATAATATCAATTGGGTTGCCTGTGTCCGTTATAAAGTTTTTATCTCCCCATACCTAGCGTCACATTTTATGGCACGCAAGACCCAGCCTGAAAAAATGTCAAATCCAGCCCTTATAACAAATTAGTTCCACATCTACAGTCAGCTGTGCAACCCAGAACGGATACTAACTTTTCTCTATCAGTCTGGCAAGCACATTCTGCTAGTAGTTCAGGCTTCTGTCTGTGAAGACTCTCCTGCAAGAGAAACACATTTACAGTTCTAAGAATGTTTTTACTCTTTAGAAACCATCTTTGATCCCCCCTCCCCCCCTTTAATTCCCCTAGGTTCAGGGCAGAACCTGATACCTTTACTCTACCTGAGGTTTCCAGGATGCACAAATATAACCGAAACAAGACAAAATGCAAGAGCACAGTCTACTAACCAGTCCAGAGTCAGGAACCAAAAATTCTGTCCAAAGTCAAGGGAAAAGGGAGGTAAGGGTCCAAAATCTTGGAAGCTGGGGCAGGTTACAGGGTCTGGGTTTCTGGCTGGAAAAGCAAGCATAGGTCAAACAGGACAGGGTGCAAGACAAAGCAGCACTCTGTTCACTGAGTGGGTCAGCTCACAGAGGGAGCTGCAAGCAAAGTTGCTTCTCACCAAGTCTGGCTCAGCAAGTTCCTTTTAACTGCCTCCTTTTGCTGACTTATTCCTTAACCCCAGGTGTCACTTCTTCCCAGTGGATTCCTCATCTTCCAGATTTAGGGCCTTGCTGCTGTCTGTCAGCATCTCAATCCTGCTCTTGTAAAGACTCTGCTCCAGGAACCAACGTTGATCACTGCTGTGCCATTAGGCAAGCACTCTGTCTTCTCTCCAAAGTTGTCACGTGCTCATTCCTTCTATGCTCCACGGGTTCAGGAGAAAACAGTGGAGACTAAGGCTCTGGCCTCTGCGTCCCTTCTGTCATCTGCCAGAATGAACAGCCTGGCTACAGGGCCAGACATAGATTTGGCACCCTAGGCAAGGCTAACTACTTGGGCCACCCCCTTTCCCCCCAGCACTCACACACACACACATGCATGGGCTCAGAGGATAGAATGGAGAGATTGGGCCATTGCTGCAGCCTGACTCCAGAGAAAGGGTTGCCCCACCAGCCCACACCTCTCAGAGATTCCGAGAGTTGTGGGAGGTGGGAAGATCCTTTTCCCACTTTTGTACCCCAGGGTGCAAAAGCAAGAAGAAAGTCCCAACACCCATGCCTCTCCAAGACTCCAAGAGATGCGGGGGGTGGGGTGGTGTTGCATCCAATTCTGTGCTCCTGGACCATTGGCGCCCTAGGCAATCACCAAATTTGCCTAGTGGGCAGTCCGGCCCTCCCTGACTGCGGCTGGGAAGCATTCTCGCTTCCCAGTGCTTCCCCTGTTGGGTCTGTTTCTCAACTCAGCTACTCAGGTGTGTATTCCACCAGTGTGGGGCCCGACTCCTCCAATTCTTCCTCCAGAGGAGGTGACAGTTGGCCAGCCCATGACACTCTCATTAAAACCTCATGTAAACCCAAAACTTGTTGAGCTTGTAGTCTTTGCAGTGTAGTCTTCTACATCATCTTTCCCATTGCATCTTCATTCATTTCAAGCTCCAGTTTCCCAAGAAGATGATGCTCAGGTATAGTTTTTGATCCACAGAATTTTCGTTGAGACCCTCCAACAAAATGCAAGAAATTCTGTTGAATTGAATGGACAGTTAGTTCAGAGAAAGGGCCCTTCAAATTGCCAGATCTTCCAGCCATGCTGATTTTCAGCTGAAGGTGAATCTTGGGAAACCTGTTTTTACAATTCTTGTTCTGCCTGAAAAAGCTATTTTAAAATAACCTTCCTGGACCAAAATGAATGAAACCCTAGGAGTCAACCCCTCACCCATCACTAACTTGTATAAAATTTAAAACTTACAGCATTGGAACAGTTTTAAGTTGCACTCAGGACCAGACTCAAAGACGTATCAGGAACTACCAGAGTATTTGAAAATCAAATTACTAAGTATTCAGTGGAAGGGGGAATTTGGGTTGTGACCATGATATGGGGGAAAGGGGGGGGGAGATATGGGCATTGGTAGAGCAAACAGCAGCTCCCTGGGGCCCTTTTAGATGTGGAAACTAGTGCATGGTATGGTTTTGATCTGATTGGATCCCAAAGAACCTAGTAACCAGATGATGGTGATGATGATTTGAAAAGCCCCACCAAACAATGGACACATCCACAAACCAATTGCCCTCTCACCACACCCCCTCCAGCCTAGAAATAGCAGCTCTCCAGCAGCCCTGGCCTCACTCAATGCACAGCAGCCAAGAAGGTCCGAGCGCCTGCTCCAGCTGCAACGCCACTGAGGATGTTCTCCTCAGCTGAGAACGAAACGTCTAGAAGAAAACCTTTCTCCAGTAGAACACGGCACTTGAGCCCGAAAGATTCTACAAACCCTAATGGTGATGCCAGCCATGAAAACCTGAAATCTTTGATTTGAAAAGCGCTTGGAATGTCAGATTTGGAACTCCCAGCAGTTTCCAAAGCTGTAAATATTACCCAAGGGACCAGTGATGTAAGGTACTTTTCACCACGATGTTATCCATGCTGTGAGATCATAATTATTATTTATGCTGTGATGTCATCACAGTTTACATTAGGTCATATAATTGGCTACTGTTGCTGAAAGTAGGGGGAACACTAAGTGCCCCAATGTCACAAAATGTAAATACTTCCAGATATTATGCAGGAGAAGCTGAATATTTGGGAGCAAATACACATTTCGTATAATGGGTAGTTTAGGGCTTGACAGTATGTTTTTAAAAATGCCAGCAAATGTATTTGCTGGTGCCAAAATTGTAATGATTAGACAGTGAAAAACGGGAACTCTTCCATCTGTCTGAGATTTTTTTTTTAATTGGACATTGTCAAAATGGAGGAACTGATGGAAATGACACCAATGAAATTAAGGATATATGCAGCAGGATTGTGTAGATGCATAGAATTTATTATTCGTTTTTAGCATTTATATTGTAAAAAATAATGTTGGAACACTACATTTTTTAATATTTAAACTTTTTAAAAAAGAAGCTGAAAACAAAATCCTTTAAAAAGGCTACTTGAAATTTGGCAGTGTTTGGAAAAGATAAGAAAAACATCAAGGCAAAATAGGATTCTGGTAGTACCTTAGAAACTAATGAAATTTCTTCCAGCACAAGCTTTTTGTGAGTCAGAGCTCAGTTCATCAGATGATGAAGCATACTTCCACAACATCTTATATATATACGTCTCACGTACTATTGAATATACACTTCATGCATCTGTTGAAGCAAGCTCTAACTCACAAAAATCTTATGTTGGAATACATTTTGTTCATCTCTAAGGTGCTGCTGGGTTCCTGTTTTATTTTGCTGCTATACCCATTTGGAATAAGATTAGAGTCTTCTCTGAAAATGGAATGCTAGCAGGACAGAATTCAGAGAGAATTCTGGGAGACAGCCGATACAAGACAAATCCACCATAAGATACACACTGGTCTTTTGGCTCAAGGCTGTCATTGGCCGTGGGGGGTGGGTGGGGGGGTGGAGTGTATCTAACAGTGTCCATTTGGGGTAATCCCATGCCATCTGATCTGTCAGTGGGGCACAGTCTGCCATGGCCATTTTGCTGTTTCCCTCCAGCCCGCACCTGCTGTCTGTCTCTATGGTAACAGAGCCAAAGGTCTTATCCACTGGGTTTGAAAGTTAGGCCTTAGCCTCTATTACTCTATCAGGCTCAATTTTCCCCACCCAAAACAGAGCTGGTCTGTCTCCTCTCCAGCAGCAGATGGCAAGGAGCGGGTCAAATTAGGGACTGCCCTAATTTCCATTTTAAAAAAAATCAAGCTAAGTAGTTTTTCCTTTTCTTAGTTTGTAGAGTGGTATCTCTGGTGGGATTAACACGCTAAATCAGTAAAAGATGCAGCTAGCTTCCTCTTCATATCAGTTGCCTTATACAACATGGATACCCATAAAAACAGTTTACAGATCATAGAAGCCTTATTCAGTCAATCAAACTTGCGGCTAACAAAAGGGAAAGGGGCGTCCACCTTCCTTAGTGCACAGTCCACATACATGCATGCTACATATTCATAGGCATTTTCTGTGTAACTACTTCTGGGTGCTGGGGGTGGGGTGGGGGGGTGGGCTCCCTCTGGGTATCCTACCCCCCCCCAGGGAAAGTGTATGCGCAATACATAGCCTCTCCTCTCCCGGTGTAGTGAATGCCGCGTGGTCACTGTCTGGCTATGCCTGGCAGATGGTCACTGCAATGGCCTCTCCTGCATTACTGCATCCGTAGCAACACCTTCTCGCTGGTCCCCCCTGTTTTTCACAGAGTTTGCTACGTCATGGTGCGACCGAATTGTCCGGCGGTATAACCGGATGGGCAGGCTGGGCCCACCAACCTTGCCAGCCTAAGAGAAGGAAAACTCTAACATCAAACCCGGGCAGATAGAGCTCGTTAATGTAACACCTACCACCTGGAGGACTCGCTGCCGGCGTCCCGGCTTACTGGGCCATGGCAGATGACCCCCAGGTGAAAGGGTGGAGCCAGTACTGCGCACACTGGGCTTCACCTAAAAAATTCCTCTGCGCAGGCCTGAAGGGCATATCCACATACACAACCCACAACGCATCAAGTCCTGCAGCGATGGGCAAGGGGCGAAACGGCAGGTGGAAGGTGCCACTGGAAGCCGCAGTCCCGATCCTGCATGTAGGCGGTTCAGGGTATTGGTCGCCTGATGCTAACCCGGAGATGAAGAATCGCACTGCTACAGCACCAACCCTAAATCAGACTTTTCCCTGCAGCCACTGTGGCCGGACCTGCCTGTCCCGCATTGGTCTTGTCAGACACCAGCGAGCCTGCAGCAGACGTGGACTATTGCACCCTTCTTAAATCTTCGTTCGCGAAGCCAAGCCGAGATGAGACTTCTGGGTGCTGCACTTTGACGAAGATACGGGGCTTTTTTTGTAGCAGGAACCACCACCACCCCCCTCCACGATATAGCCAATCCTCCAAGAGCTTACAGGATTCTTAGTACAGGGTCTACTGTAAGCTCCAGGAGGATTGGCTACATCAGGGATATGTGTGGCCTAGGGTTGCCAAGTCCAATTCAAGAAATATCTGGGGGCTTTGGGGGTGGAGCCAGGAGAGTTTGGGGGTAGAGCCAGGAGACATTGGGATGGAGCCAGGAGACATTGGGGTGGAGCCAAGATCAAGGCTGTGACAAGCATAATTGAACTCCAAAGAGAGTTCTGGCCATCACATTTAAAGGGACGGCACCTTTTCAGTGCCTTCCTTCCATAGGAAATAATGAAGGATACGGGCACCTTCTTTGGGGGCTCATAGAATTGGACCCCCTGGTCGAATCGTTTTGAAATTTGGGGGATACTTTGGAGAGAGGCACTAGATGCTGTACTGAAAATTTGGTGCCTCTACCTCATAAAACAGCCCCCCCCAGAGCCCCAGATACCCGCGGATCAATTCTCCATGATTTTCTATGGGAATAAATCTCCATAGGGAATAACAGAGTTCCCAGCAGACATTTCCCTCCCCGCCCCCTGCTTTCTGACGACCCTGAAGCGGGGGGAGGGTCTCCAAACCGGGGGATCCCCTGCCCCCACCTGGGGATTGGCAACCCTAGTGTGGCCTAGTATGCAAAGAAGTTCCTGCTACAAAAAACCCCCTGGATACAGCCATACTGGAACGAGTTCAGAGGAAGACAAGGGAAGACTGGCAGGGGGTCTGGAAATCTAGTCCTGTGAAGAAAGACGGAAGGAATTTGGTAGGTTAGCCTGGAGAAGACTGAAGGGAGAAATCAGTGTATTCTTCAAATACTGGGAGACCTTGGGACAGTCACACTCAGCCTAACGCGCCTCACATATCGGGTTGCCAACTATCCCAACTATCCCGAAATTTCCTAATCTGGAATTGGCAACTTTACTTACAGGGTTCTATGAGGATAAAATGGAGAAACGAAAGAACCACATAAGCTGCTTTGGCCTCTTATTAGGGAGAAAGGCAGGGTATAAATGGAGAAAATAAATAAAATACCTGAAAGGCTGACTAACTGAGCTGCTTCCATGGAGATGAATGTATCCAGTGGAAGGAGGCTAGCAGAGGGGGGGGGGGGAAATCTCAGTTCAGTTCAGTCGGAGATCGACTGGAGTGAGGAGCTAAGAGCAGTCTGTTGGCTCAGTTCCTGAGACAAAATTGGAATGCACAGTTTCTGTCAGAGAGAGAGAGTTTTATTTGTGAGAAGGAGCAAAACCAAGCTCTTTCTTAGGGAAAACTCTCTGAGTTGTGGCACACTCTGTCACATAGCAGAGGAAAATTTGAAGGCTCTGCTGAGTTCTGTCTGTGCCAAAGGACAGACTCCTGGTTCAAAGACAGAACAAAGACACACTGGGAGAGAGGCTAAAGATCTTGTAACTGTGTAGGAAATTCCAGAAGTCAGACAGGGATACTAGAGAGCCAGTTTAAGTGTGCAGACTCTTATCTGGGAGAACCAGGTTTGGTTCCCGACTCCTCCACTTGCAGCTGCTGGAATGGGTTTGGGTCAGCCATAGCTCTCACAGGAGTTGTCCTTGAAAGGACAGCTTCTGGGAGAGTTCTCTCAGCCCCATCTGCCTCACAGAGTGTCTGTTGTGGGGGAAGAAGATAAAGGAGATTGTAAACTGCTCTGAGACTCTGATTTAGAGAGAAGGGTGGGGTATAAATCTGCGGTATACTTCTTCTAACTGTGTGGGACTTAGCACCGGAATTGAGGTGCTGGTGTGCTAGCAATCAAGGGTGTTAGTCCTTAGGTATTACTCTAACGTCTGGAGCAGGGGTGGCGAAACTGTGGCTTGGGAGCCACATGTGGCTCTTCCGCATGTATTTTGTGGCTCTTGAAGCTCCCACTGCCCCATTGGCCAGCTTGGAGAAGGCATTTGTCTTTTAAATAGCTTCTCCAAGCCAAGCCAGCAAGCAGCTTGGAGAATGCATTTAAAGTTAGTTGCTTTCTTTCCACCTCTCCCTCCCCTGTCTATTTGCTTTTCTTCCTGTCTTGCGGCTCTCTAACATCTGACATTCATGTCTTGTGGCTCTCAAACATCTGATGTTTATTCTATGTGGCTCTTACATTAAGAAAGTTTGTCCGCCCCTGAAGTATACCTGTGTACTAGTGGAGAGAATCTGTGTGGGGATATTTCTGTCACAAGTTCAGACAGTCCTCTGAGTGAATGACAAAGTGTGTGTGGATTTTAATTTTTTTTATACTTTAAAAGCCTGAAACTATTTGATAAATCTTTCTCTAAGCCGGAATGCTTTCCAGAGTTAAGGAAATACTGCCTGTTTGTTTTATATTATTTCAGCCTGCCAACATCTCTAGTGTTCAGAGATCATTTTCTTATTTGAACTTCTGCTGCCAACTGATTTAATAACATCCAATTATTATTATTTCCTCCCTCCTTTTCCTTCTGTATTTAATAAACAATCTTTTGGTTTTGAACTTTAAAACGTCTTGGTGCTTCATTAACTTGTGACAAGGTTTTGATTCTAATTCCCTGAGGTACTGGGTAAAGGTGAAAAAAATTCATAGTGGTCCCTTTCCCAATGCTGACCCTGATTGTTCCTCGCACAGGAGTTTTCAGTTAAACATTAGAAGAAATGTCCTAGTGGTAAGAGCCATTCAACAAGAACTCAGGACAGGCATGGGCTCCCTTTTGCCAGGCAGAGGCTAAGCAGCTGTTGGGAATAGAGTTGCCAGGTCCTCCCTGGCCACCAGTGGGGGAGACGGTGGGATTGCCAACTCCAGATTGGGAAACTCCTGGAGATGTGGGGCTAGGGCCTGGGGAAAACTTGGACCTCAGTGGGGTACACTGCCATAAAGTCCACCCTCCAAAGCATCCATTTCCTCCAGGGGAATTTACTTAATCAGGGATGCTGTAGCCTTTGATTTCCTTTCTCTGAATAAGAGGTTGAACTAGAAAGCCTAGGGATGCGAGCCTCCAGGTGGGATCTGAGGATCCCCCCGAATTACAGCTCCTCTGCAGACTACAGAGAACAGCTCCGCTGGAGAAAGTGGATGCTTGGGAAGGTGGGCTCTATCACATTTATACTCACACAATATTCAGTCGATTTCTCAGGCAACCCAACTGCACCTGTACCAGCAGTTGGCTGTCCTTTCTCCAGATTCAGGTTAAGGAAGAGAAAATTCAGGATGCTGGATAAAGTGTGAGTCTATATATCATTCTACAGTCCATACTTTAACAGCAGGGAATGGAGAGGGTACCTAATGCTTGCTTTCGCCCAAGGGAAAGCTGCAAGCCAATTGTCTTGCTAAGACAGATGGTTGCCAGCAGTCTACAGCTGGTTGCCAGCAGTCTACAGTAGTACAGCTGCTCCAACAGATGAGAAAGTGGGGAGGGGGGGCACTTGTTTTATTAAAGGATATGGAAGGCAGAGATAGTTGATACCTCACACTGATTTTTTTAGAGGGGGAGGGGAACAATAGCATTTCCCCACTAGTTTTACTATTCAATATGAATGTGGAGAAAATACTATTTCCTCCCTCCTTTTCCTTCTGTATTTAATAAACTTGGGGGAAACACCATGGCTGCCCTTAAAAGTGATCCGGTGATGCATTTTCTCTGGCAAAAACAATGGCCTGAAAGAGGATATAAAAGTAGTCTGCTGGATCATGTGTAACCTGTTTAACCTATTTTTTATGTGTACCATTTTGTGCGCTACCAAAAAGAAAACAGCTATGAGCCTCCCCGCATGAACTTGCAGCGTCTAAAATCTGCCAGTCTTTAACCAGTGTGGCATGATCCACAATATGGTCAATCCAGCTGCACACACCTCAGAGATGTGCACCATCACCACGTTTCTTTCTTTCTTTATTTTGCAGAGAATGATCAAGGTCAGCTTCAGGATGGGAGTGCCTTTGAGCAAAAAGCTGTTGTGAGCCCTCTTAAGTAGTGTGGGATGGCAGAGATGGTACATACAAACAGAGTATTCCATAATTTTATGCCCAATTGGCTCATGCAGGTCAGCTGAATCACAAACAAGTCAATTTTTTAAATACGTCCTCTTTTGAAATGACTTTGGCCTAACTAGGGCTGTCAAGTTCCCCCCTAGCCACCAGTGGGGGATGCAGGGTAGGGCTGGAGCCTGGACAGGACAAGAAACTCATCAGGGTAGAGTCTACCCTCCAAAGCATCCATTTTCTCCAGAGGAGCTGATCTTTGTAGTTGAAGATGAGCTATAATTCCTGGGTAGGGTTGCCAAGTCCAATTAAAGAAAAATAAGAACATAAGAGAAGCCATGTTGGATCAGGCCAACGGCCCATCAAGTCCAACACTCTGTGTCACACAGTGGCAAAAAATTTTATATACACACATACACTGTGGCTAATAGCCACTGATGGACCTGTGCTCCATCTCTCTCTCTCTCGGCTTGGCTTCGCGAACGAAGATTTAAGAAGGGTGCAATAGTCCACGTTTGCTGCAGGCTCGCTGGTGGCTGACAAGACCAATGTGGGACAGGCAGGTCCGGCCACAGCGGCTGCAGGGAAAAGTCTGATTTAGGGTTGGTCCTGTAGCAGTGCGATTCTTCCTCAATCTCCTTTTGTCCTCAAGACCAGCTATGCGTGTGTTCTCAAAGGAAGAGACAGCCTGGTGGATGGTGTGCCTCCATGCTTTGCGATCTGAGGCTAGGTCAGACCA
This sequence comes from Heteronotia binoei, assembly GCF_032191835.1. NCBI lineage: Eukaryota > Metazoa > Chordata > Lepidosauria > Squamata > Gekkonidae > Heteronotia > Heteronotia binoei. The sequence continues at coordinate 10,135,985 of NC_083239.1, read as the reverse complement.
CTGGTGATGGTTGATGTGACAGGTGCTAAGGGATTTCTTCAAGGAGTCCTTGTACCTCTTCTTTGGTGCCCCTCTATTTCGATGGCCGGTGGAGAGTTCGCCATACAGGGCAATCTTGGGAAGGCGGTGGTTTTCCATCCTAGAAATATGCCCTGCCCAGCGCAGCTGCGTCTTCAAAAGCAGTGCCTCGATGCTGGTAACCTCTGCCCGCTTGAGGACTTCAGTGTTGGTCACAAAGTCACTCCAGTGGATGTTGAGGATGGTGCGAAGGCAGCGCTGATGAAAGCGCTCAAGGAGTCGCAGGTGATGACGGTATAAAACCCACGATTCGGAGCCATAGATGAGGGTTGTCATCACAACCGCTTTGTAAACATTGATCTTTGTGCCTTTTTTCAGATGCTTGTTGCTCCACACTCTTTTGTGCAGTCGGCCAAATGCACGGTTTGCCTTTGCCAGCCTGTTGTCAATCTCCTTGTTGATCTTGGCATCTGAGGAGATGATGCACCCCAGGTAGCTGAACTGCTGGACTGTCTTCAGAACTGATTCACCCACAGTGATGCAGGGAGGGTGATAATCTTCCTGGGGTGCAGGCTGGTGGAGAACTTCTGTCTTCTTCAGACTAACTTCTAGGCCGAATAGCTTGGCAGCCTCTGCAAAGCAGGACGTCATATGCTGCAGAGCTGATACCGAGTGGGAGACGAGTGCAGCATCATCAGCAAACAGTAGCTCTCGGATGAGTTTTTCCATTGTCTTGGAGTGTGCCTTTAGTCGCCTCAGGTTGAACAGGCTGCCATCGGTGCGATAGCGGATGTAGACACCATCGTCCTCATCTAGATCTACTGCGGCTCTTTGAAGCATCATGCTAAAGAAGATCGTAAAGAGAGTTGGCGCGAGAACGCAGCCTTGCTTTACACCTGTGCCTATTGGGAAGGGCTCCGAGAGGTCATTGCAGTGTCTGACTTGGCCTCGCTGGTCTTCGTGTAGCTGGATGATCATGCTGAGGAACCTTGGGGGACATCCTAAACGTTCCAAGATTTGCCACAGGCCTTTCCTGCTAACGGTATCGAAAGCTTTGGTAAGGTCGACAAAAGTCACATACAGAGCCTTGTTCTGTTCCCTGCATTTCTCTTGGAGCTGCCTGAGAACAAATACCATGTCGGTGGTGCTCCTGTTAGCTCTGAAGCCGCACTGGCTCTCTGGGAGGAGTTCTTCTGCAATGGTGGGCACCAGTCTGTTCAGGAGTATTCTGGCAAGGATTTTGCCTGCGATGGAGAGCAGGGTTATCCCCCGGTAGTTGGAGCAGTCTGACTTTTCCCTTTGTTCTTGTATAGGGTGATGATGATTGCATCGCGAAAGTCCTGTGGTAATTTGCCTTGTTCCCAGCAGGTGACAAGTACTTTGTGAAGTGAGCTATGTAGTACTGTGCCCCCATGCTTCCAGATCTCTGGTGGAATTCCATCAACTCCTGCTGCCTTGCCACTTTTCAGTTGCTTGATGGCTTTAACAGTCTCTTCTAGGGTGGGGATCTCATCCAACTCTGTTTTCACCGGTTGAAGTGGGGTGAGGTGGATTGCTGAATCTTGAACTACGCGGTTGGCACTGAAGAGAACCTGAAAATACTCCGACCACCGGTTCAGTATGGATGCCTTGTCTGTGAGGAGCACTTGGCCGTCTGCACTATGCAAGGGACTCTGAGCGGGTGTGGTGGGGGGTGGTGGTGGGGGTGGTGGGGGGTGGGCTCCCTCTGGGAATCCTACCCCCCCAGGGAAAGTGCATGCGCAATACATAGCCTCTCCTCTCCCAGTGTAGTGAACGCCGCGTGGTCACTGTCTGGCTATGCCTGGCAGATGGTCACTGCAATGGCCTCTCCTGCATTACTGCATCCGTAGCAACACCTTCTCGCTGGTCCCCCCTGTTTTCACAGAGCTTGCTACGTCATGGTGCGACCGAATTGTCCGGCGGTATAACCGGATGGGCAGGCTGGGCCCACCAACTTCGTCAGCCTAAGAGAAGGAAAACTCTAACATCAAACCCGGGCAGATAGAGCTCATTAATGTAACACCTACCACCTGGAGGACTCACTGCCGGCGTCCCGGCTTACTGGGCCATGGCAGATGACCCCCAGTACCGCGCACACTGCGCTTCACCTAAAAAATTCCTCTGCGCAGGCCTGAAGGGCATATCCACACACACAACCCACAACGCATCAAGTCCTGCAGCGATAGGCAAGGGGCGAAACGGCAGGTGGAAGGTGCCACTGGAAGCCGCAGTCCCGATCCTGCATGTAGGCGGTTCAGGATATTGGTCGCCTGATGCTAACCCGGAGACGAAAGTATCTTTCGGCAGCACCCTGAACGACCAAGCAGCCTTATCTAGGGACAGCACTGCTTGCTCCACACGGAGAGGGGCCTAGAAAAGGTGGCCTAAACAAAGCTCGTCTCCCCCACCCCAGTTGGCTAGCCGCGGTCAACGGGCATCCTTACTTGCGGTCGAAAAATAACAACAAAGAAAAGGCATGCACCTGCCTCACAAAGTGTGCAAAGACTAAAGCTTGCGTGTTGGAACATCAGAACCATGCTTGACACAGTAGGCAGTGGTCGCCCTGAACGACGCTCTGCTCTAGTTGCCCACGAACTTCTCAGGTTGAATATCGACATAGCAGCTCTCAGTGAGGTCCGTTTCCCTGAGGAAGGTAGTCTTCAAGAACACGGTGCTGGCTATACCCTCTACTGGTCGGGTAAGTCAAAGGCTGAGAGCCGCCTTTCTGGCGTTGGCTTCATGGTCAGGAACTCCATTGCCTCCAAACTCGAAAACCTTCCAACAGGTCACTCAGATCGCATCATGTCCATGCGCCTCCCACTTCAAAACAAGCAGCATGCAACACTCTTCAGTGTGTATGCCCCAACCCTTCAAGCAGATCCTGCAGAAAAGAACAAGTTCTATGCTGATCTACGCAACCTCGTACGGAAGACCCCTACAGAGGACAAGGTGATCATCCTTGGCGACTTCAATGCCAGAGTAGGTAAAGACTCGGAAGCCTGGAAAGGAGTACTTGGCAAACACGGCATTGGCAACTGCAATGACAACGGGCGCCTCCTGCTAGAATTCTGCATGGAGCACCAGCTCACCATCACCAACACTATCTTCCAGCAGAAGAACAGTCTGAAGACAACCTGGATGCACCCACGGTCCAAGCATTGGCACCTTATCGACTACATTCTGGTGCGCCAGAGAGACCTTCGAGATGTCTTACACACCTGAGTAATGCCCAGCGCAGAATGTCATACGGATCATCGTCTTGTACGCTGCAATCTCCGTCTTCACTTTAAACCCACACCCAGGAGAGGAGGTATCCCTCGGAGGAAGTTTCAGGTCGGCAGCCTCCAGTCAGCCAAAGTTAAAGCTGCCTTCCAGGCAAAACTCCAGTCAAGAATTGAGGACCTCAGTTGCCCCACAGACCCTTCTCCAGAAGCACTCTGGGAACACCTAAAAACTACCGTCCTGCAGATCTCTGAAGAAGTCCTCGGGTTCTCCACAAGGAAGAACAAGGACTGGTTTGATGAGAACAATCAAGAGATCCAAGAATTACTGGCAAAAAAGAGATCTGCCTACCAAGCACATCTTGCTCAGCCCTCCTGTCCTGGGAAAAAAGCAACCTTTCGCGCTGCATGTAGCAACCTCCAGCGCAAGCTTCGAGACATTCAGAACGAGTGGTGGACCAAGCTTGCAGAGAGAACCCAGCTGTGTGCAGACACTGGTGATTTAAGAGGGTTCTACGAAGCCCTGAAGGCAGTATATGGTCCATCATATCAGGCTCAGACCTGTGCTCCATATTTTTATCTAAACCCCTCTTGAAGGTGGCTATACTTGTGGCCGCCACCACCTCCTGTGGCAGTGAATTCCACATGTTAATCACCCTTTGGGTGAAGTACTTCCTTCTATCCGTTTTAACCTGTCTGCTCAGCAATTTCATCGAATGCCCACAAGTTCTTGTAGTGTGAGAAAGGGAGAAAAGTACTTCTTTCTCTACTTTCTCCATCCCATGCATTATCTTGTAAACCTCTATCATGTCACCCCGCAGTCGACGTTTCTCCAAGCTAAAGAGCCTCAAGCGTTTCAACCTTTCTTCATAGGGAAAGTGCTCCAGCCCTTTAATCATTCTAGTTGCCCTTCTCTGGACTTTCTCCAATGCTATAATATCCTTTTTGAGGTGCGGCGACCAGAACTGCACACAGTACTCCAAATGAGACCGCACCATCGATTTATACAGAGGCATTATGATACTGGCTGATTTGTTTTCAATTCCCTTCCTAATAATTCCCAGCATGGCGTTGCCCTTTTTTATTGCAAACGCACACTGTCTTGACATTTTCAGTGTGTTAGCTACCACGTTTTCAGTGAGTTATCTCCGCTTTGGGGGTGGAGCCAGGGGACATTGGGGGTGGAGCCAGGAACAAGGATGTGACAAGCATAATTGAACTCCAAGGGAGTTCTGGCCATCACATTTAAAGGGACAGCACACCTTTTCAATTCCTTCCTTCCATAGGAAATAAGGAAGGATAGGGGCACCATCTTTTGGGGCTCATAGAATTGGACCCCCTGGTCCAATCGTTTTGAAACTTGGGGGGCATTTTGGGGAGAGGCACTAGATGCTGTACTGAAAATCTGGTGCCTCAACCTCAAAAAATAGCCCCCCCAGAGCCCCCAATACCCACGGATCAATTCCCTATTATTCCCTATGGGAATCGTTCTCCATAGGGAATAATAGAGTGCCCAGTAGACATTTCCCTCCCCCCCACACTTTCTAAAGGGGGAGAGGGCCTCCAAAGCAGGGAATCCCCTGCCCCCTCCCTCTCTCTCACACACAAATACTTACTAGATCTTCTTCCGGAGAACTCTACTTGCTGTGAAAACGAAAGGAAAAAAAGGGAGAGGCTGTTCTCTGAAGCCCTTCCTGTTTCCTGCTTCCTGCCCAGCCTTAAAGGGGCACACATTTTACAAACGACTCAGGAGCTCTACAACAATATGAAGCCTACACCTATGTTCTCCTCCCCCCCCCCCGCTTCCCGATTTGTAAAGAGCGGGAGATGAGGCTGCGAACCCAGGAGTCCCCCGGCAGGGCGGGGAAGGGGGGGGGGGTTGGGAAGCCTATTCCTGGGGACACCCAGGTGCTACCTGGAGGCTGGCATCCCTAGGCCTAACTTAAGGCCAGCAGCAGCATTTTCCATTCCATAATTGCCCAAGAACACAGTGTCCTCCCTCCCTCCCTGAAACTTCTCGAGCTATTTTCACAGGACGAGAGCTTTATAGTCTGTTTCCTTCCAGAATGACATTCTACAATCCAGAGTGCTTTTGGACTTACAACTGATCTCCAGCCTACAGAGATTAGTTCCACTAGGGGAAACAGCAGCTTCAGAGGGTAGAGGGGTGGCCAAGCTTGCTTAACATAAGAGCCACAGAGAATAAACATGAGATGTTTGAGAGCCGCAAGACATGAACATTAAATAAGGGAGGGAGCAAAAGAAGACAGGCAGGCTTGACTTGGAGAAATTATTTAAAGAGTCAAATGCCTTCTCCAAGCCAGCCGACAGGGCAGTGGGGACTTCAACAGCCACACAATATGTGTGAAAGAACCACACGTAGCTCCCAAGCCATAGTTTGGTCTGTGGCATTACATCCCTGCAGAACTCTGTCCCCAGGTACCATGCCCAAATCTCCAGGAATTTCCCAAGCCATAGTTTGCAACAGTATTCCTCACCCATGCTCAAAATCAATGGCAGAGATTAGAATACCCAACACGTATTCATTAAATGTTCCTTTGGGTTATTTTGTTTGTGGGGGGGGGGCAATGCTTTATTACCCTAATTGTGAAAACATAACAATGGTTAATAGGGTTGCCAATCCCCAGGTGGGGGCAGGGGATCCCCCGGTTTGGAGGCCCTCCCCCCGCTTTAGGGTCGCCAGAAAGCGGGGGGAGGGGAGGGAAATGTCTACTGGGAACTCTGTTATTCCCTATGGAGATTTCTTCCCATAGAAAATCATGGAGAATTGATCTGCGGGTATCTGGGGCTCTGGGGGGGGGGGCTGTTTTTTGAGGTAGAGGCACCAGATCTTCCGTATAGCTTTCAGTGCCTCTCCCCAATATACTCCCTAAGTTTCAAAACGATTGGACCAGGGGTTCCAATTCTATGAGCCCCAAAAGAAGGCTCATAGAATCCTTCATTATTTCCTATGGAAGGAAGGCATTGAAAAAGTGTGCCGTCCCTTTAAATGTGATGGCCAGAACTCCCTTTGGAGTTCAATTATGCTTGTCACACCCTTGTTCCTGGCTCCACCCCTAATGTCTCCTGGCTCCACCCCCCAAGTTTCCTGGCTCCACCCCCAAAGTCCCCAGATATTTCTTAAATTGGACTTGGCAACCCTAATGGTTAATCACAAGTCTAGCGAAGACCAAGAGAAAGAAGGCCCAGTTGGTCTTGGGACCCTGGCAGCTGCCCCATTTTGCCATCCTGTGGAACCAGCTATCGAAACGAGACACACAGATGAAAAAGGATAAAAAATTAAAACAGAAGCCTGGACAGGAGTTGAAATTAAAACTTAGAAGCAACTTTGTACGTGGACTATTGCACCCTTCTTAAATCTTCGTTCGCGAAGCCAAGCCGAGAGAGAGAAAGGTCTTGAATGTGTACTTTTAATACTTCTTTTCTCACACCAAGTATTGTGCCGTGGATGCGCTTACTAAAACGCTGGTGAAAGGAACAGACTGCCCAACTCTGATTTAAGCACGAAAAAGAGGTTTATTTGATTTAGGATATATTAGGACAAAAATTATTGCCCTATAAACAGGTTTAATAATAATAATAAACACTTTAATAATTGATTGAAAATATAGAAAACATTTTGCAGTGATTGGCCGTGAGCTTTGCTTTCACTTTGGTCTATAAACAGGTTTGTCAACCTTATTGATAAGGTCGCCAGCTCTGAGTTGGGGGTGAAGCCTGTGGCTTGGGAAGGGGAGGGATCGTGCTGAGATATAATACCATGTAGTTTTCTCTCCGAAGCAGTTATTTTCTCCAGGTGAACTGATCTCTAATCTGAAAATCAGTTGTAATTCCAGGAAATCTCCAGGCCCCATCTGGACATTGACAACGCTAATTGTTGACCCAGCAGCCGCTTTTAGTATTTTGAGTACCATCAAAAAATGGCTGCCATGGGGTCTAAGGCCAGCCTAGGGTTGCCAAGTCCAACCCCAGAAATATCTGGGGACTTTGGGGGTGGAGCCAGGAGACACTGGGGTGGAGCTAGGGGGAGGGGGGAAACGGCGCCGGGGAGTGTGGCAAGCCGCCCCGCAGCTGCCGGCTCTTCTCCGCTCGCCGTGGCTCCTCGCCGCTCCGCCCATCTCAGAGAAGCAGCCACGGCGAGCGGAGAAGAGGCGGCAGCAGCGCGGCGGCCTCGCCCGCTCCGCCTCTGGGGTGGAAGCAGAGGGGGGGGTGGAGGCGGGCCAGGGGCGTGGCGAGCCGCAAGTCCGGGTCCTAGAAGGGCCCGGATTCGCGGCTCGCCATGCTCCTGGCCTGCCTCTCCCTCCCCTTCTCTGGTTTTGGCTGCTCTGCTCTTGGCTGCTCCTCCGAGATGGGCTCAGCCTGGGCCCATCTCGGAGGAGCAGCTGCGGTGGGTGGGGAGGGGGCGGCAGCGGCACGGCGGCCTCGCCCGCTCCAGGATCGGGCGGCTCACCATGCTCTCCGGTGCCGTTTCCCCCCTCCCCCCGCTTCCATTTTTTGGGGGAGCGGGGGAAGAGGGTGGAAATCCTGGGGTCCCCCGCCAGGGCTGGAGGGTTGGGAAGCCTAGGCCAGCCACAAAATACTGAGAGGTTTCACACCAAATGTCCTTCTCTGATGGAGGCAATAGTTTCTGAATGGATGCTCCCTGCAGACACAATGGTGATGCCTCCTCTGGTCTTCTGAGGCACTTCCTACTCTAAGGAGTTGAAAGAAAACCAGGGTCGGCTCTTTACTTTGGGGGAAAAGGGCATGACTACCAGAAAACATGTCAATGAGGGTTATGGAGCTAATTATGGGTGCCATTTTGGGGATCACTACCCTATAATATATATTACTAAAAGTTCAACAATGAACAATGATTGTGCAACAGCAGGCTGCAGACTGCCGTATGTGGCACATTATCATTCATGGACTTTTTTGCACATGTACAAGAAGAAACAAGATTTGGTGTCTCACTCTATCTAGGAGCCTGGGGGTAGAGTCAGAATCTAGAAGACATGCAAATCTAGGAAAGGATGCTAACACACTTTTCAAAACCATTCCCCCACCCCAACAAGCAAAATAGGGACAGAGATTTGAACAGGGACAGGTACCCCAAAATAGGAACTGTTCCAGGTAAACTGAGATTGTTGGAAAGTAGGATCTTGTTTTTCAGTTATCGATTCTCTTCATATACTATGCAAACCCAGAGTGGCATGTAACAATTCTTTTCAACATCAGTCTGTCCACGAGGGGGTTGGAATAATTAGACTAGATTTGATGGGGGAGGGATCCACATCTCTTTATCCAAGGACTGGACTACAAGAGGAACTGGGAATTCCATAACTGAGCTCCCAAACATTTTAATATTTAAAACAAACAAACAAACAGGGCACTGACTGGGGTTGAGACCATTACAGGGTTAATCCTTCCTTTCTGCCATTTTCTAGAATGAAAAGGATCCTGCAGAGCTGCTATCCAATCTGTTGGGCAAGCATAAAAATCCTGGCGAGGATCTCTGTAAGGACTTGCAGGTTTAGTCCAAAATAGCATATAGGAGATTCATGGGATGTTAGTTCAGGAAAGCATCACATCCACCCTGTAGTGTATGGCGTTCGCAGAACGCAACCAGTTCATAATGGCCACAACAGCAGAATGACATCAGTCCACCCCAGCCGCGGAGGCAACTGAGAAACATCCAGGTGCCTCCGCGCTGGGCGCAACGATCCGCCAATCACAGCTCGTGGCGGGAAATATGGCTGGCCGGCATTGGACCGGCCAGCAGGGAGAATAGTCCGGCAACTGTATATATGCGGGATCCGGCCCGCGTGCTCTCTCTCTCCATCTTGTATAGTACCATGGAATAAACTATGTTGCCCTACGCTCGTCTCCAAGTCTGGTACTTTACAGTGGCGACGAAGGTGGGATCCTAGCCTCATCGGCTACGACGGAGATCTTGGGCAATGAACGACCGGACACGACCGCCGCCGCCACCATGGCCATCCAGGGCGGGATCACCGGCTACCTCGAGCCCTTCGACCCTACAAATCCAGAGGGCTAGGAGTCCTACTCGGAACAGGTCGAGTTCTACCTCCGGGCCAACAAGATCACCGACGCCGGAGCAAAGAGGGATGTTCTCCTGAGCGTTTGTGGGCCAGCCACGTTCGAGATCGCGAAGGGTCTCTCGGCGCCCGCCCGCCTGGCGGAGAAATCCTACGAGGAGATCATCCGGCTCCTCACGGGCCATTTCTTGCCGCAGCCCTCACGGGTGGCTCGCAGATTCCTGTTCCACAGACGGGACCAGACCGCAGGAGAGTCAGCAGCGGACTACTTGGTGGCCCTCCGCAAACTCGCCGGGAACTGCAACTTTCCCCAGCTGGAGGAAACCCTGGCCGACCGATTCACGTGGGGCCTCCGCGATGAAAGGCTCCAGCAGAAGCTCTTCGCCAAAGAAGAGCTCACCCTCCAGGGCGCCTTCAGCGAGGCGGTAGCGTGGGAGAGGACCGCCAGGACGTTTCCCCGGACCAAGACCGAGACCGCTCACCACGAGGAGCTGGACCCCGAGCACCAGGACGAGGGAGAAGCCTTCCAGACGCGACGCGCCGCAGGACCCGCCGCCCGAACTCCACAGCGCCCCCGAGCCCACGAACGGCCGAGTCAGCGCACCAGCGAAAGGGCTAAATGCGCCAGCTGCGGCGACCCCCACGATCGGCGGGACTGCCAGTACCAGACCTGGGACTGCAGGAGCTGCGGGAAGACCGGCCACATCGCGCGAGCTTGCCGAGCCAAGCCCAACCGCCCGCGGCCGACTGCACACCACGAGGCCGCCGAGTCCCACTCCACAGCCTCCACCTCACTTCAGGTACTGAATTTGCCCCTGACCACCCCCAACAAGATAACGATGGCGGTCCTCATAGACGGGGCCCCCTGCACCATGGAAGTGGACTCAGGCTCCTCCATCTCCATAATTGCGGAGGAGACCCTGAGAAGGCTACGCCCCGGCCAGGGGCTGCAGCTGCGACCGGCAAATTTCATATTGCGGGACTTCCAGCAAAACCCGGTCCAAATAGCGGGGTGGGCACGGGTGCTGGTGGAGCGGGGGTCCTTCAGAGGGCCCCTAGACATCTTGGTGGTCAAGCGGCCACTTACCACCCTGTTGGGTCTTGCATGGTTTGGCCCCTTGGGAATCCGAGTAGAGGTGGCGCGCACAGCCACAGCAGGAGGGTTCGGGGAGGTGTGCGGAGAGTTCCCCGACGTATTCGATGGGTCGCTGGGTAGTTACAAGGGCCCGGCCATCTCCCTACCGCTCGACCCGACGGTCAGACCGATCCGGCTCAAGGCAAGGAGGGTCCCCTTCGCCTTGAAGCCCAAGATCGAGGCAGAGTTGGACCGCCTAGTAGCCCAAGGGGTCCTGGAGCCAGTCGATTACGCCATGTGGGAGACCCCCATAGTGACCCCGGTCAAACCAAATGGGGACGTGCGGATATGTGCCGATTACAAGTGCACAATTAACAAAGCGCTCCAAGACAACCCATACCCGGTGCCAGTAGTCAGCCACGTCCTGGCAGCCCTGGCGGGATCAAAGATTTTTGGGAAGCTGGACCTGGCACAAGCCTACCAGCAGCTCCCAGTGGATGCCAAAACGGCCGAGGCACAGACGATAGTTACCCACAGGGGGGCGTTCAGGGTTAACCGGTTGCAGTTTGGGGTCAGCGTGGCTCCGGGGATCTTCCAGAGTATAATGGATGCTCTCCTTAAAGGGATCCCCGGAGTCCAGCCGTTTTTCGACGATGTTTTAATCGCCGCCCCGGACCCTGATGAATTCCGCAACCGCCTGCGAGAGGTGCTCCGCCGTTTTCAAGCCGCTGGACTAAAAGTTAAGAGGGAGAAGTGTATGCTGGGGGTGCCACGGGTGGAGTTCCTGGGTTTCGCAGTGGACGCGGAGGGAATCCACCCGACCGAGGAAAAGACCAGGGCCATTGTTCAAGCCCCAGCCCCCACGTGTAAAGCGGAGCTACAGAGCTTCCTGGGGGTCCTCAATTTCTACCACACGTTCATACCCCACAAGGCGGCTCTCGCCGAACCCCTACACCGATTACTGGACAAAAAAGCTCCATGGGTGTGGGGGAAGAAGCAAGCCGCCGCCTTCCAGGCAGTTAAAGACGTTCTGGTTTCCAACGGGGTGCTGCACCACTTCGACGAGCGCCTTCCGGTCATCTTGGCTTGCGATGCATCGCCGTACGGGGTGGGCGCAGTCCTGGGGCACCAGTTACCGGATGGCCGGGAGGTTCCGGTCGCATACTACTCACGCACCCTGACTTCGGCAGAACGGAACTATGCACAAATCGACAAGGAGGCCCTGGCCATAGTAGCGGGGGTCCATAAATTCAACGATTATTTGTATGGGCGCCGGTTCACAATAGTGACGGACCATAAGCCGCTTTTGGGTCTGTTGGCCCCAGACCGACAAACTCCCCAAATCCTATCCCAGAGGGTGTTGAGGTGGAATCAATTCCTCAACTCGTACACCTACACGCTGGTACACAGGGCGGGCAAGGCAATGGGTCATGCGGACGCTCTCAGCCGGTTGCCACTCCCTGACACAGGCCCCGATCCAGCCCCAGCACACCAGGTCATGTCGATCGAGTCGCTCCCGGAGCAGCCCCTCCACGCGGCGGAGGTGGCTAGAGCCACCGGAAAAAACAAAACCCTAGCACGGGTGCTCGACTGGGTGGTGAGGGGGTGGCCAGAGGGGAACATGGGGGAAGAGTTCAAACCCTACAAAATGCGAAGGGAAGAACTCACAGCCCACAAAGGGTGCCTACTATGGGGGAGCAGGGTAGTGGTCCCCCCCCCCTCTACAGAAACGGGTCTTGGAATCACTCCACGAAACACACCCAGGCATAGTAAGAATGAAGGCCCTGGCCAGGAGCTACGTATGGTGGCCGGGGATGGACGGGGAGATAGAGAACTGGGTCCAGAGATGCAGCACATGCCAGGAGTCGCGGCCGGATCCACCCAGCGCCCTGGCTACACGGTGGGAGACCACAAGGAAACCGTGGTCCCGGCTCCACATTGATTTTGCCGGGCCGTTCCAGGGACAGATCTTCCTAATCATTGTAGATGCATACACAAAATGGTTAGAGGTCGTTCCCGTAGGGTCTACCTCGTCAGCAGCAGCCATTAGAGCATTACGCAGGGTCCTGTGCACCCACGGTATTCCGGACACCATAGTCTCGGACAACGGGGCAGCGTTCACCTCGGGGGACTTCCAGGCGTTCCTCCAGAGGTACCTCATTAGACACATCCGGTCAGCCCCCTTCCACCCGGCCACCAACGGCCAGGCCGAGCGAATGGTCCGAACAACAAAAGAGGCCCTGGGAAGGATAGTGCAAGGCGATTGGGACCACCGGCTAGCCGCGTTCCTCTTCGACAACCGGGTCATCCCAAACCCAGTCACTGGGGTCAGCCCAGCCGAGCTCCTCATGGGACGCAAGCTCACCACAAGGCTAGATCGGCTAAACCCCGACAGAGCCCCCGACGTGCGAGGGTCCCCGGAGGTCAGAGACGCGGCTAGGGGGTTCTTCGCGGGGGACCCAGTATTCGCCCGCAACTACGCTTCAGGCCCCGAGTGGGTAGCCGGGCGGGTACTACGGGTCGTGGGTTCCCGCCACTATGAGGTATCCACCGAGGGGGGCCAGATCCTACACCGGCACATCGACCAGTTACGCCGCCGGACTCTCCCAGAGGTACCCACGGAAACGAGGGAGGGGGCAGGGTCCGAGGGGCACCCAATGACACCTGCACCGACACCACGGCCACACACACCGGCAGAGGCGGACCAACCCTCGGACCCCGACCCACAACCCAACAACGCTCAAACCCCCGGGGAAACCCCAGAGGCGGAAGTAGCCCCGGCACCACAAGCAACTCCCAGGCGTTCAACACGAGAGCGCCGACCTCCCGCCTACCTCCAGGACTATGTCACTAACTAAGGGGGGAGGAGTGTAGTGTATGGCGTTCGCAGAACGCAACCAGTTCATAATGTCCACAACAGCAGAATGACATCAGTCCACCCCAGCCGTGGAGGCAACTGAGAAACATCCAGGTGCCTCCGCGCTGGGCGCAACGATCCGCCAATCACAGCTCGTGGCGGGAAATACGGCTGGCCGGCATTGGACCGGCCAGCAGGGAGAATAGTCCGGCAACTGTATATATGCGGGATCCGGCCCGCGTGCTCTCTCTCTCCATCTTGTATAGTACCATGGAATAAACTATGTTGCCCTACGCTCGTCTCCAAGTCTGGTACTTTACACACCCATCCATGTCTGTAGGAGAGGATGGAGGGTCAATTTTTTTACTGATCACTGATGTCTTGTCTCATGGAACTGGGCTGCATTTATTTTCTTTATTCTCATTCACTTCTGATATTGAAGCAGGGATTAAATACACATAATCCAAGCAAGGGACTCTTGAATGAATTGACAAATGACATGCAGAATCTGCTACAGTCTCTGGGAGACTTGATTCAAATCCCCACTTTGCTATAAAGCTCAGTGGGTAACCAGGTACAGTAATGTTCTCTCAACCTAACCTACCTCACAAGGGAATTGTGCAGATGAAACAGGGAGAGCCATGTATGAGGTCCTTGGAGAAAGAGGAGTAAAAATGCACTCGACCTTTAAGGTTGTAAACAGAGGACACATTGGAGATTCACAACTGGATCTCCCTCATATATTTATAGAGGGAAATGGAGAGTTGGATTGAGACTTCTTCCAGATGGCTGCTATAGGAAGAACATGTAGGATACCTAAATGTTCTTTCTTCTAGGGTACATATCAGTCCCCAGAAAAGTCATTTACATTGAGAAAACCGTAGAAGCAGCGAGAGGGAAGGGCTAAATCGTTTCAATTTAATTTCCTTTCCAAGCTATTCAAATACAAGAGATCTAGTCATGGATCCAGCATTTACTGCTCAATCTCACCTGATTCCCTTCCTTACTAAAGCTGCCATCCCCCATGGCTTCTGTCCATGTGGGCCCCACGATCCCCTATATAGTATTTCTAGTTATCAGACCTGCTCCTCCCTTTTTCCCCACAGGAAGAGCTGGCTAGATCAAGCCCTGGGTCTCCAATATCTCGTCTAGTTGGGCATGAGGATTATGTCAGGAGGTGTTGAGGAATCTGAGAAGGCGGAATAAAGAAAGCAATGGTCTTGGTTCTAGAAAACAGCCCATGGAGTCCTATTCGGCCACACCGTTTGGAAACATGGCAGCCCCTCCTGCTGGGTTGACTTCTGAATCGTGTGGCAATTTGTTGAAAATAAGGGATACCAATTCTATAACCCTAATCCCACTGCATTGCTCATTGGGTATTTTATAGGGTTGCCAATCCCCAGGTGGGGGCAGGGGATCCCCCGGTTTGGAGGCCCTCCCCCCGCTTCAGGATCGTCGGAAAGCGGGGGGAGGGGAAGGAAATGTCTTCTGGGAACTCTATTATTCCCTATGGGGATTTATTCCCATAGAAAATCATGGAGAATTGATCCGTGGGTATCTGGGGCTCTGGGGGAGCTGTTTTTTGGGGTAGAGGCACCAGATCTTCAGTATAGCATCTAGTGCTTCTCCCCAAAATACCCCCCAAGTTTCAAAAAGATTGGACCAGGGGGTCCAATTCTATGAGCCCCAAAAGAACATGCCCCTATCTATTATTTCCTATGGAAGGAAGGCATTGAAAAGGTGTGCCGTCCCTTTCAATGTGATGGCCAGAACTCCCTTTGGAGTTCAATTATGCTTGTCACAGCCTTGATCTTGGCTCCACCCATAATGTATCCTGGCTCCACCCCCAAACTCTCCTGGCTCCATCCCCAAAGTCCCCAGATAGTTCTTGAATTGGACTTGGCAACCCTAGTATTTTATGATGTCTGATTCAAGGTTTTAAAAAAATATTTTGTAATCCTCCTTGAAAAAAGAAAACAAGGCCTGTGAGGTTTAGCAGAATGAAGACATCCCTGTGCGGATCCATCCAATTGAAGTTGTGCCCAGCTAGTGTAAAATCTTTGAAGTTCACACAGTTGCAGGGGGGGGGGGGCGGGAAAGGACTTGCTGCTTTATAAAGATAAGACAAGTCTTTTAAGCCAAACCATATCTTAAACACAGCTAAGAGAGGAATGTTAATGGGGGCCACTCCCCATCCTCTGCTTTGGTAGCTGCTACTTGGAATATTAAAAATATGGATTAGGAATCATTTGTAAAACCAGTAAGACTAGTTATTAAAAATCACATGACATTCTTCTGACGGCTCAAAGGAAGGAAATGCCTGGTGCCTCTGTTCAGGACATCAGCACCGGCTGAGTCAAAGCTGTTTCTTCCTTCCTACAGTTAAGAGGACTAGAAATGTATCCTTTTAAAAATACAATTTTAAATCCCCTCAATTTTATTAAGGGCGTGAGGCATCTATCCTGTGTCAGGAGCTCAGGGTGAGGTACTTGTTCTCCCTCCCTCGTATTTTCACAACAACCTAGGGAAGTAGATTAGATAGGGTTGCCAAGTCCAATTAAAGAAAAATCTGGGGACTTTGGGGGTGGAGCCAGGAGACTTTGGGGGTGGAGCCAGGAGAGGTTAGGGGCGGAGCCAGGAACAAGGGTGTGACAAGCATAATTGAACTCCAAGGGAGTTCTGGCCATCACATATAAAGGGACAGCATGCCTTGAGAGCCAGTTTGGTGTAGGGGTTAAGTGTGCGGACTCTTATCTGGTAGAACCGGGTTTGATTCCCCACTCCTCCACTTGCACCTGCTGGCATGGCCTTGGGTCAGCCATAGCTCTGGCAGAGGTTGTCCTTGAAAGGGCAGCTGCTGTGAGAGCCCTCTCCAGCCCCACCCACCTCACAGGGTGTCTGTTGTGGGGGAGGAAGGTAAAGGAGATTGTGAGCCGCTCTGAGACTCTTCGGAGTGGAGGGCGGGATATAAATCCAATATCTTCATCTACCTCACAGGGTGTCTATTGTGGGGGAGGAAGGTAAAGGAGATTGTGAGCCGCTCTGAGACTCTTCGGAGTGGAGGGCGGGATATAAATCCAATCTCTTCATCTACCTCACAGGGTGTCTGTTGTGGGGGAGGAAGGGAAAGGAGATTGTGAGCCGCTCTGAGACTCTTCGGAGTGGAGGGCGGGATATAAATGCAATATCATCATCTTCTTCTTCTTCTTCTTCTTCTTCTTCTTCTTCTTCTTCTTCTTCTTCTTCTTCTTCTTCTTCTTCTTCTTCTTCTTCTTCTTCTTCTTCTTCTTCTTCTTCTTCTTCTTCTTCTTTTTAAATGCCTTTCTTCCATAGGAAATAATTAAGGATAGGGGCACCATTTTTGGGGCTCATAGAATTGGACCCTCTGGTCCAATTGTTTTGAAACTTGGGGGGTATTTTGGGGAGAGGCACTAGATGCTATACTAAAAATCCGGTGCCTCTTCCTCAAAAAATACCCCCCCGAGCCCCCAATACCCACGGATCAATTCCCTATTATTCCCTATGGGAATCGTTCTCCATAGGGAATAATAGAGTGCCTAGTAGACATTTCCCTCCCCCCCCCACACTTTCAAAAGGGGGGGGGAGGGCCTCCATACCAGGGAATCCCCCCTCCCTGCCCCCTCCCTCTCTCTCACACACACACAAACACTTACCATACTTGGTCTTCTTCCAGCAGAATGTGCTTGCTGTGAAAACGAAAGTAAGGCTGCACAGGAAAAGAAAGGGAGGGGCCGTTCTCCATGGAAACTGTTACTTTCCCATGAAGCCCTTCCTGTTTCCTGTGCAGCCTTAAAGGGACACATTTTAAAACGGATCAGAAGCTCTACAACATGATGCCTAAAGGTATGTTCTCTCCCCCCCCCCCCCGATTTTTTGAGAGCGGGGGAGGAGGATGCAATTTCGAGGGTCCCCCGCCTTAGCAGTTGGGGGGGGGGGGTTGGGAAGCCTAAGATTAGACACAGCATGCTTTATGGCTGGATGAGGATTTGGGCTTGGGCCTCCCAGAGCCTAGCCTTATACTCTACCCACTGCACCACAAGTTGCTTAGGAAAGTACATGGTATATAATCCACCAGCCCTCTCAGACTACTGGGCAGAAACCAAAAGTAGGTTGCTGTTCTCTCACAAGTGGCTTGGGAAATCGGGGACCCAAGGCAGGTAACAACAACAAAACCAAAAACCTACACAAAATGTCCATTAAAATAACCAGCAATAACAAGTATTAATATATAACCTACTGTTCAGTAATTTATAAACCAAGGGTGTTAAACATGTGGCCCAAGGGCAGGATCAGGCCCCCAAAGGGCTCCAGTCAGACCCATGAGCAACTCACTGTCATCTGCTTCCTTCTCTCTCTCTTGTTTTCTTTTGCATCACTGCTTGCTTTGCCAGGCTTCCTCAATCACACAGGAGCTACAGAGCAAAGTTTCTGTTTTCTTCATTTGTTTACCAGAACAGGAAGTAACATGTACAAAAACTCATAATGCCCAGCCATTTCATATTGGCCTCTGTATCTTAGGCTCAAAGCACTGACCATGAGATTTCTGTAATGAATGTCAATAAATCAAAAGTAGGTTTGCAACTTACATAGATACACCTGAACAGCATTCTCAAGATTGCTGCAGCACAGACATTGTCTCAAGATTTTGATACAATAATTCAGAGCAAGAGGTGTCAGTTATCAGAAACCGTTAAACAAAATATTGCAAGACTGCTTATCTTTTAAGCATGCTTTAATTTTTATTTTGTTTTTTAAAAAATCTCCGCCCTCCGATCCCAGCGCTTGCTTTAAGCATCAGCTGAAGCCAAGCAGACAGGCACGGAGGAAGCACCCGCACCCTCCGCAAACCCAGCGCTTCGCGAGCGCCGGCTGTGGAGGGGGCGGCGTGCTTTCTCCGTGCCTTTCTGCCTGGCTTCAGCTCTGATGCTTAAAGCAAGCGCTGGGATCGGAGGGCGGAGGGACCGATCCTGGCGCTTGCTGTAAGCGTCAGAGCTGGAGCCAGGCAGGCACGGGGGAAGTGCCGGGATCAGAGGCAGAGGCAGCGGATCCCCCCCCCCCAGAGGAAGGTACGTACCTTCACTCCATAAGATGCACACACTTCCCCCCCCCACTTTTTTTTTGGGGGGGAAGCGTCTTATGGTGCGATAAATACGATTTATGAGCCCCAAACCAGCCAGGCTGGGGGGGGCAGGTCTCAACCAGGGCTCACTTTTCCTACCTTCCCCCCACCCCCTAGTTTGTAGCCCCAGTAGGCAGGAAGAGATGGGAATCCACATTATATGCATTGTCTATCAGGGTTACAAGCAGCCTGGAAGTGCCATCTTTGACCAGGGAAGCTGGGCAAGACAGAGGGCGGAGGTAAACCTCTCCTTCCCCCACCATCTCCTCCCTCCCCATTGCTACTTTTTTGCAGCTCAGTGGCACTTGGCCTTTCTGTTCCAGTTACAAATCTCCAACATCATGTGTAAGTTGATCCTGATTTATCACCAAACTGTAGTTGGTGACTTAAGAGTTCACTGACAAATGACATATCTCAGTGCTTAATCAGCAACACAACCTGCTGAGGTCCAGCTTAGAGCTTCATATACGTTTCCATTTCTGAGGCAGGATGGCCAGGTGCTAAGGAGAAACTGGGCTTTTACTAGCTACACGGGGGGAGCTTGACACAGTTTATCATGTAAAGCTGAGCCTATTGAAATTTCCTCTTTTACATAACCGTAAAAAGTCCAGAGGCTCTACCTACCCTCCATTGCATCTGCTTCACTGTCTTTCTGAAGCTTCCAGAAATACCAATTGGGACAAGCTTGTACTTGTGAAGGCAGCTAATCATACCCAGAGGAAGGTTATTGTGCTGTTAAGGTTTTCTCAAGCAGACTCCTCAGTTGCAGCTTGCAGATGGCAAAATAGGACAGGAATGCAACAATGCAGGGTTGAGCAGGCTTCAGACTTTGAAGGCCTACTCTTTTGTTTTTTATTTGCCAGAGGGTTTGGGGGGGGCATTAGCTGGAGCCATGAGTAAAAAGGCTCCTCTCTGATGTCAGAACAATTTACAAAATCACCCTCCCTCCTCCAGTGGGAAGAACGAGTCCTGCTTCACCAGATAAGCCTCATAGCACATAATGCTTCTCAAAAGGGTTGCCAATCCCCAGGTGGGGGCAGGGGATCCCCCGGTTTGGAGGCCCTCCCCCCGCTTCAAGGTCGTCAGAAAGGGGTGGGGGTGGGAAATGTCTGCTGGGAACTCTGTTATTCCCTATGGAGATTTATTCCCATAGAAAATCATGGAGAATTGATCCATGGATATTTGGGGCTCTGGGGGGGCTGTTTTTTGAGGTACAGGCACCAAATTTTCAGTACAGCATCTAGTGCCTCTCCCCAAAATATCCCCCAAGTTTCAAAACAATTGGACCCCCTGGTCTATGAGCCCCCAAAGAAGGTGCCCCTATCCTTCATTATTTCCTATGGAAGGAAGGCATTGAAATGTGTGCCATCCCTTTAAATGTGATGGCCAGAACTCCCTTTGGAGTTCAATTGTGCTTGTCACAGCCTTGATCTTGGCTCCACCCCTAATGTCTCCTGTCTCCACCCCCAAAGTCTCCTGGCTCCACCCTCAAAGTCCCCAGATATTTCTTGAATTGGACTTGGCAACCCTACTTCTCAAACTTTTTTGTTATATATTGGTACTGGAACATTCCTGGGTGTGCTACCAGAAACTTTGCTGAGCTTGAGGCTCCAGAACAATAGCTACCTGGACTCTGGGAGGTGACCAATCAGGAGTTAATCGCTGATCTTGAGCCAGAAATCCTGGAGTGTAAAGTCAAATGGGCCTTAGAAAGCATTACTAATAACAAAGCGAGCGAAGATGACGGTATCCCAGTTGAGCTATTCAAAGTCCTAAAAGACCTTGCTGTTAAAGTGATGCACACATTATGTCAACAAATTTGGAAAATGCAACAGTGGCCACAGGATTGGAAAAGGTCAGTTTATATTCCAATCCCAAAGAAGGGTAATGCCAAAGAATGTTCAAACTATCGCACCATTTCATTCATTTCACATGCCAGCAAGGTCATATTAAAGATCCTACAAGCTAGGCTTCGGCTCTATGTCAATCGGGAAGTACCAGAAGTTCAAGCTGGGTTTCGGAGAGGTAGAGGAACTCAAATTGCCAACATTCACTGGATTATGGAGAAAGCACGGGAGTATCAGAAAAACGTCTATTTCTGTTTCATTGACTATGCTAAAGCCTTTGATTGTGTGGATCACAACAAATTGTGGCAAGTCCTTAAAGAGATGGGAGTACCAGACCACCTCACATGTCTCCTGAGAAACCTGTATAAGGGTCAAGAAGCAACTGTCAGAACGGGATATGGAACAACTGGTTTAGAAGGAGTTCAACAAGGATGTATATTGTCACCCTGCTTATTTAATTTATATGCAGAGTACATCATGCGGAATGCTGGCCTGGATGAAACACAAGCTGGAATTAAGGTTGCCAGGAAAAACGTCAACAACCTCAGATATGCAGATGACACCTCTCTAATAGCAGAAAGTGAAGAGAACCTAAAGAACCTCTTGTTGAGGGTGAAAGAAGAGAGCACAAAAGTAGGCTTGAAACTCAACAAAAAAACTAAGATCATGGCATCCGGCCCCATCACACTATGGCAAATAGAAGGGGAAGACATGGAAGTAGTGACAGACTTCACATTTCTGGGATCCAAGATCACCGCAGATGGTGACTATAGCCATGAAATTAAAAGATGTTTGCTCTTTGGGAGGACAGCTATGGTGAACCTAGGCAGTATAATAAAAAGTAGAAACATCACCCAGCTAACAAAAGTCCATATAGTCAAAGTGATGGTATTCCCAGTAGTAATGTATGGCTGTGAGAGCTGGACCATAAGAAAGGCTGAGCGCAGAAGAATAGATGCTTTCAAGCTGTGGTGCTGGAGAAGACTCCTGAGAGTCTCTTGGACTGCAAGATCAAATCAGTCAGTCCTAAGGGAAATCAACCCTGACTGTTCCCTGGAAGGTCAGATGCTGAAGCTGAAGCTCAAATATTTTGGCCACCCAATGAAAAGGGAGCACACACTGGAGAAGATCCTGATGCTGGGAAAGACAGAAGGCAAAAGAAGAAGGGGACGGCAAAAGATGAGATGGCTGGACAGCATTACTTATGTAATTAACACGAATTTGAGCAGACTTCGGAGGATGGTGGAAGACAGGAGGGCCTGGTGTGACTTGGTCCATGGGGTTGCAAAGACTCAGAATCGACTGTGCGACTGAACCAAAAAAAGCCCAGCTTGTGGCTCATGGAGAGCCACATTCACAATTACCACCAACCCAAACAACTGCATTTACTTCCATCCCTGGCATGAGGTTTGTACCTCGAGGGGGGAGAGACTGCAGATTACCTGTTCCTCTGGTGGTGGCAGCTCTTTCAACGTGGGTACTGCTTATAAACCACAGGCCCACCAGGCAAGGGCCTTGCCCACTTTCTGGAAACATGGGGCAGTCACAGGTGCCACATTGGGGAACGGTGCTCAGGAGAGCCACAGATGGCTTACAAACCACTGACTATGACTCGCTTGAATCCTCAGATTATTATAGTAGGCAGCCACTGGGAGATCAGGGTGTGTATGAGATCGGGGGTGGGGGGGCGCTGTTGGCAATGACATGACATTATTTCCAGGAAAAACCAAAGGGATGTCATGCCTCTCTACGAGTTGTCAGACTGTGGGCGTTTTCGCACTGACCTTAATCGGCAGCGATGTCCCTCTTCACCGCGCAGGATCTGCGCGGATTTTGCACCAATTGCTGCGGAGCACCTGGAAGAGCCGCAAGGTCCCGCGGCTTTTGCGTCGCAAATGGTTTTCACCAAAAACCTACTTTACATTTGCGACGCAAAAGCCGCGGGACTTTGCGGCTCTTCCGGGTGCTCCGCAGCAATTGGTGCGAAATCCGCGCAGATCCTGCGCGGTGAAGAGGGATGTCGCTGCTGATTAAGGCCAGTGCGAAAACGCCCTGTGTTTCATTAAAAAAAAAAAAAACATAGAGTTTTCAGCAATTCCTAGAGAGTACTAGTGTCACTCGCAGGTTTCCCTGGAAGTATCATTTCATTGTTGGCCTGATGGCAGTTTTTAACATTTTCCTCCCACTGCTGTCCTCTGCCTGATAGCTCAGAAAGCCACTGCCAGTCCAAGTAGGCTGACTCAGTGTATGATCTGACTCAATGTGAGGCAGTTTCATGTGATTTTTCTGATGTTTATTTCCCTGGAACATTTCTATGCCGCCCCTGCGAAGGCCTGGCCAACAGGCCAAGGTGGCTCATGAAATAAAACTATACCATACAACCATCAGCATGCAAGCAAGCCACGGATTGGCTCTGCAAGGATGAGGAGATTCTCCACTCTGATGCCACAGAATGTGAAATCGTTCCAGACAGAGTACATTTGCATGACTAATATGCTTGCTCGCTTCATCTGGGCTCTCTTGTTATCTGCCTCTCCTGCAGCTAAGACATCTCATAGGCCCCGAAGAGAACTGATGTGCGCAAAACTGGCAAAGACTGAAAATAGCTCTTGACATGTCATCATTTGATACTGGCTTCTTTTTTAGAATTTCCGGGGTTGGATTGTGTGTGAAAGACTGTTTGGCATGCAGGTTTACTATTATTTTTCATGACACTGTAGAATAGGCTTCCCAATCCCCAGGTCCCAGTGGGGGATCCCCCAGTTTTACAGGCTTCCCCCCTCCCCCAGCCAGCTGGCCGGCGGGGGAAGCCCCACCCCCACAGCCATTATGCACCTCCATGAACAATTCCCATAAAGAATGATGGGGAATTGATCCGCGGGTATCGGGGGCTCTGGGGGGACTGTTTTTTGAGGTAGAGGTGCCAAATTTTCAGTATAGCATGTAGTGCCTCTTCCCAAAATACCCCCCAAGTTTCAAAAGTATTGAACCAGGGGGCCCAATTCTACGAGCCCCAACAGAAGGTGCCCCTATCCTTCATTATTTTCTATGGAAAGAAGGCATTTTAAAAGGTGTGCTGTCCCTTTAAATGTGATGGCCAGAACTCCCTTAGAGTTCAATTCTGCTTGTCACACCCGTGCTCTCGGCTCCGCCCCAATGTCTCCTGGCCCCACCCCCAAAGTCTCCTGGCCCCACCCCCAAAGTCCCCAGATATTTCTTGAATTGGACTTGGCAACCCTACCGTAGAACCAGATCAACATGTTTTTTGAGCGGAGGCAAAATTTAAAAAATGGTGCCCTCTTATGGGCCCATTCTACGCTATGGGCCCATAGACTAGAATGGACTCCATACCCAATTTGGCGCCCCCCCCTCCGGTGGCACCTGGGGCAAGCACCCCCCTCTGCCCCTCCCTAGATCCAGCCCTGGTAGAACAAAGGGTTTAAAAAAAAGGTGATGGTGACTGGAGGAAGAGAGAGCCACAGGTCCCTTTTTTTAACATGACGGGTGGTAGGACCAGTGGAGGGAATAGGTTATAGACTAGAGCAGCAAGAGCTTATCCTTCTCTTGTCCCAGAGGGGGATCCCCCGGTTTTACAGGCTTCCCCCCTCCTCCAGCCAGCTGGCCGGTGGGGGAAGCCTCGCCCCCAGAGCCATCATGCACCTCCATGAACAATTCCCATAGGGAATGATGGGGAATTGATCTGCGGGTATCGGGGGTTCTGGGGGGGCTGTTTTTTGAGATAGAGGCACCAAATTTTCCGTATAGCATCTAGTGCCTCTCCCCAAAATACCTCCCAAGTTTCAAAAAGATTGGACCAGGGGGTCCAATTCTATGAGCCCCAAAAGAAGGTACCCCTATCCTTCATTATTTCCTATGGAAGGAAGGCATTTAAAAATTTGTGCAGTCCCCTTAAATGTGATTGCCAGAACTCCATTGAAGTTCAATTATGCTCGTCACACCCTTGCTCTTGGCTTCCCCCCCAAAGTCTCCTGGCTCCACCCCCAAAGTCCCCAGATATTTCTTAAATTGGACTTGGCAACCCTAAAGTAAGAGCCTTTCCACAATTTAAAAAAAAAAAACTTTACTCAGATGATCGCACGTATCAAAGTTTCCCTGTGAACTGCACTGGGCAGTGTTGTGATTTTTTTACAACACCCCTGTATTGGGTAGTGTGCAGTGCAATGTGCACAGAAATGCGAATGAGATTGAGTGCACTGATCCTGCCCAAGACTAAGCACCCAGGTCCTGCTCACGACAGAATGCATTTCTCCCAACTGGGACTGAACATACTGGTTCTGTTTTGCTTCAAAATGAGCAGGCTGTCCCCACCTAGGACCGAGCATGGCAGAACGAAGCATGGTGGTCTCGCCTGGTTCAATATGTATATGTTACAAAAGCAACCAAATGCAACAAACAGTGGCTGCGCAGACTGAGCATGCTCAGGCCTGGTTCGCATATGTGAGAATATGAGGAATCACATAATCCAGGGTCATCTAGTCCGGAGGCAGAGCAGAGACTACTCCATTGCAGACAGCTAACAGAGGATTTCACCTTTGAATGTTTCTTCATGTTAAAAAAAAACTCCTGCAAATAGAAAACTATCACTGCAGAGAAAGGTTCTTCCCTTTGCATTCAGAACAGAGTTGTACACATCCATCTCTGATAAAATTCCTGGGCTCTGCGCCAACCACAATGCACAGATAATCTGACAGTTAAACGTAAACAAAGTCGCACCCTTCTCAATCCATTTAAGTCGACAGGCTTAGTCTGTTTAAGATTCCACCGTAAATTTGGAAGGGGCGTTATCTGCTGGAAGGGGTGTATCTCCTGGCCTCCCCTACCAGCTGTCCCTGGCTCCGCAGGGAGGGCTGTCTCTCACTTTGTCACTCTGGATCTTATCAAAAACAATGCCTTCTGGGGTTCACGTGTGTTGGCCAGCTGCTCCCTGCCCATTCAAAAAAAGTCACCATTCATACCCTCTCATGCTCCTTCAGTTGTGCAGAGCCCACTTGGAAAATTAAAAATCCATTTCAAGGGGACAGCATGTGTGTGCATGTGGTAGTAATACATGCATTTTTGGGAGACAGCACACAGTTGCACTGCAAAGTCACCTCCAGAAAGCAATTGCGCTTTGCTGCCACTGATGTCCCCCTCTTCCTACATTGCTGTTACATAACCTTGTTGCACAATCCAAGGCATGCCTTTTGCTTGCGTGACAGCGGTGCAGAGGGCTGATTGGCTGAGATGAGCTAATTCTCTGTGGTTAGTAGAACTGTCAGATTGAGTCCTTGGCTCTGCTAATTCAGGCTGGAAATGGAACTTGATGCCCACACCAGTCGCCTTCTTGTGTTGTCAAGGAAGAGGCTCTTCTGCGCTGTGGGCTCATCATTCGTTAGTTCTCTTGGCAGAATGTGTCATAGCTGGAAGGCCTCTTTTCCATCCTCTCTTATCCTCTCTAGGGAGCTGAAGTCACTGCTCTGGTCCTCTGCAGTGGCTCTTCTGCAACCTTGTTGTTGTGAGCAAGCACGCTTCAGCCTGAACGATGCCCATCATGCAAACCAAGTTTTGAAGCTTTGTGAACCATCAAAAATTCCCATTTCCCACACTTCTGTTGACAATCATCAAGATTTGCCAGCAAAACGTCCTTTTTTTTACTAGTCCAGAGTAAAGTGAAAGACTAGTGTTGTGTCTTGCAATTCGGTCCCTGAATTCACAACATAGCGCGTGTGCATGCGCGCAGAGGTGACCAGTGGGAGACCGCAGGTCACTGGATGTAAGGACATAAATACCATCCGCCTATGAAGATCTGTGGCGGGAAGTTTAACTGGCCAGGATTGGACCTGGCCAGGTAAGAGGGTTGTTCTGGGAGATGTATATAATCGGGGACCCGGCCTCGCCATGTTCTCTTTGTGATGTACTCGCCAATAAAGCATGTTGCCTTCTACAAGTCTAGTAACTCAGTACATTACACTGGCAACGAGGATGGGATCCTAGTCAAGTAGTTTCCCCATTGGGAAATCACCGACCTGGCCAGAGACGAAGAAGGCATGCAGCCTGGAGAGGCAGGAACGCCCGCTGCTGCCATGGCAACCCCGAGCGGAATGACAGGCCTCATCGCAGAGTTCGACCCTGCCAAACCCAAAGGCGGAGCTGCAAAGTTTCATGGGACTCTTGAACTTTTATCATTCCTTCTTGCCCCACAAAGCTGCCCTCACAGAATCCCTACATAGGCTCCTCGATAAACATGCCCCGTGGGTCTGGGGAAAAAAGCAGGCCGCCGCTTTTCAGGCGGTCAGGGACATCCTGGTTTCCAATGCGGTGCTCCATCATTTTGATGAGTCCCTTCCAGTGATTCTAGCCTGCGATGCTTCTTCATACGGGGTGGGTGCCGTCCTGGGGCGCCAACTTCCGGACAGGAGGGAAGTCCCCATGGCCTATTACTCTCGGACCCTGACCCCTGCGGAGCGAAACTATGCCCAAATAGACAAGGAGGCATTGGCAATCATGGTGGGAGTGTACAAATTCAATGACTACCTCTATGACAGGTGTTTCACGATTGCCACAAACCACAAGCCGCTGCTGGGCCACCTTTCTCCGGACCACCAGACACCGCAAATCCTGTCACAGCGCATCCTGAGGTGGAACCAGTTCCTCAACTCGTACACGTATAAGCTAGTCCACCACCCCAGTAAAGCAATGGGACATGCAGACGCCCTCAGCCGCCTTCCACTGCCCTCGATGGGCCCCGACCCGGCCCCTGCCCACCACGTGATGCTACTGGAGACTCTATTGGAGAGGCCTCTCCATGCCACTCAGGAAGCTTGGGCCATGGCCAGAGACCGCATCCTCACACGCGTTTTCAACTGGGTGGGAAGAGGGTGGCCGACAGGCAAACTGGACGCTGATTTCAGGGCATTTGCATCCCACCAGGAAGAACTGTCCATACACAAAGGGTGCATTCTCTGGGGTAGCAGGGTAGTGGTTCCCCCCCCCCCACTTTGGAAGCAAGTGCTCGAAGCCTTGCACAAGATGCACCCGAGAATAGTGCGTATGAAGGCCCTGGCATGTATGGTGGCTGGGGATAGACGAAGAGATAGAGGGGTGGGTTAGAAGGTGCCTACCCTGCCAAGAGTCCCGGCCAGATCCACCCAGCGCCCCCGTCCACCACTGGGAATCCAATTGTGTGCTGTGGTCCTGGCTACACCTAGACTTTGCGGGGCCATACCAGGGCCAAATATTCCTTATCCTGGTGGACGCTTACATGAAGTGGTTGGAGGTGATTCCCATAGCTTCAACCTCCACCGCGGCCGCAGTCAGAGCCCTACGAAGGGTCTTTTGCACCCACGGGATCCCCGAGACCTTAGTCACGGACAACGGGACCGCTTTTATATCCCGGGACTTCCAGGAGTTCCTGAATAGATACCTCATCCAGCACATATGGTCCGCTCCCTTCCATCCAGCCACCAATGGCCAAGCAGAGTGCATGGTGCGCACCACCAAGGAGGCCCTGGGTCGCATGGTACAGGGGGATTGGGACCACCGCCTGGCAGCCTTCCTATTTGGGAACCAAACCACTCCCAACCCGGTCACCGGTATAAGCCCTGCAGAGCTGCTTATGGGGAGGAAGTTGACCACTAGGCTAGATAGGTTGCATCCAGACCAGGCCCTGGACCTCCGCAGCTCCCCCGAGACAAGAGAAGCTGCTAGGGGGTTCTTTCCAGGGGATCCGGTCTACGCAAAGAACTTTGCAAGCAGGCGGGAGTGGTTACCAGCCCGGGTGTTGCAGGTCACCAGGTCCCGCTCTTACGAGGTCTCGTCAGAGGGGGCCCAGATCCTTAGGAGGCACATTGATCAGCTGCGCCGCCACACTGTGCCGGAAGAACAGGCAGAGACCGGGGGAGCAGGTAGCGGGGTAATAGCAGCAGCACCACCAGAAGCCACCCAGCAAGTGCCGGCCACGCTGGCTCTGCGGGCAGTGGAGCCTAGCAGCGGCTGGAGCAACCCCTCCCCCATGGGGGTGCAAGGAGAGGCTCTGGACAGCACTCTTTTGGCTTCACCCCACAACGAGGAACCAGCGGCTCCCACAGCCACTCCAGTTCCCCAGATAAAACCTAGGAGGTTGAGTAGGGAACGAAGGGTACCGGCTTACTTGAAAGACTAAGTTTCTTGAACTAGGGGGGGAGGAGTGTTGTGTCTTGCAATTCGATCCCTGAATTCACAACACAGCGCGTGTGCGTGCACACAGAGGTGATCAGTGGGAGACCGCAGGTCACCGGATGTAAGGACATAAATACCCTCCGCCTATGAAGATCTGAGGCGGGAAGTTTAACTGGCCAGGATTGGACCTGGCCAGGTAAGAGGGTTGTTCCGGGAGATGTATATAATCAGGGACCCGGCCTCGCTATGTTCTCTTTGTGATGTACTCGCCAATAAAGCATGTTGCCTTCTACAAGTCTAGTAACTCAGTACATTACAACGAGGATCTGGAAAACCCTGGTTTGAATCCCTACACTGCTGAAGCAGCTCAGTGGATGAACTCAAGCCAGCCACTCTCTGTAGCACTCAACCAAGATTGCAGCAGCCATCAGAGGATGAAGATGGGGTCCAGGCCCTTTAGGATCTAAGTCTGGGGTTTATCTAGGCTTCCCAATCCCCAGGTCCCAGCGGGGGATCCCCCGGTTTTACAGGCTTCCCCCTTCCCCCAGCCAGCTGGCCGGCGGGGGAAGCCCCACCTCCACAGCCATTATGCACCTCCATGAACGATTCCCATAGGGAATGATGGGGAATTGATCTGCGGGTATCGGGGGCTCTTGGGGGGCTGTTTTTTGAGGTAGAGGTGCCAAATTTTCAGTATAGCATGTAGTGCCTCTCCCCAAAATACCCCCCAAGTTTCAAAAGGATTGGACCAGGGGGTCCAATTCTACGAGCCCCAAAAGAAGGTGCCCCTATCCTTCATTATTTTCTATGGAACAAAGGCATTTTAAAAGGTGTGCTGTCCCTTTAAATGTGATGGCCAGAACTCCCTTGGAGTTCAATTCTGCTTGTCACACCCTTGTTCCTGGCTCCGCCCCAATGTCTCCTGGCTGCATCCCCAAAGTCCCCAGATATTTCTTGATTTGGATTTGGCAACCCTAGGTTTATCAAGGATGCAAGGACCCAAATCCCACAAAGATCCAAACAGGTAACAGGGATTCCCACAGTAACCCTCTTTCACAGAGCCCAGAACTCCATTGAGAGGTCTGTCATGGATTTTCCAAGCCACCATCAGGCCCTGGTCGACCATACCCTGCAATACCTGGGATTGTTTTACTTGATTTGCAGGCTGGTATTCTTGTAGCCAAAAGAAATGAAAAGCCTCAACGGATAACTGATGAAACTCTAAAAATGGCTAAAGGTAGGCAAGAAGCAAAAGTAAAAGGTGATTAAACACTGTCAGAGGATGTAGCGATGACCGCTGGAATAAACAGCTTTAAAAGGGGATTACACATATCCATGGAGGATAAGTCCATCAATGGCTACTAACCCCTGCATTTAGAGGCACTCTGAATCCCAGAGCAAGGAGGAAACAACAGAGGAAGGCCTCTACTGCTATGTCCTGTTATTGGCTGTCCAGAGAAACTGGTTGGCCACTGTGTAAGACAGAATGCTGGTAGGGTTGCCAGCCTCCAGGTGGCGCCTGGAGATCTCCAGCTATTACAACTTATTCCAGCCGACAAAGATCAGCTCCCCTGGAGAAAATGGCTGCTTTGAAAGAAGAACAAGAAGAATTGCAGATTTATACCCCGCCCTTCTCTCTGAATGAGAGACTCAGAGCAGCTTACAATCTCCTATATCTTCTCCCCCCACAACAGACACCCTGTGAGGTGGGTGGGGCTGAGAGGGCTCTCACAGCAGCTGCCCTTTGAAGGACAACCTCTGCCAGAGCTATGGCTAACCCAAGGCCATTCCAGCAGGTGCAAGTGGAGGAGTGGGAATCAGATAAGATCTTATCTCCCAGATAAGAGTCAGTGCACTTAACCATTACACCAAACTGGTTCTCAAATTGGCTAGGCTGACTGTACCATGCTGAGGTCCTGTCAAGCATGCTATTTCTATGTACCTAATAGACAGGCCAGATATAAAGCAGAACACCACCATGGCCTATTCCCCCCCTTTTCTTCTAGACAACAAAAGGGTGCATAATAAATCCATCTGCACCCAGAATGTTTAGGTTAACCTTGCAGTAACTGTGTAGAGTCCCTCTCCCCCAGATTCACACAGCCAGGTCTTATCGGCTCTCAGAGAAAGTGTGAGAAAGGGAGATGTTTTTATTAGCTTACATTCTTTAGCCATAAAAAAGATACTAGCTAGTAGTCTTTGAACCCGTGACTCAAATTGCATCTGTATGTTATCCTTTTGAAGTTTTCCTATAAGTAACTATTCAATGCTGTGTACGTCATTACTTCAAAGGATTCCATCGTTGACTAAGCTATGGAGTTTTATAATAAAGCAACTTTTGATTAAAAGAACAAAAGCTTGATTATTGGGAAATATCGATTGACAGGTTCCCCCAACCCCCTCCCCAACCCTAGGTGCTGGACTAGATGGACCACTGGTCTGATCCAGCAGGGCTCTTCTTATGTTCTTATGTGACAGAAACAGAATCAAAAACTTAAACATGGGGTTCCAGCAACTCGCACGTATAGGCAAAGACACACACAGGCTAGTGAAGAGTAGTACCTGAAGCCAGCTCCCACCACTCTGAGTCCAGGCATCTGAGTGAGAAAGGAGCCTCAGAAATTCTTAGTTTAGAAAAGGATGCTTGTTGATAATCGTAATGCCAATGGCATTATTCAGGATAAAAGAGGGGAGGGAGAGCAGGCGGAGAGGAGACTACATTTATAGCCTACAGCGGTTCCTACAGTCGTGCTTGGCCTGGGTTGCTGCCTCTTCATGTGTCTCAGTGAAAACACCAGGAGGAGGACATTAGAGAGAGGAGCTCATGACAGCTGCCTCCTAGCATCTCATCATAGCCTAAAAACCAGGAGAGGCAACAGAGGACAAAGCAAGGGCTATGAAACAAGAGAAAAGAAGGGACACTGATGCAAAATGAGATGATCCCCAATGCCCTTCTGCTCTCAACCAGCCACGAAGTGGGCTGCAGCTGAACGGTGAGAATTCTTTAGTCCACACTCATGACTGCTGCAAATGCTGAGGAAGGTGTCAGCAACGAAGCTTCTGCGTGGGAATTTTCTGCATACTTTTCTCCATCCAGTGGCGTTTTCTCTGCATTTTCTCCTCACTGTGCCCCTGGAGGGATTTTAAGGGCTTTTTTTTTTTTAAAATAGCAATCGCTATGGTATTGCAGCGTTGTAGCAATTACTGATGTTGCTTTAAAAGCCCTCCAGTGGGGTGGCAGAAAACATGGTGCCCATGAAACACCGATGGAAGGAAAATGGGGTTGATGTGGGCAGGGGCTTTGATAAGGCACCCCTTCCTATCCAGATGGCATGATAATGTACTTGGACTGTGACCTTCCCTCAAAGAGTGTAGCCAAGCAGGCTTGGGAATGAGGGTCCGGAGGATGGGGAAAGGGCAACTGGAGCACAATGGCATGTGAATGAAAACAAATTGGATGCCAAAATGGAGAGACATCTCCAAACTGAAGCTGCCCTTCGCTGTAGTTGGCTATTGTTGTGTTATAGCAGCATTTTCCTTTAAGCAAGTTAGTTGCATAGGAGGGCTGTAACACAACAGCCATGCAAAATCCAACCAGGGGGTGGATGAAGAAGAAGAAGAAGAAGATATTGGATTTATATCCCGCCCTCCACTCCGAAGAGTCTCAGAGCGGCTCACAATCTCCTTTACCTTCCTCCCCCACAACAGACACCCTGTGAGGTAGATGAAGATATTGGATTTATATCCTGCCCTCCACTCCGAAGAGTCTCAGAGCGGCTCACAATCTCCTTTCCCTTCCTCCCCAACAACAGTCACCCTGTGAGGTGGGTGGGGCTGGAGAGGGCTCTCACAGCAGCTGCCCTTTCAAGGACAACCTCTGCCAGAGCTATGGCTGACCCAAGGCCATGCTAGCAGGTGCAAGTGGAGGAGTGGGGAATCAAACCCGGTTCTCCCAGATAAGAGTCCACACACTTAACCACTACACCAAACTGGCTCTCCTAGGATGCACACCTAATCCACCCTTACAAAGAATGTCATTCCTGTCCTTACCAGCTCTGGGGGGACCCCTCCAGAGGTGGCCGCTGCTAAATGCACAGAGCTGAAGTAGTGACCGACTGCTGTTGGAAAACACAGGTACAAATAAGCCCCCAGTGAGAGTCAGCTTGTGCATGAAAAGTAGGTCGCAATGTAATCCTACCTGAATGCATCAGGAAGAGAGGCAAGACTGCAAGGTCCTCTCTGTTGGACTGCATGGGGAACCCACAATTGTTTGCCTTCTCCCTGGCAGTTCTGCCTCCTGCTGTTTCCAGTCTACCTGGGCATTCTGAAACCGCTATATAAACAATCTAGTGGGTTTCTGAGTTTGTTGCTTTTCTTACTGCCTTCCTATTCCCTCTTCCATCATATGAATGAACTGTGTTCCAGAAATGTCTCTCGCTTTCCCTCTTTCCTCCGCCACACTTGTCAGGGAGACTTTGGTGAGCCACTCTCTCTCTCTCCTCCTCACACCATATAGGCATCAATAACATCAGCCTACCTCACAAAGCAGCTGTACGAGTTACAAGACACTGCCTGTGAAGCATTCTGAAACAGTCACATAAACGCTACATGTTATATCCTACCTTGGCAATTATTTTGAGGTAGAGTCACCACATTTTCAGTATAGTATCTAGTGCCTCTCCCCAAAGTACCCCCCAAGTTTCAAAACGATTGGACCGGGGGGTCCAATTCTATGAGCCCCAAAAGAAAGTGCCCCTATCCTTTGTCATTTCCTATAGAAGGAAGACATTTAAAAAGGTGTGCTATCCCTTTAAATGTGATGGCCAGAACTCTTTTGGAGTTCAATTATGCTTGTCACACCCTTGTTCCTGGCTCCGCCCCAATGTCTCCTGGCTCCACCCCCAAAGTCCCCAGATATTTCTTGAATTGGACTTGGCAACCCTATCTGGCTCATACATTTTTGTCTTAGCTCACAAAATATGGCCCCCAGAGCAAACTATTTATGCAATAGCTCATAACTTTAATGCTAGTAGCTCATAAAGTAGAATTTCTGCTCACAAGACTCCATAGCTTAGAGGGAACATTGCTGATCACCAATGTCTCTCCCTTTCTTTTGCTTTCGTTTTCAGAGCGAGTAAAGTTCCGCAGGAACAAGACCCAGTAAGTATTTGTGTGTGAGAGAGGGAGGGGGCAGGGGATTCCCTGGTTGGGAGGCCCTCCCCCCCCTTTAGAAAGCATGAGGGGGGAGGGAAATGTCTACTGGGCACTCTATTATTCCCTATGGAGAACGATTCCCATAGGGAATAATGGGGAATTGGTCCGCAGGTATTGGGGGCTCTGGGGGGGCTATTTTTTGAGGTAGAGGCACCAAATTTTTAGTATAGCATCTACTGCCTCTCCCCAAAATACCCCCCCAAGTTTCAAAACGCCCCAAAATATGAGCCCCAAAATATGGTGCCCCTATCCTTCATTATTTCCTATGGTAGAAAGGCATTTGAAAAGGTGTGGTGCCCCTTTAAATGTGATGGCCAGAACTCCCTTGGAGTTCAATTATGCTTGTTACACCCTTGTTCCTGGCTCCACCCCCAAAGTATCCTGGCTCCACTCCCAAAGTCTCCTGGCTCCACCCCCAAAGTCCCCAGATACTTCTTGAATTGGACTTGGCAACCCTAGGCTGCCCCCCCAGTCAAAAGGCCAGCAAGCCACCCACTGCCCGAAATCACATAAGAAGTGGAGAAAGGGTGGCATGAGCTTCTCCAGGGGTTAATGATAGCTGCTGGGGGTGTGGCAAAGCTCCTGGTGGCTGGCTGGCTGCCCACTCTCCAATCCAGGGATTGTTATCCAGCTGCACTTACTATTCAATGGACAAGGTAGGTGGGGAGGAAGAGGGGGAATCATCAGGAAGGTTTAGGAGCTGTGCTCCTGCTGAATCTGAGGCCTGCGTGTGGTGCTGCTGGGATCCCAGCCCCCTTTGTTGGTCCTGGGGCCCTAAATGTAAACTGTGGCTTATAAATTCTCATTCCATGCTATCTGTCATAGCCTTGCAAGTGACACAGGACTCTGATTATGTTGTTGTAATCCCTGGGAATCCGGGCTCCTTGCCTCTGTGGGAATTGCAGCCAGGGGAGTGTCTTTGCTTGAGCATTCATTGATTCTCTAAGCAGCACCAGTCGTTTGTGCAGATTTAACCAACAGGAGGAAAATCCATACGAGAAGACATACCACAGGTTCCGAGGCGGATGCTGCAGCCACCTTGCTGGGAGAAGAGACCGCAGGAATTGTGCCGCTTCACTGAGGAGCTACTTGGGTTAGCGAAGTTATTTGATCAAAGCAGCAGGAGAAAGAGCTGCAGGAGGCAACGCTACACTCCCGGCATCCTTTGACTCTGGCTTTTCAGTCCAAAGGCTTGCTAACAGTGGCTGGCCCTCCTCGTGGCTAAGCCTGAGCCAGAGCTCTGTTGCTATACAAAAACAAGACCAGCTAATTCTCCTTATAGGAGAATTATATATATATAATACAGTCTGTTGTATGCTCCTCTGGCTACAGTGAAAGGAACTGTGTGGGTCACTTGGACCTCAGGCTACAATCACCTGTCAAGGGCTGTTTCCTACTTGCTAGTAGAGCCAGTTTGGTGTAGCGGTTAAGTGTGTGGACTCTTATCTGGGAGAACCGGGTTTGCGGACTCTTATCTGGGAGAACCGGGTTTGATTCCCCACTCCTCCACTTGCACCTGCTAGCATGGCCTTGGGTCAGCCATAGCTCTGGCAGAGGTTGTCCTTGAAAGGGCAGCTGCTGTGAGAGCCCTCTCAGCCCCACCCACCTCACAGGGTGTCTGTTGTGGGGGAGGAAGGGAAAGGAGATTGTGAGCCGCTCTGAGACTCTTCGGAGTGGAGGGCGGGATATAAATCCAATATCATCATCATCTTCTTCTTCTTGTGCAATCAATCCACACACAGCCTGTTGTGTTCAAACCCCCCCATGACAAACATATGCATCTATTTTGCCACATGCTCGTGTGTGGGATGTTATGAGCGATCTGATCTGCGAGTACAAATCCATGCTTTAAAATTTGAGCGCAAAGGAAAGAGACCATACTGAAATCTGCTGTGTTGAGATTAGTATGCCAAATGAAGGCCCAGGAGGCCTGGGTTCAAATCTGTGCTTTGGTAGGACACTCACTGTGTGACCTTTACATTAGATTTTTATACCCTGCTTTTCTCTCCAATGAGCGCTCAAAGCAGCTTCCATTATTGTTTCCCCCCCCCCTCCACCATTTCATTCTCACAACCTTGTAAAATGGGTTTGGCTGAGCGTGTCCTAGTGACAGCAGAAATTTGAACCCGGGTCTTCTAGTGCCTGACACTCTAATCATTAAACCAGGGGCAGCAAACATGCTGCCTCTGGAGTGGATCAGGCCCCCGGAGTGCTCCTATCAGGTTTGCAAGCAACTTGTCTGTTTCCTTCTTCTATTGCTTCCTTTTGCGTCACAGCCTGTTTTGCCAGGCTTGCTCAATTGCACGAGAGCTACAGACCAAAGCCTCTGTTTTCTCCATTGGCTGACCAGCACATGAAGCAATTTATGTGTAAAAGCTCACAATGTCCAGCCATTTCATATTTTCCTCTGATTCTTAGGCTCAAAGTGTTGACCATGTAGAATGTCAATAAATCAAAGTAGGTTTGCAGCTTACAGATAGGAAGCCCGTTTGAAATCTACGAGGGATAGGGCCTTCTCTGTAATGGCCCCTTTCTGGTGGAACCAGCTTCCGGAAGAAGTAAGGGCCCTGCGGGACCTTGCTCAATTCCGCAGGGCCTGTAAGACAACCCTCTTCCGGCAGGCTTACAACTAACCGGCGCTGAAATCTGAAATCGAGCGTAGTTTTATAAGACTGTAGAATGTTTTAATGTTCTTATATGTAAATTGTTTGAGTGGTCTAATTTTAATTATGTAAATTATATGAAATGTTTAAACTTTTATGTTTTATGTTAGTTTTTATATGTTGTAAGCTGCCCTGAACCACTTGGTGGGAAGGGCGGGATATAAATTACAAATAAATAAATAAATAAATAAAAATATACGCCTGAACAACACCTGAACAGCATACTCAAGATTGCGAGAGCATTGTCTCCTGATGTTGATGCAATAACTCAGAACAAGAGAGGCCAGTTATCAGAGACTGTTTAACTAACACAATATTGCAAGAGTGCTCATCTTTTAAGTTTTTTTTTAAAAAAAACCTTTGTGTTTGTGTCTTTTATAAAGCTCCTCTCTCCACTTCCTGGCATTGCATTTTGTGACACGTGGCCTGACCCGACAATATCTCATTTATGTCAGATCCAGACGAGTTTGACAGCCATGCACTAGTACACCATGCTGGCCTTGGGCCCATCACACACTCTCTCTCTCTCTCTCAGCCTTATCTACCTCTGAGTAGGTTCTTTGCAGGACAAACAGGAGAGAACAATGTGATTCTGAAGTCACATAGAAAGCTTGCAGTTGGCATCCTGCCACAAGTCCTCACGGGGCAAACATAATGCGAAGTGTGGGACTGGTTTCCCTACCAAGGGTGCTAGGATAGAACCTGGGAGCTTCCACTGAGCCCCACCCCTTTCCTTACCAAGAACACGAGGCTGCCATCAACTGACTGCCTTTAGTCAGTTTTGCCTATTCTGCATGGCAGTGGTTGCTCAGGGT
This sequence comes from Heteronotia binoei, assembly GCF_032191835.1. NCBI lineage: Eukaryota > Metazoa > Chordata > Lepidosauria > Squamata > Gekkonidae > Heteronotia > Heteronotia binoei. The sequence goes on along the minus strand of NC_083239.1, from coordinate 10,098,898 downwards.
GTTGGGTCAAAGTCTTTTCCATCAGCATCTGATCCCTTTAAGTGGAGATGCTAGGAGTCGAACCTGGGACCTTCTGTATGCAAAACAGACTCTCTGCCTCTGAGCCATTTAATCATGAGTGCAGGTGGGGTTGAGAGGGCTCTCACAGCAGCTGCCCTTTCAAGGACAACCTCCGCCAGAGCTATGGCTAACCCAAGGCCATTCCAGCAGGTGCAAGTGGAGGAGTGGGGAATCAAACCCGGTTCTCCCAGATAAGAGTCCGCACACTTAACCACTACACCAAACTGGCTCTCATGCACCTTAATTTGACTGCAGAAGGGTTGCAAAGCAGTACAAGGGGGACCCACTCCAAATCTCATAACAGGTTAGAGTGAAATCTGTCCAGCTAAAAGGGGAAGGAGTAAATACTCACCTGCCAGAAGTGCACACACCAGGGTCTGAGGAACAAAGGGGACCCATGGAGGGAAATCTGGCTTAACTAGCCTCTGTTTTCAAAGTTTATGTGGGCTCCTGTTCATTCCAGGGGATGGAATGCTAAGGTACAGCTCTGTTGGTTTCATGTTTTCTTTTCTTTGTTCTGTAACACCTTGTAGTGTTTTGATATATTTTCCCAAATGTCCTTCTGCTTCAGTGGCTTGAGATTGTATTTTAGTAAATAAAGACCTTTTCCTTTTAAAGAAGATGATGATATTGGATTTATATCCCGCCTTCCACTCCGAAGAGTCTCAGAGCAGCTCACAATCTCCTTTACCTTCCTCCCCCCCACAACAGACACCCTGTGAAGTGGGTGGGGCTGAGAGGGCTCTCCCAGCAGCTGCCCTTTCAAGGACAACCTCTGCCAGAGCTACGGCTGACCCAAGGCCATTCCAGCAGGTGCAAGTGGAGGAGTGGGGAATCAAACCTGGTTCTCCCAGATAAGAGTCCGCACACTTAACCACTACACCAAACTGGCTCTCCTGTAGACTGTGGTCAAGGGGCTCTCATCATAGACTGTGGTCAAGGGGTCTTACTGGGAGCACCTGATTGTTCATCCCATGAATAGATCGGAAACTCCTGACTGGGTACAGACAGCTGGCCGGGCAGGTGTGTAAGGCAGTACACACACACACCCTATCTGTGCCTCAGATCAAAGGGCAGAGCTCAAATGGTAGCATGCTACCCTGTACAGCAGGAAGGGAGGGGACAAATGGGCTTCAGACCTCACACAGATTCCCTTCATCTCTCTGGCAAAGAGAGAGGGAATGAAGGGGAGGAGGACAACTCCATTACATGTGGGATCATATTGAGAATCGGACAGTCTGGAAACTCACTTCTGGTTGGAAAAAAACATTACAGCAAACTAAGGGTGCGTAGAACGGTGGAGGGATGTTTGACTAGAAATGCTCAGGGTCAGCCACACCAGGGGCACAAGCACACACAAAAAGTCCAACAGGAGATGGACTTTTTTTCCCCCCCTGGAAAAAGAGGTGCTGGAACTCTCAAGAGAAAAGTGAAGGAGAAACACATGGGTACTCCTCATATGCTTGTAAACATTTTTGGAGAATTTTGTTTCCACAAAGAAGTTCCAGAACTCCATTCCACCATGTTCCCCCAGGGAAAAAAGCCCTGAGCAGGAATGTAGAAGAAGATATTGGATTTACCGGTATATCCCGACCTCCACTCCGAAGAGTCTCAGAGCGGCTCACAATCTCCTTTCCCTTCCTCCCCCACAACAGACACCCTGTGAGGTAGATGAAGATATTGGATTTATATCCCGCCCTCCACTCCAAAGAGTCTCAGAGCGGCTCACAAGCTCCTTTACCGTCCTCCCCCACAACAGACACCCTGTGAGGTAGATGAAGATATTGGATTTATATCCCGCCCTCCACTCCGAAGAGTCTCAGAGCGGCTCACAATCTCCTTTACCTTCCTCCCCCACAACAGACACCCTGTGAGGTAGATGGAGATATTGGATTTATATCCCGCCCTCCACTCCGAAGAGTCTCAGAGCGGCTCACAATCTCCTTTACCTTTCTCCCTACAACAGACAACCTGTGAGGTGGGTGGGGCTGGAGAGGGCTCTCACATCAGCTGCCCTTTCAAGGACAACCTCTGCCAGAGCTATGGCTGATCCAAGGCCATTCCAGCAGGTGCAAGTGGAGGAGTGGGGAATCAAACCCGGTTCTCCCAGATAAGAGTCCGCACACTTAACCACTACACCAAACCGGTGTATGGTGGGAAGTGCCCAATCCCATGCACTGCATTAGGGACAGAGCATAAAGAAAAGCCAGCACACTAGAAAGGGAGACCAGCTGCTGCAGGGGTAGAGATACACAGCCTGTAGGAGGTACCAGGAGCTCTGACAGCAAGGGAGCCATATAAGCTCTTCAGACCACTGCAGAAGGCCAAAGGGTGGCTGAAGTTGTGGCTGGAACATGAACAGGAACTATTCTAGATTGAGCCAGAGGAGCTGAGAGTACATTGCAGCTCCAGGAAAATGAAGCCCAGCAATCCTGGTGACCATTTCAGACTAGTAGGATGGGCTGGCAAATAATCTCTCTCACAAGCATGCCAAATTCTTGCTCTCGAGGTTTTGTATACAACATAAAGGTGTCCTCTTATTGTCAGGCTATGTTTCATTGAAGTTGCATTTGCTTTCTGAATTTATTAATTACTGCTTATTAACCTGAATGCTTAATAAATCTTTATGCTACTAACCAAAGTGCCCGCATAGCACAAGGGGGGGGGGTGAGAATAGTTGTTACCAAAGTTCTAAGAAACCAGGCGAGCCTTTGAAGGGCAGAATGCTCAGCCAGCTTCCCAGGCGCCTCCTGGGCGGAGCAAGGCCATCACCGGGAGGGGGATGTAACCATCGCTGGGAAAGATAAGCGGGCATGTGAAAGTGTTACTTGCGGGGACATACTGTAGTTTTATTATGGGAAATAGTTTAAAGCACCAATCCTTTGAAGTGTATCCATAAATGCCAATGGTTCAAGCAATGTGTTATTAGTTCCAATGAATCCATGTAGAGAGTAACATTGTGGTTATCAATAAAGGCAACTTAGTTTGGTTTTTTTTTTTATCAAAGACAAGTCTGATCATTTTGAAACTTCAATGAACCCTCTGCTGACACTTATGTCAAGACATAAGATCCATCACAAAAAAGCAAGTGTTCCAGCCCATAGCCGTACCTTTTGCCCCGTTATGTGCAACAGTCCTTCCTTTTCAAATTCAGCCCAGCGACCCAACTGCCCTCCCACCTCCCTCCCAACCAGAATAAAGAAAAGGACGCTCAACAAGATTAGCAGCACACGAACATGTTAAAACTAACAAATCTCCAATTTCTGCAGAGTTAATTAAAAACAAAAACAAGGATAGACTTCATTTTATGCAAGTCATACAAACTTGTGAATGATGCAAGTCACCCCAGCAGCATTTGCAGAGGATTTCCTGAGTTAATAACGGGGTGGGGAGAGGTGACTGGCTTATTCGGAGAAGGCAACTGAATACACATCAGGACTGTGCAACTTGGCATTTGTGACGCTACACCGGGCACCCCAGCCATGCAGTGAGGACTTTGTAATGTGCGAACCAGCCCCAAGATCCGGGCCAACCCCATGCACTAATGAGGACTTATATCTGGACTGGGCCTCTCACATGTGATCATATGTGTGTATGAGATGGCTGTGGTGGGAACTTCTCACACCATTTCCATGATTACACTGCTTTACACCCCAGAAGGGGAAAGAGACAGGCACCTGTGAGATGTTCTTTCTCTCACTTTTCCTAAGCTTAAAGCAGCTACTGGAGAGTAGGCGTTCCTTTGTGAGGAAATAGCCCTTTATAAGCATTGTGGCCTCAGTCCAGACACAGATCCTTGGGGCCAGGAATAGTTTGAGTCTAGGTCAGAAAGCGAAAGCTTTAAGACCTAATTGAAACCCAAATCCTTTGATTTTAGAAATTAAATTTGTAAATCCATTCAGCAATTACCATTTGCCAACCACACAGTTGGTTCATTCTCACCATTTGAAAGGCTACCTCTGGGAGTCTGAATTACTGTTCAGGTACAAAACCTAACAAACCAATACAGGCAATGAAAACATCTGGAAAGAAGTCAATGCCTACAAAACCATCTGTGAAGTAACTAATTGTGTACTGAGAAGGGATCTGAAGACTGGCATATGCAAAGACAGAGATGCTTCTACTCAGCACTGAGTTTTTTTTGGTCTTGCAATTAGGTTTTGCAATCTTCACTCTCATTTCCATAGTGAGCCATCGATTGGCCAGATCCCTCATCCTCCAGGTACCATCACAGGTGAGACAATCAGTTGACGGGGAAGGACGGTGGCTCAGTGGTAGAGCATCTGCTTGGGAAGCAGAAGGTCCCAGGTTCAATCCCTGGCATCTCCAAAAAAGGGTCCAGACAAATAGGTGTGAAAAACCTCAGCTTGAGACCCTGGAGAGCCGCTGCCAGTCTGAGAAGACAATACTGACTTTGATGGACCCAGGGTCTGATTCAGTAGAAGGCAGCTTCATATGTAGGAGGGATGGTGGCTCAGTGGTAGAGCATCTGCTTTGTAAGCAGAAGGTCCCAGGTTCAATCCCTGGCATCTCCAAAAAAGGGTCCAGACAAATAGGTGTGAAAAACCTCAGCTTGAGACCCTGGAGAGCCGCTGCCAGTCTGGGTAGACAATACTGACTTTGATGGACCCAGGGTCTGATTCAGTAGAAGGCAGCTTCATATGTAGGAGGGATGGTGGCTCAGTGGTAGAGCATCTGCTTGGGAAGCAAAAGGTCCCAGGTTCAATCCCTGGCATCTCCAAAAAAGGGTCCAGGCAAATAGGTGTGAAAAACCTCCGCTTGAGACCCTGGAGAGCCGCTGCCAGTCTGGGTAGACAATACTGACTTTGATGGACCCAGGGTCTGATTCAGTAGAAGGCAGCTTCATATGTAGGAGGGATGGTGGCTCAGTGGTAGAGCATCTGCTTGGTAAGCAGAAGGTCCCAGGTTCAATCCCTGGCATCTCCAACTAAAAGGGTCCAGGCAAAGAGGTGTGAAAAACCTCAGCTTGAGACCCTGGAGAGCCACTGCCAGTCTGAGAAGACAATACTGACTTTGATGGACCAAGGGTCTGATTCGGTATAAGGCAGCTTCATATGTTCATATGACTGTGATTGCCTTTGACAGGAAGCTGCAGGAATTTCACCACTAAAAGCACTGGTGTTATTTCCCCAGAACACAGACTGCAGAAATGGTTTCACTCACCTGCCTTGTCATTCCAATGAGAGCTAAAACAGGAGAGAGTCCCCAACAGATTGTGTTTTGAACAACAATCCTTATTATTGCTCCTCCTCAAAAGCCACAGAGATGCAGACAGATCTGCCCTATTGTCTACAGCATCTTCCTGTCTGTAGTGCCAGAGGACTGAATGGCATGTTTATGTGAGCTACAGGATGGCCAAAGCACCACAGCAGCGGATCCACCATGAAGTTGGTTAAGGTGTTAAATCCAGACTGCTTTTGTATATAAGAGAATGCTTTCTTCCCCCCAATCCAGGGTACACTGGATGCTCAGAAACATTTTGTCTTTTATGTCTACATGCTGGACTTCTGCAGCGGTCCATCTGGAATGACGGCATTCCCAACACCTTCCAGAAGACCATCCCACTGGTCAAAATCTTCTTTCAGCTCTAAGAGAGGAGAAAGAAGATACCACAGGAAGATTATTGAACAAGACACCACTGTTGGCAAGATTCAGTTACAATCATTAAAATAAAGGACACCTGCAGGATTCATTAGTATATATATTCATTAATATATATTTGCTGCTGTTTTAAATTGAAACCCCCCCAACCAAATTTTCATATTGGACAATATTTTTAATTGCTATTTTTAAACTGTGAATCTTCATCTATCTGCAAGCTCCCTCATACATCAACCAGCTCCTGGGTGAGAGACTGTGGGATAGAAATGCTTACAATGAATAAATACACCTATCTATTCAAGCCTGCATCCTTCTAAAAATGCAACACAGCATGTAGGTGTTTGGCTCAACAAAGCAAGGCCTCTGGTTTAATTCACACATTCAGCACTCCCTGCCTGTTGGTGTGTTTGTAATACAGTATTCTACGTTCAGCATGGAGATACCCTAAGGAAAGTAGGTGTATATTTTCAGCACTTGGTATGTGAACAACTCCTGCATCTCCTTCCACAGTCTTGGGGAATGCACTCCTTGGAATGCAATCTCTCCCTCAAGCATTAAAATCCTGTAATAAAAGTCGGTATGTACATTTATGACATAATTTGGAGAGCCAGTTTGGTGTAGTGGTTAAGTGTGCGGTCTCTTATCTGGAAGAACCAGGTTTGATTCCCCACTCCTCCACTTGCACCTGCTGGGATGACCTTGGTCAGCCATAGCTCTGGCAAAGGTTGTCCTTGAAAGGGCAGCTGCTGTGAGAGCCCTCTCCAGCCCCACCCACCTCACAGGATGTCTATTGTGGGGGAGGAAGATCAAGGAGATTGTGAGCCGCTCTGAGACTCTTCGGAGTGGAGGGTGGGATATAAATCCAATATCTTCATCTACCTCACAGGGTGTCTGTTGTGGGGGAGGAAGGGAAAGGAGATTGTGAGCCGCTCTGAGACTCTTCGGAGTGGAGGGCGGGATATAAATCCAATATCTTCATCTACCTCACAGGGTGTCTGTTGTGGGGGAGGAAGGGAAAGGAGATTGTGAGCCGCTCTGAGACTCTTCGGAGTGGAGGGCGGGATATAAATCCAATATCTTCATCTACCTCACAGGGTGTCTGTTGTGGGGGAGGAAGGGAAAGGAGATTGTGAGCCGCTCTGAGGCTCTTCGGAGTGGAGGGCGGGATATAAATCCAATATCTTCATCTACCTCACAGGGTGTCTGTTGTGGGGGAGGAAGGGAAAGGAGATTGTGAGCCGCTCTGAGACTCTTCGGAGTGGAGGGCGGGATATAAATCCAATATCTTCTTCTTCTTCATTTGGATTAAAGATGACGAAGAGGAACAAGAAAGTGTGCCTGGCATCACAGGAAGCAATGCTTCTACAAGACACTGTCTGCACCCTTAAAAGAGCACTTCCTGCCTTTAGGACTACAAAGCTAAAGTCTTCCTATGCTACTGGTGGCTGCAAAAATCAAACAGCCGCCCTGAGTCTGCTTGCGGAGAGGGCACAATAGAAATCTAAAGTAATAAAATTAATTTATTAATTAATTTTAAAAAAGGCCCTGTGGGATCAGGTTAGGGGTCCTTCTAACCTAGAGTCCTGTTTCCCACAGTGGCCACTCAGATGCCCCAGAAACGGGGGCAAGGGACCAGTGCAAAAAACCCCCAACAACAACAAATAGCCGACCGAAATCATTCTTCCGAGCTTCAGAGGCAAAAGCAGAAGGAACCCAAGCATCCAACCATCATGAGCCCCAATCCAAACATCAAACTGCCTAAGATCCCTGAAACAACCAGCATTTTTATTTATTTAGGTATTTTATACCCCGCTTTCCCCCCAGTGGGGTCCAAAGGAGCTTTTAACATCCTTCTCCCTTCCTCCATTTTATCCTCACAACAACTGCCCTGTTGAGGCAGGCTTGGATGAGTGTGTCTGGACCATGGCCACCCAGCGAGTTTCAGTGGCAGAGAGCAGATTAAAACCTGGATCTTCCAGATGTTAGTTGGAACAAAGGACAGCTTACTTCTCCTCCCCTTCTCCTCTTTATTCACCTAGAAATTTATGCCCCAACTTTCCTCCCAAATGGAGACATTATTCTCTTTTCTCCTCTATTTCATCCTTACAGCAACCCTGTGAGGTAGCTTAGGCTGACTGGCCCCAGGTCACCCAGTACATTTAAATGGCAGAGCAAGGATTAGAATCTGGTCTTCTTGATCCTAATCTTGCACTCTGACCACCATGCCACACTGTCTCTCAGCAGCTGTCTCCAGTGTACATGTGGGCACCCCAAGCCTTTAACTTACGGAGATGTTTCTGTAGGAAGGCCAGGGCAGACTGGTTAGTGATGTCGAGTCCTTCATAAGGATTGAGGGTGCCTCTTGTCTGGAAGACTCTGTTCATGAGATTCCCCGCAAGGAAGGTGAAGTCGGTTTGGCTCTGGTGGACGGTGCCCCTGGGAGGAAAACACAAGGCCTTAGATTAGAAGGACAAAAAGCAGTGAGCAGGACTGGATAACCTCCTAACCCTAACAATGGTAATGGTATGCATTAAACCACAAGCATCAGTCCAACTTCCCCTTGAAAATCCTCATGCAATAGAAAAACATCACATGTTTATCACTACAGTGTGGAGATGGTGGCTGCAACCCATGAGCACTGATTCGCCTGACCGAAGCATTTTTCAAACTCCAAGATTTTTAAGCTGTGATATTTCTAGTAAAACGCAATTGAGCTTCTTCTTCTTTTAAATAGAAGCCTTCCTTTAAAATAAATAAATAAATAAATAATCCTCCCAAGTATTAAACCTTCTAGAAATTGCCCACCTGACTTACTCAGGAATGCCCACCCAAGGTTCCTTCTAAAGTTTTTGTTCCAAGGTCACAATCAGCCTTATCATGGTCCAGAAAAACTGCCCTTTAGCTATGTGGAAAACTTATTTCTGAGAAAAGGTTCAGGACTCTCAGCTGCAATTTTAGGTGCCCTCTCCTCTAGTCTCATTAAATTCAGTGGGACTTTCTTACAAGCCAGTATAAAAGAGAAGTGTTTGTTTTAAGTGGGTAAAAGCTTCTGAACTTTAAAAAAGAAACAAAAACACCTTTTCAGTCCATGTGTTACCAGTCTAATAATTTATATACACTAAAATGTTCTGAGGCCCTTGGGCTTTATGAGAGAGGAGTAGAAGCTTGCTGGAAACTGACTTTTCTTATTGTTTGAAGCCCTCCTGAAAACTGAGAAACTCCTCCAAGCCAAGATGTCTAGCTATAACCTTGCATTAGTTATTTTTAACTCTGTATTTGATTTTCAAAAGACTTTGAACCACCTGAGACTGAATGCACATTAAGTAATACTAGTGGGGGACCCACAAGGACTTACAGGGAGGCGTCTCACTGTTTCCTCTTCCACTATTTCCTCTTTTCCTTGCCTGAACCCCCAACAGCCTTTCTTCATTTACTGCTCCCTTCCCTTCCCACACACCAGCCAACCCATCTTTCCCTCTTTTTTCAGCTTTCCCTCCGTCCCATCCCTGGGCACCCATTCCATGAGCCAGGGCCAGCGGCGTGGTGGGGAGCACATAGGACTTGTGGAGGATATCTCATTTTCTTCTATATCCCTGTTGACATATTATTTCCTCTTTCTTTACAGACCCCCCTTATCTCCACTTTGAACCACCCAAGGCTGAATGCACATTAAGCAATACTAGTGGGGGACCCGCAAGGACTTACAGGGAGGCGTCTCACTGTTTCCTCCTCCACTATTTCCTCTTTCCCTGTCCTCTCTTTCCACTCACCAAGCAACACACCATTTATCTACCTCCTTATCTTCAGCTGTATTTATTATTCACCTCATTTATACCCCACCTTTCTCCAACATGGGGACTCAAAGTGGCTTAAATCAGTCTCCTCTTCTCCATTTTACCTTCACAACAACCCGGAGAGGCAGGGCCGGATCTACATATTTTTTGAGGGGGGGGCAAAAGCAAAAAATGGCGCCCCCACTCAAAAAATGAAGGGACCCGTGGACAATCTGACACACACACTCCATTTAAACATCTCATCGGGTGTTTGTATGGGGGGAAGAAGAAGAAGAAGAAGAAGAAGAAGAAGAAGAAGAAGAAGAAGAAGAAGAAGAAGAAGAAGGAGAAGAAGGAGAAGAAGGAGAAGAAGGAGAAGAAGGAGAAGAAGGAGAAGAAGGAGAAGAAGGAGAAGGAGAAGATATTGGATTTATATCCCGCCCTCCACTCCGAAGAGTCTCAGAGCGGCTCACAATCTCCTTTATCTTCCTCCCCCACAACAGACACCCTGTGAGGTAGATGAAGATATTGGATTTATATCCCGCCCTCCACTCCGAAGAGTCTCAGAGCGGCTCACAATCTCCTTTCCCTTCCTCCCCCACAACAGACACCCTGTGAGGTAGATGAAGATATTGGATTTATATCCCGCCCTCCACTTCGAAGAGTCTCAGAGCAGCTCACAATCTCCTTTACCTTCCTCCCCCACAACAAACACCCTGTGAGGTGGGTGGGGCTGGAGAGGGCTCTCACAGCAGCTGCCCTTTCAAGGACAACCTCTGCCAGAGCTATGGCTGACCCAAGGCCATTCCAGCAGGTGCAAGTGGAGGAGTGAGGAATCAAACCTGGTTCTCCCAGATAAGAGTCCGCACACTTAACCACTACACCACACTGGCTCTCCTATGGGGAGGGGAAGCCTCAGCAGGGCTGGCCCTAGGGCATTTTGAGCCCTAGCCAAAACTAACTTTGTGTGCCCCTCTGCAGCGCCACACCACAGAAGGGGTTTAAAGTTTAAATTCCCTTCTCTAGAGTTGTGCAGCATTGGGGAAAGGATAGGAACCTAGAATCATAGAATCCTAGAGTTGGAAGGGACCTTCAGGGTCATCTAGTCCAACTCCCTGCACAATGCAGGAAACTCACAAATATCTCCCCCTAAATTCACAGGATCTTCACCTGAACAATAAGAGAAAAACCCAGGTTGGTTTTCCCTTCTCAACATGGCATGCATTTCTTTCTGGGGATCTGACGGCTATTTGCATTTCTTTAAGTGCAGAAACTGTTTGGTGTCTGCACAAAGAAGGCCACAGTCCCAAGCATACATACTTGATACTAAATGCTGAGCTATGTAGAACTTATTTCTGGGGTGCAAACTCTGCCCATGGAGATGATATGTGATTGGATAGTGAGTTTGTGGGGGGGAATCCAAAGCAAAAATCGTGAGGATCCATCAGGATCCGTGGTTCAAAACCAAGTTTTTGGTCCATGGTGCTGCCACGAAACTGTGGATATATCATTTCTGTGGTGCATCCTCTGCCCATGAGGATGCACCACAATGAGACCAGAGGGGACCTAAAATTGCAGCTGAGAGTCCTGAACCTTTACTCAGAAGTAAGTTCCACATAGCTCAGCTCTGCCCGTGGACACAATATGTGATTGGATGGTTAACTTGGGGTGGGTCAAAGCAAAAATGAGGATTATAGAAAAAGGGCTATTGAAAGATAACTCTTTGTGTAAAAATTTTATAACGGTGAAAAGATATTTAGTAGTTCAACATTGATTGAACTTTTAATGATAAAGAGGTATTATGATATTGTGATAAAAGTATTAGTAGAACATAGCTATTTGGTAAATATATATATATGAGAGTTAAGATAAGACTAAGATAGGGGGAACTCTGGAACTGAATTAATAATTATGAGCGTTGTGTTTATTAAGTGCTAAGTGATTATTAGAGAAAAGGTTAGTGAATGATAATTTTTTTTTCTTTCTAAAGATTTTATAATTGTGAATTTACCTTTAATATGCTTTTAATTTGTTTTAAGTACCGGCGGAGGTCATGAATAAGAGTGGGGGGGGGGGGGAGGAAAATATGTAATGTATTGGAGAAGTATATTTGAATTTGAATAGATGAATAGATGAATTTATTCCAATATATTGCAAAATAAAAAGTTTGGTCACAAAAAAAAATGAGGATCCATGAGGATCTGTGGTGCAGGTTTTTGATCCATGGTGCTGCCACGAAGCCGTGGATCCACGATTTCTGTGGTGCACACTCTGCCCTTGGACAGGATATGTGATTGGATAGTGAGCTTGGGGGGATCAAAGCAAAGATCATGAGGATCTGTGATTCAAAATGAAGTGTTTTGTCCATGGTGCTGCCACGAAGCCGTGGATCCTTGATTTCTGTGGTGCAAACTTTGCCCATGGACATGATATGTGATTGGATGGTGAGCTCGGGGTGGCCTAAAGCAAAAATCATGAGGATCCGTGGTTCAAAAACCAAGTTTTTGGTCCATGGTGCTGCCACGAAGCTGTGGATCTACAATTTCTGGGGTGCAAACTCTGCCCATGGACATGATATAAGAATTGATGGTGAGCTTGGGGGGATTCGAAGAGAAATCATGAGGATCCATGGTTTGGAAACATGTTTTTCCACTGTTGTGGTGCCACAGATGCATGGAGGCATGATTTTTCCAGTGCTGCTTATAGTCTAAGACAGGATCTACAGCATGATGGTTTGATTTTATTTCACTGTAAAAATCATATGAATTCATGAGGATTCATGCTTTGGAACCCTGTTTTTGCACTGGTGAGGTGCCACAAATCCGTGGAGGCATGATTTATGTGGTCCCGCCTATAGTCTAAGACAGGATCTACAGAATAATAGTGGTTTGATTTCATTTCAATGTAAACATCATATGAATTCATGAGGATCCGTGTAGATCTGACTTTTACCTTTTCCCCTAAAAACTTACTCCAATGCAAGTCAATCACTGACTTCTTTGAGACTCTCCTACCAACATGCCCATGATCTTCCCTTCGGGCTTGTTGGCTCTAAGTCTGGAAAGGGTGGAGGGACAGGGGGTGGGGGTCTTGGAGAGAGCGGGCGGGTCTTGTTTACAGAAGAATCCCAAAGGTGGAATAGAGAAAGCGACTCTTCTTTTTATTCTGTTTCGGTAACAGTAAATGGTCAGCCTGGATTTTTTTTCTCAACTGCTTTACTTTGATGAGCTGCAAGAATGAACTGCAATTGTCAAACTGCTGGCAAAGGGCTTTTTCATGCAGAGCAGAAGCTGGGGTTTTTTTCTGGGGGGGGGGGGGAGATGAAAGCACTTCTGAAGGAGGGGAGGAGATAGCCTGCAAGATTCTTCCCTCTGTCCCTCCCACCCCAACACACACAACCGCTGTCGGGGAGGTGTGCACGACCAGGTGCCAATGGGAAGGGGTTGGGGTGGCGAGGGGGGGGGGGGGGAAGAGAAGAAAAGCAGCCAGGAGGGAGAGATTATTGCATTCCTGTATTGCTGCAGGTGAGCCAAGGAAAGGGATTCCAGCAGGCCGGGAGGCGGTCCAAAAGAAGCCGATCCTTCTCCCCCCTTTTGGGGGGGGGAGGTGCCCAATTTGGTGCCCCCCCCTCTGGCAGCGCTGGGGGCAAAACACCCCCTCTGCCCCTCCACCCTAGATCCGGCCCTGCTGAGAGCGTTTGACTGACTCAAAGTCACCCAGTGAGCTTCCACAGCATAACTGTGATTCAAATCTGGGTTTCCAAATCCTAAACTGAAACTAACCACTATACCAAGTCAGGTAGTAACAAGTTGCCTGATGTGTGCTGCTAGGCTTGGCACTTAAGAGACCTCCTTCAAAGGCCAAAACAGCCTTGGAATTGGCTCTGTCACTTCCCCTGCCTTTTACTGATAGAAACCAGGGCTTGAAGACAAGTAATTCTGTGTGGTTGCCTAGCAATGGCCACTGAGGGCAGCCTTTTCTTAAAACTACAAGCACTACTTCTGTTATTTGGGGGGGGGAGGGGTTTAACTACCACTGTATTTCATTTAGATTTCAATGTATTTTATTTAGATTTCAGATTTTTCTGCAGACTGGAAGCATTTTTCAGATCTGTTCATACATCCAGCCTCTGGATTTAAGTAACCATAGATGTGGCCAAATTGAGAATTCTGGGGTGACTGAGAAACAGTATGTGTTTCTACCTTCATAATTTCCTTCACACATTTCCACTCTTAGGTTCAGCATTTCACATCTTATTTTCAGTCCCCTTACCAGTTTCACTCTCCTTTCCCTTCCTCATGAGCCACATCAACTGGCTATTAATTCTCCATGTAGTGCCTACCTCTTGATACATACTGGGATGCATCTAACTGGCCATGGAATTTGCAGAGAAGGACCTCTCACTTCCCCCTTCCCACTGCAGCCTACTCAGCCTCATCAGCTTTGTTCCCAGGGATCAGAGGAACATGAAGAAAGGGCAAAATAGGGGTTGGAGGGGAGTGGTCAGAAATTGCTGCCCCCTCTTCCAAAGAAATGTCATCAAGTCTTTGGAATGTACGGTTGGGCGCATGCCACCAAAGATGATTTGACAGAGCTCAAGCATCCAGGTAATAGCACAAAATGTTAATTTCATTGTTTTAGAATTTTAATAGCTTTTAATTAATTGTGGTTTAAAACATTGTTTTGTACTATGTATATTGAATTTTGTTGTTAGCCGCTCTGAGCCTGCTTCGGCGGGGAGGGTGGGATATAAATAAACGGTATTATTATTATTATTATTATTATAGCACATGCTTTAAGCAAGTCCAGGCTTACAAGATAGTGATGATTTTGGTCTCGTTATTCATGGAGCAGATCTTTTTCATTTTGGCCACGCTATCCACAGTCTGAAAAGTCTCAGTGTTGACAAAAAGAACCGGCTTGGTCACTTTCAGGTAGAGAGAGTTCTCCAAAGGGAACATCCAGGCATCAAGGGCAACAGCGCACCTACGGAGGCATAAAATGCACAGTGAGCCCTAAGGGTATATTCCAAGGCTGTGGATTCCCACCTGGCCCTGTGTTACTAGAAAGAAGTCCCAGATGCCATTCTGGGGCCTTCAGGGCAACCTCTGCTCTTTAGCAACTTCAGAGCCACATCTGGAGTATACTCACTTGAATTGTGCCTCTTTCACCAGGGCGAGGATTGCTGTCGCACCTCCAAATGAGTGCCCCATAACAGCCACTCTGGACAAATCCACACTGTCCTGTAAGACAAAAGGAGTGAAGGTTTGAAGAAGCCAAATGCCTAGAGTTACTTCTTCCGCACACCATCGTGTTCGGGGTTTGCTCATTTTTTTCCTTTGATGAAAGGTACTTCTGAGTAATGAAAACATTTTCCAGCTACTCCTCCCAACCCCTATCTGGCAAATTACCTAGTTTTGTTCTCTTCTAGAAATAGAATATGGACTAGGAAGAAATGAAGCTATCAGCTAAGCGCACAGAGGACACTGGAAAATTGTATAAAATCAAAAGCATTAAGAAGAAGCTAAAGCGGATCTTTCCTCATTCTTTTCCTGGGTCTTCTAGGGGATGCACAAGCTTTGGTGCAGCATCTGGTGAGCTTCTGATACTCGTGAACTACTTGCTGAAGACCCTCTACTTAAAAGAGTCCTTAGGATCACAGGAGATCTTGTGTTCAAAGACCTCCCCCAACACAATCTCCTGGTTCAGTTGCTTGCTTCTCCCTGAGCTGAGAGGAAAGAGGAGACCATTCCAAGGCCTACTCTGATTTCTCCTTGAGGAATACCATGGTAAGGGGGGGGGAACATCTGTTCAACATCGGAACAGGCTCCTGCAGGAAAGGTTAATGAGACACAAAGACCAAAAGGTGGGACAAATAATATTTGCATTTGATATACTGTGCTTTCTGTTTGCTTAAAGCAGTTTGCCTGCACTTGGGACTCAAGGCAGATTACACAGTGTAAATCAATGCAACAGTCGGATGAGATACCTAATAAGCATTGCAACAGGGCTAGGATTACAGAAATCTGAAACAAAGTGTAAAGTTCTAGAGATAATTTGTCAAACAGTGCAGAAAACGGTACTACATAAATAGGAAGCAAAGAAATACAATACATACAGGAAACAGATAATACACACTAAATGCAATGGAACAGTCCACAATCTCATTCCCTTTATCCAAGCCTGCCTTCCCAAAACATTCCATTATAACAGAACTCTATTGCCTTTACAAAAAAAGGCTTTCCTCAGCACTGGCTCAATCTATACAACAACCCTGCAAGGTAAATGCAGGATTGTTATCACATTGCACAACCAGCGTGAGAGAGTGCGTGTGCAAAATTCAGGCATGGGGCTGCCTTTGTGCCGAACTCGAAAGCTGTAGCTAGTGCAGAATGCTGCGGCCCGGCTGCTGCTAGGACTCCCAAGAAGGGAGCACATCCGCCCGGGGCTCCGGGATCTGCACTGGCTGCCAATAACTTACCGAGTCTGGTACAAGGTGCTGGTTATTACCTTTAAAGCCCTATATGGCCTAGGACCTGCCTACCTGAAGGACCGTCTCTCCCCACATGTTCTCCAGAGAGTACTGAGATCGGGAACTCAAAACCTCCTTGTTATCCCCGGGCCAAAAGAAGCCCGTTTAAAATCTACCAGGGACCGGGCCTTTTCTGTTATGGCCCCTTCCTGGTGGAACCAGCTGCCGGAAGAGGTGAGGGCCCTGCAGGACCTTGCTCAGTTCCGCAGGGCCTGTAAGACAACCCTCTTCCGGCTGGCCTATAACTAGCTGGCACAAGAAACTAAGTGTGGTTTTACTAGTTTTCTGCCGTCCTTAATGTTTTAAATGTTTTAAATGTTTTAATTATTTTAACTGTTTATATGCTTAAATCTTATTTATGTGAGATTCTATGTTGTGAGCCGCCCTGAGCCACTTGCTGGGAAGGGCGGGATATAAATCATTAAATAAATAAATAAATAAATAATGCCATAAACTTGGTGGTGCCACACTTGTGGCCATATCCATTCACGCATCCCTGTTTTTACACATAAAGTCAAGGACAAACCCCAGTGCTCTATCTTTTCAGTGCTCTTCGTGAAAATTCCCGACACACCCACCCATCCCATTACCTAGCAATTTAGGGTTGGAACCTGCAACAAGAGGCAAGGTATGTGTAGAGTTTGTAGGGAGGGTTTTTTTTGTTGGGGGGGGCACTGACAGTCTCTTAGGGAGTCAAGCTCTGCATCCCTGAAGGGATTTAATACATGATGCAATGCCTTTGTCAGAAGGATAATGCAAAAGTCACGTGCTAAATATAGGGAGGGAGAAAGAAAAGCTGACCATGAGAAAAGACAGAAGGTTTTTTTTAAAAAAAACAAACAAACCCAGAATTGTAAAAGGGAAATGGGGGTTGAAAAAAAGCAGAGGGAAGAAAAAGGCAAAACAAATAATGCCTGCTTTGTTCTTGAAGCTGCAGCCCTGGATCTCTCTTGCTTGTACGTTTTGAGGAAGTGGAGCTGGATTAGGCTCCCCCTAGTGACCATGAGTAAAATCACAGGGAGGTCCTGACAGGAAGACAGACAGTTGCTAGGAGAGCGCTGGAGACTGCAAGGAGAAACAAAACAGGAGAGGTGAACGGGGCGTGCGCGAGCGCATCTGGGAGATGGACTGAGGCTGCTCAAGAGTTGCAATCAGCACAGACCCTTCAGCAGGGCTTTTTTTTCAGCAGGAATGCACAGGAATGCAGTGCCGGGGTGGTGGTGGTGGCCTACTATGCAAATGAGTTCCTCCTGGGCTTTTTCCCACAAAAAAGCCCAGCTTGAAACAATGGTGACACCAGGAGGTATGGCCTAATATGCAAATGAGTTCCCCCTGCACTTTTTCCCACCAAAAAAGCCCTGCCCTCCAGTATCTCCCAGATGGAAACCAGGACCCTGATTTCCTTACAGCACAACCCCCTTGCCTTCGAATACCAACTCCTGGTGCCCTAATCTCTGTTTGCTGTCATTAAAAAGCACTTTAAGTCCTGCCTCTCAATCAGAAACCTGGTTCTTTGGCGGCCTAACAGCTAGGGTTGCCAATCCCCAGGTGGGGGCAGGGGATCCCCCCGGTTTGGAGGCCCTCCCCCCACTTCAGGGTCGTCAGAAAGCGGGGGGAGGGGGAGGGAAATGTCTGCTGCGAACTCTTATTCCCTAGGGAGATTTATTCCCATAGAAAATAATGAATTGATTCGTGGGTATCTGGGGCTTTGGGGGGGCTGTGTTTTGGGGTAGAGGCACCAAATTTTCAGTATAGCATCTAGTGCCTCTTCCCAAAATAACCCCCAAGTTTTAGAAAGATTGGACCAGGGGGTCCCATGCTATGAGCCCCAAAAGAAGGTGCCCCTATCCTTCATTATTTCTTATGGAAGGAAGGAATTGAAAAGGTGTGCCGTCCCTTTAAATGTGATTGCCAGAACTCCCTTCAGAGTTCCATGATGCTTGTCACAGCCTTGATGTTGGCTCCACCCCTAATGTCTCCTGGTTCCACCCCCAAAGTCTCCCAGCTCCACCCCCAAAGTCCCCAGATATTTCTTGAATTGGACTTGGCAACCCTATTTTAGCACATGGGTGACTGGAAGCCCCCTACAGCATACCATTCCAGGGGAATGAATGGCTGTGTTCAATTGTAAATCGAATAAAGTAAGTAAAGTAAATTGTGGCAGCAAAAGCAAACTGGAGTCCTGGGGCACCTGAAAGAGAGGCATGTTGTTTATTCGAATATGGGCTTCCTTGCCAGCCTCCGCCACTTGAAGTTCTGTCGGTTGTACTATTCTGGCTACGGCACTGAGGCTCTGGAGCTCCTTCTCAAGAGAAGTCCACCTGGTCCCTTCCTTGTGGGAGTTTGAGCTATAGGCGATGCTTTTAAAAAGGGAATTCAGAGCTCCCACCTGGATAGATTTGCTGATTCTGGTTTGCTTCTTTTGTGTTGAAATGCATGTTTAACTGATTTAGCAATGGCTCAGACTTGCTGATATCCTTTTCAGTTTCATTGGTTTTTATTTGTTTTAAAACTTTCAAACAAAGCTTGGGAGTTTTGCCCTTTCAACACAACAGGGGCTGCATACAATCCCTATTCCAAGCAAGGTCAGGATAGTTTCAGGTCATAGTTGGTCTTTTTCGGCTGTAGTTCTGGTCCTTGGGAAGGGACTATCTAGAGCAGGGGTCCTCAAACTTTTTAAATAGGGGGCCAGTTCACTGTCCCTCAGACTGTTGGAGGGCCGGATTGCCGTTACTGTACAAGGCCGCGGGCCGTCAGTTCTCCGTCTTTTGCATCTCTCTCCCTTCCCCACACCACACACCCCGGCCTGGGAACTCACCTCACCTCGGTATCACCTCACACTCTGTCTCCGCCACCTCAGCCCAGTGCCGGAAGTGTGCGTTGCTAATGCGAGTTTAGGTCGAACGTCACTTCCGGTCTGATTTTGCCATAACCCAGCGGGCCGCATAAACGTCCTCAGCGGGCCGCATCTGGCCCACGGGCCGTAGTTTGAGGACCCCTGATCTAGTCACATGTTCTCTCTGGTGATTCACAGGGAAAACACACAAGGCTAGTTTAAAAGGCCCTTTGGAAACTGACCTGCTGCCGGGCTGATTGATCGAATCCATTGGTGATGGTGGGCTTAATTTTTACACTTCTCTGAAAACCGCTATTTGTCAGAAAAGCAGCATATTAATATTTTAGATAAGTAAACAAATATTGAGGATTCCATTCAACCAAAAAGCAGAAGAGAAACAGCCCACCCTCACAAATGATCAAGGGCATTTTTAACTTGCCTTCTTCCAAGGGGCAGGTAACCTGCGTCTCCCTTTCCCACTTCAGACTTACAATGACCATGTGAAGTAGATTAGGGTTAGAGAGAAAAACTGGCCTAAGTCCAATTTTCGTGAGTTCTGTGGCAGAGGGGGGATTTGAACCCAGGTGTCCCAGATGTTAGTCTAACCGCACTAACTTCCACAGACCAGTCCAACAGATCTACAGCTCATTTGCAGAACCAGGCCTGATTCCTGTGGGGAAGATCAAGATCAGCACAGTCTAGTGCAGCGGTTTTCAAACTGCATCCCCGGGATCTCCCAGAACACCTTTGCGTTGCATAAAGGCTCAATGAGTTCCACGTTTTTACCTTCAGCGAAGACAGATCAAAGTCTGTGTGCAGGAGGTTGGCAGCTGCCTTGCCGCCACTGATGCTGCGGATCAGCTTCAACCCCCGTATGCACTCGTTCGCTCGGTGATGGAGCTGGAAGCAGAAAAGAAAAGCTACAGTCAATCCACCATTCTTCCACTGACTTGCAAGGCTGAATCTTATTTTATACCATCTATGTGGAGACACAGACAAGGAATGAAAGGTTAACAAGTATCCACAGGAGTCCCCTAACTGAGATCAGGGTCGTACTCTGGGGACAGGGGGAATCATTTTCCCTGGGCCATACCTCCTGATCTTAAATGCCTCCGCTGGCCTATAATAGGGGTGCCAACTCCAGGTTGGAAAATTCCTGGACATTTGGGAGTTGAACCGAGAGAGGGCGGGGTTTGGGGAAAGGGGACCTCAGTGAGGTATAATGGCATACAGTCCACTTTCCAAAGCAGTCATTTTCTACAGGGGAACTGATCTCTGTTGTCTGAAGATCGGTTATTATTCCTGGAAAACTCCAGGCCCCACCAGGAGGTTGGCAACCCTACTCCACTAAGGAAATCATGCAGGTCACCGTATGGCACTGCCTTTTACCAAATCAGACTGCTGTCCTACATTATATGATTTATTTTTACTGGCAGCAGGTCAGCAAAGGCCTTTTGGAGAGCCAGTTTGGTGTAGTGGTTAAGTGTGCGGACTCTTATCTGGGAGAACCGGGTTTGATTCCCCACTCCTCCACTTGCACCTGCTAGCATGGCCTTGGGTCAGCCATAGCTCTGGCAGAGGTTGTCCTTGAAAGGGCAGCTGCTGTGAGAGCCGTCTCCAGCCCCACCCACCTCACAGGGTGTCTGTTGTGGGGGAGGAAGGGAGAGGAGATTGTGAGCCGCTCTGAGACTCTTCGGAGTGGAGGGCAGGATATAAATCCAATATCTTCATCTACCTCTCAGGGTGTCTGTTGTGGGGGAGGAAGGGAAAGGAGATTGTGAGCCGCTCTGAGACTCTTCGGAGTGGAGGGCGGGATATAAATCCAATATCTTCATCTACCTCACAGGGTGTCTGTTGTGGGGGAGGAAGGGAAAGGAGATTGTGAGCCGCTCTGAGACTCTTCGGAGTGGAGGGCGGGATATAAATCCAATATCTTCTTCTTCTTCTTTTGCATCACCTTCCCTTTGAGGAGGTCCTTTGTTTATACAGATACTTATACCCTGCTTTTGTTCCTCAGTGGGGACCCAAATCGGCTTACAATACCATTCTCCCCTTTTCGATTTTATCCTAACAACCACCAGCCTGTGAGGCATTTAGGCTGAGTGTGTGTGACTGGCCCAAGGCCACCCATTGAGCTTTCACGACAGAGTCAGGATTTGAACCCAGGTCTCCCAGATCCTAGTCTGATACTTGAAGCATCAGACCGTGCTGGGTCTTGCTTTCTTGAACAAGGAATACCAGAGATTGAACTCAGGACTGTTACAGTGCAAGCTGCTTTTTCTACCACATAGCTGTAGTCCCCAAAGGCTCTGTGGGGGAAGGGGAGCAAAACTAAGACAGGAGCTCCATGATGTGGCCCCAGTCCAATCCAGCAGACTCCACCCTCCCCCATGGATGCCATTTTCTAATTTTAACAGGCTTGGGAAGTTTCCCATCATCTCTTCTAATTTGGCCCAGAAAACAAAACAGCACAGGAAACTCAACTGGAGAGTGCTGGATGAGGATGTAGGAGATCCTGGCTCAAATCCCCAGGTGGCTATGAAACTTGCTAGATGATCCTGAGTCTGTCACCTTCCCTTAGCCTCACCTACCTCACAGGGAAGATAAAATGGACTAAAGAGGAACTATGGGTAACTTTCTAAGTTCCTGGCGGAAGACTGGTTGAAGGGAAAAAAAAGTGCTGAATTTTATTCTGAATCTGAATTTTATTCTGCCATGCTTCGTTAAAAATAACTTTGTTAAGATGCCTGTACCTGTGGGTTTCGGAAGCGAAACTCCTTCTGATCTTTTGGCACCCCTCGATAGGAGAGCCATTCTTCTTGCACCGGAGCCTCAGGGACGTTCGATGTTTCAGATTGCAGCTTGCAGAAGTAAGTGGCAGACGCAGAATGATCTCTGGAAGAACAAGTATCAGTTAAGCATTCCCTTCTGAGACAGGCAAGAACACAAAGACAGAAAGAGACCTGGTTCAAGTCCTCAACCATTTCCACATCCCACTTGAAGCCAAAAGTAGCTGGAAATTCGTAAGTCCTCGGGGATCACTGTTCTGTTCAGTTTTCCCTGCTGCTTTCTAGGCACAGATCTCCATTCCTATGCAATGCCCGTACCACACTCCTTATTCCCCACCCAACTCTGTCTGAAGCTCTTAGCTTAAGCCAATAGCTCTCAAGCTTCTGGAGACAGGACACCTTTCTAAGCCTACAGTACTTGACATGATCTGCTTACAAAGTAACCCCACACTATTTCCCCCCTCCACAACATAACAGGCAGGAATCTCTCAGCAGCCCACAATTAGCAAGTTTATCTTTTCTATTTTTTTAAAATATAGTACATAACTGGACAAGAGATTCTTCTTCGGGGTCATTTCACATACTATGTAGAGGCAAACCAAAATCCACCATCATCCTATTCCTCTTCCATCTGGCCCAATGAACTACCTGGAAGAAATCTGCCATCTTATCTTATGTTACTGTTCTGTCGACTCAAAGTTGAACAGACCAAAATCCAACACTTTGCATAATCCAATTGCTGCAGCTAAATATTTGGCAACTGTTGAGGTGGTTTTCTGATCCTTAACTACAAGGATAAACTGGGCAGTTTTTGAGATGAAAAAGTCACATAACTTATTAAGAGGGAGGACAAATACTTTTCTTTCTGATCAGATCAAATTTCACACTCTAATAAAGGACACAAGCTGTCCACAGCCACATTTACAAACTGTCTGGATAGGCTACGCTTGCACATCAGCCTTCCAATGTAGCCAAGGGAAAAGAATTTAACTGAGTGAGCATAATTGCTCTTCTATGTTCTCCCAGAATTATAGCTGGTCTCCAGACCACAGAGACCAGTTCTCCTGGAGAGAACTGCAGGTGCAAAGGGCAAGCTCTAGATGGCATCACATTCTCACTGAGCTTCCTCTCTAGGTACTACCCCTGAATATCCAGAAATTTCCAAGCCCGATTTGGCAACCATAGCTTGTATTTAATAAACTGTAATCAAAAGAAGGGTTGCACAAAGGCTATATCTTTATTTAAGGTAGTTTGAGGTCACCTTATTGTAACAGTACAGTGATATGTTCTTACATCTCCCTCTAGTCCTGAAAGTTAATTGCAAAGGGGTGTTAGTCTAGTTTAGCAAAATAAAAGAAAAGTCCATTGGCACCTTAAAGACTTAACAATATTTATTTATATCTGAGCTGTCATGAGTCACAGCTCACGTCTTCAGATGTATGAGAGGAAATCATACCAGGAATCTTAATTAAAGGGAAAATTGGGGTGGGGTTAACGCCATGAATCTTTCAAATGTAGATTCTAGGTAGGAGGAAAAAAGGAGGAAAAAAGAGGTAAAGAGGTTAGGGGTGAATCCTATCATAAAACTTCAATGTTAAGCCAGTGATCCCCAAAGGCAGAAATCAAATTGGGACAGACCAAAACAGCAATATGAAATTAAACCACACAAAAAGCTAAGGTCCAACCAGATATGATAGGATGAAATAATTAATAGCTGCTGTAAAAATAAGTAGTAGGAAAAATACCAAGTGCGAGGAAAGCCCAGTTATGTACCACCACATAAAAGAACTGCCTAAACTAAATAAAACATCAGCCACAAAGAAATGTGTTGGGTTGGGGAAATCTACAAGGGGAGGCGGGAGAAGAAATCTCCCCATGTACTGCTGTGCGCAATTTTAGGGAGAAAAGCAATCTCAATAGACACATTGCCCTCCATGTCTGATGACACTGGAGTTCTCAGTGGAACCCTAAACAGAGTTATTCAATGGACTTACAAGGATGTTACCACTTAAGACTGCACTGCCAGATCTGTAAACAAATACATCCCTGCAATTATATTTGCCTTCTAAGTCCATGGACTCGAAATGGGTATAACTCTGCCTAAGGTGCCACTGCCAATGAAGCCAGTGGATTCAGGACAGACGAAAGGAAGTACTTCATATCACACATAAGGAAAACTGCAGCATATCCCATGAAGGCCTTTTGCAGTGCACAAACTGACTGAAGTCTCCCATGTTCTCAGAAGATTCAACATCTCACCTGTGTTCAAGCGCCATCACCAGAAACCCCCGGGAAGCCATTTCAGCACAGATAGAAGAGTAAACGGTTCTGAAAATCGAAGGTGGAAAAGGCATGTGAGAACACCAAATCATTACTGCAATTCCTCAAGCTGTTGAGGGCCTTAGTTTGGGTCATGCTGGCAGGTTTCCAAAAACTGATCAATAGGCAATGAAGAAGAAGAAGAAGAAAAAGAAGAAGAAGAATTGCAGATTTATACCCCGCCTTTTTCCCTGAATCAGAGACTCAAAGCGGCTTACAATCTCCTATATCTTCTCCCCCCACAACAGACACCTTGTGAGGTGGGTGGGGCTGAGAGGGCTCTCACAGCAGCTGCCCTTTCAAGGACAACCTATGCAAGAGCTATGGCTGACCCAAGGCCATTCCAGCAGGTGCAAGTGGAGGAGTGGGGAATCAAACCTGGTTCTCCCAAATAAGAGTTTACATATTTAACTACTACACCAAGCTGGCTCTCTCATAACCATAACTATGGACGCTGGAAGGCAGACTGCTTACAGCACTTGCACTTTTTTCTGTCTCCCACTAGATGTCGCACTTTCTAGCCGCAACTGCACTTTATTGCTACTATACCTCCAGCTGCTAAACTTCTTTTTAAGTATTATTAAATTGGGTTAGGGTTAAATCAAATTATTGGGAGCAAATTGGATTAGAATTAAATTTAAATTATTGGGATTAAAGTTAATTAAATAAATCTTGAACTGGGATCAAAACATAATTTCTGGGGCGGGATCAAAGTATGATTTTGGTGTGTGAAATGGACTGAGTTTAGAGATGATTAATTTAAACTGCTAATTGCTGCATGGTTTTTTTTTATCTTATTCTAACTATATATTAAATTGTTGAATGTTTATTAGCCATTGAATTAAATTAGATTGGATGTATTAATTAGCTAATTATTGTAGGAGCAATCGGCTAAAGGAGAGGGGAGGGACTATTTGATTGGATACAGATAATTTGTGATTTAATGGTGGGGTGAGTTTAAGTAGTAGGTGGTTTTTAACTTGTTGGGAGTACGATACCTGTGAGGGAATTCCATCTGATGTCGAACTGAAGCTATGCGAAGATCAGTTCTATGGAGGAATTAGCCCAAGGGATACCAGTGCTCCTGGGGAGGGGCAAGTATAGCGGTGGGAACAGGCATAATGGGAAAGGAAGGAGACTGAGACACAGGAGGGCTCGCTCCCCTTCCAGCCTGTGTCCCATCCCAACGATGGTAGGTATGGGGGCCAAGTGGAAGTACTCGCCTCCGTCCTTGGTGCTGTGCAACGTCAGGTCCATAAATAATAAGACCGCAGTCCTACGAGACTATCTGCTTGAGCAGAAAATGGACCTGGCCTGCGTGACTGAGACCTGGGTGCGAGACAAGGAGACAGTAGCTCTCTCCCAAGTAGCTTCCCCCGGGTTCTCGGTCTACCACCAAGCACGGACTAGTGAGCGGGGTGTGTGGGGTGGCACTCTTCATACGGGAGGCTTACTCCTTCCAGGCGCTCCCGGCCCCGGAGATCACTGGCATTGAGTGTGCAGGTCTGGCGTGGGATGTTGGGGAGCATTTGGCTATCTGGCTGGTGTACCGAACGCCTAACGCACCAGCCAGTGCCCTGCTGTCTCTGATGGAGGCTTATTGTCTTGGGTGACTTCAATGTCCATGCTGATGATGCAGCCTCTGCTCGGGTGATGGATCTGGTGTCATCCATGGTGACACTAGGACTTTCTCAATATGCGACATTATCCACCCACGCTGGATTTGATCTTTGTGGTGGGAGTGGTAGTGGATCGGATTACTGCTGAGCCAGTGCCATGGTCGGACCACTATGCCCGGAAGGCCCATATGGACGTGTCACTACACCCCTGTTTAGGCGACGAGCGTGTTTTGGCTTGCCCTCGAAATCTGATGGACCCAATGCGGCTTCAGATGGCCTTGAGGGATCCCTGGCCCCCTGTTAGCCGCCTTGAGTCCGTATGGAATGGGCGGGATAGAAATATAACGTAAATAAAATGTAATACCTTTCTATTTGGGCCAACAAAAATGTCACAAAATACAGCGCAGTCATTCAAGGACAGCTGTTTGCAGTGCTTTATCATCACTCTTGCCTTTAGCGCTTCCAAATCCCTCCTCAGAACCCATCTTTTCTGTACAGCCTTTGGCTTATCCCTTGACATGCCTCAATGAGGTGGTTGACTCAGGCAGTGGATTTAGGGGGGCAGCAACCTCCTTCCCTTCCCCACCACCCCTCCCTTGCTTCACCGCACCTTCCACTCAATGCATATTAAGCAAATCTGCATGTTTCCCCATCATTTATGCATCAAGGAGTAACATGCCTCCACCATTTCACAGATGAAAATAAGACCATGCATAACTTTCATTTCTAAATTTTAAGCAAAAGTAACTTGGGCCCATTCCCATTAATCCCTCCTTATCCATGAGTCCCTTTCTTCTCTCTCTTTTGCTCCTCTTGTTGCCTTTTTGCAACTGCATTCTTCTTGCTAGCAGGGAACCCACAGGTATTATTGGCATTACATTACCTAAGCCACTCTGGGGGATACTTATCCTTCGGTGCTGTTTAATGAGCTCATAAGGATTGTTGGTGCGGGGGGGGGGGTGTCTGAGAGGATTTCTAACAGGATTTGGGATCTCTCCCCTCCAAGGCAGCCATTAAATTGGTCTTGAAACAGATGGCCATTCTTAATTCAAGGGACTGCCCACAAATGGCCATCCCATCAAGAGTGTCTGTTTCAAGAGCTTTAGAGCAGAGAAACAATGGCAAATCCATCCCATTAGCAGAGGGATCCTCCTCCAGCAGAAGGAGCCTTCCACTCTTCCTTCAATAGGAGGAAAGTACTGCCACCAATGGAACGCATTTGCAGGATTTGACTGCGTGGCTAGGCACGTTCTGCAGCATGCTGTCCCTTCTCCCATTCAAGCCCTGGATCCAGGAAGAGCCAAGCTCTGCAATGTGAGTCACATATTAAGCAAATCTGCATGTTTCCCCATCATTTATGCATCCAGGAGTAACATGCCTCCACCATTTCACAGATGAAAATAAGGACATTCATGTGACACTCCTACACCCGTACGAAGATCCTCCAAAAGCTTGGGATGATGTACATGGCTCTCCATTTACCATTTTAGCCTCACAAAACCCCGTGAGGTACACTGAGACTGTGAGATTGGCTCAAGGTCACCTTGGACGTTTCTCAGCAGTGTGGGGATTTTCACTTAACCTCAGACTTCTCCCTCCATACAGATGGTGCCAGTCACACTGCCTGTCTAGGGCTAAATCAACCACTGGCCTGCCTTAGTATCAGGCAGCTTCTTATCCTTTCACGAGAAGGGTACACAACAGGACTACTGAGTGCAGAACGCGGCCGCTGGTAACTGTCCTCCAGCGTTGAGCATCTCAACTTTAGAAGTTTCTAGTCCTCACGAACCACTTAGGCTCTGCATGCCTGCCTAGTTGTTTCTCAAGGTGGTTCTTCTCTTTCCATCCCACCCACACAGAAGAAAGTTTCCCTATACGCAGAAGATTGTTATTATATAGATTTTCTGCAGTCAGGGCAGGGCACTTACCGGAAGGCTCCTAGCCCATGGGAGAATATGATCAAAGGGTACTTGTTGCCACTCGATTTCAGAGGGGTGTCCCAGCTCACAGGGATTCGACAGGATCCTGCGGAAAACAAGATTACACACCACAGTAGGATAAGGCCAGCTATTCAGGGCTAACATTTTGCCTCCTGGTTATTATGGGACTGAAACATTTTTTTAAAGAAAAGCACTCTCATTTCTCTTATTTGTTCTCGGTGGTTTCTTCAGAATGAGTCCAAATTTACGGGCGACACCACTTCGGGCAGTGCACCCTGCAAGAGAGCGGAGTGGAATTCTGGTGTCTGACGTTTCATCAAGGCTCCAGTCCCTAGGCTTCTAAGCAAAAACATCTGTTGGGACATGCAAAGCAGAGGCTCTTCCACTGAGCCCAGCATACAGCATACCTGCACCAAGAAGTCCCGGCAGCCGGAAACTCTCTTACCAAAGGTCATGCTGAGCAATGGGGCACACCATTTCCGGTTCATATTCATGTAGTCAGCCAGTCCACAGTAATACTCATAGCGGGGAATCCAGAAGGGCTGTTCCGCCCCCTCTTGTGAGACGGAGGGATAGAACAAGCGGAAGAAGAGACCCTGAGGAGGAGAAAAAGATAGGCTGCAGCACAGACACAACACTCGTGGCATGCACTACCCTGTTCCCTGCACATCTCTCACACATGGGGGGGGGGGTGTGTGAGAGAGAAGCTTAATGAAACCTTTCTTGAACACACACACATGAAGCTACCTTATACTCAATCAGACCATCAAGTTCCATATCGCCGACTCAGGCTGGCAGCAGCTCTTCAGGGCCTCAGGCAGAGGTCTTTCACATAACCTGCTGCCTGGTCCTTTTTAAGTGGAAATGCTAGAGACTTTCCGCATGCAAAGCAGAGGCTCTTCCACTGAGCCACAGCCCTTTCCCATATTTCTTTGTTTATTGGAAACCCTTTATTGGAGAGCCAGTTTGGTGTAGTGGTTAAGTGAGCGGACTCTTATCTGGGAGAACCGGGTTGGATTCCCCACTCCTCCACTTGCACCTGCTGGCATGGCCTTGGGTCAGCCATAGCTCTGGCAGAAGTTGTCCTTGAAAGGGCAGCTGCTGTGAGAGCCCTCTCCAGCCCCACCCACCTCACAGGGTGTCTGTTGTGGGGGAGGAAGGGAAAGGAGATTGTGAGCCGCTCTGAGACTCTTCGGAGTGGAGGGCGGGATATAAATCCAATATCTTCATCTACCTCACAGGGCGTCTGTTGTGGGGGAGGAAGGTAAAGGAGATTGTGATCCGCTCTGAGACTCTTTGGAGTGGAGGGCGGGATATAAATCCAATATCGTCTTCTTCTTCTTATGAATTCTGATGTCAGAAACTACATCTCACTCTTGATTTGCTTATGGACACTGTCTTCTCGCAAAAGCTACCTTTGAGTTGTTATTGGTATTACATTATTCCATGCACACAACATATCTATGTATTTACTTTAAGACAATGGCTTGATCCTGCCTAAAATGCCACAGGCACAGGGAGGAGGATGGGTAATTTCTTCTCATTCTCCATCTGCACAGGAGGTCTCTGATGCCCCTCACAGCTATTCCTGGGGTCCCCCCCATCCCCAAAGGGTAGCCTTTCAAGAAGCAGTTTGGGCTGCCCTAGGCAAGACTGGCACCTCCCTCCCACCACAGAAATTCTAGGTGGGTTCCAAGCCTATATTTTCTAAGTGTTGTAAAAATATAATAATATTGCATTTACTTATTTAAGAACATAAGAGAAGCCATGTTGGATCAGGCCAATGGCCCATCCAGTCCAACATCTGCTCCATATTTTTTATCTAACCCCCTCTTGAAGCTGGCTATGCTTGTAGCTGCCACCACCTCCTGTGGCAGTGAATTCCACATGTTAATCACCCTTTGGGTGAAGAAGGACTTCCTTTTATCCGTTCTAACCCGACTGCTCAGCAATTTCATTGAATGCCCACGAGTTCTTGTATTGTGAGGAAGGGAGAAAAGGACTTCTTTCTCTACTTTCTCCATCCCATGCATTATCTTGTAAACCTCTCTCATGTCACCCTGCAGTCGACATTTCTCCAAGCTAAAGAGCCCCAAGCGTTTTAACCTTTCTTCAAAGGAAAAGTGTTCCAACCCGTTAATCATTCTAGTTGCCCTTTTCTGGAATTTTTCCAATGCTATAATATAAATTCTATATTTTTATTTTTAAAAAAAAAAAAAAAAAGCTCACACAATAGTTAAGCATTAGTACATTAAGTCTAACTTGACTGGCATCCATTTACTTTTAATATGCCAAAAGCACAAAGCAGGTTCACTGCATAAATGCTCCAGTAAAAGCAAAATTGCTTTAGGCAGCTCAGGTTAAAAGGGTCAGGCATCCCACAGCTATGAGAAAGTCTTTTGCAAGCCCAAAAACTTTTCACTGCAATATGTATTCCAGACTACTGGATCTTTATTCAAAAACAACTTGAATTTTACTAACAGACTAAGAAATACACAGTTATAGAAAAATGCCTAACTCCTAGCATGCTTATCAGAGGGTCTGGGAACTTGTTCTATATATGCCGTGACCACCATAGGGCTAATACTCCAGAATTCTCAAATTCCATTTTGATCATATGAAGATGCCTGATACTGAGTCAGATCCCTCGGCTGCATCCACTCGTTGCTCTACTATAATTTCTCTTCCATTGCTTGTGCATCACTACAGGTATGGGAAGAATCTGCCACATGTGATTCCCTCCAGTATATGCAATCATTATTCTGACTGAAAATCTGGTATGCCTGTACCAAGGATGCAAGTGCAGACTAAATGGCGACCACTCATATCAGGAGGCCAGTGCAACAGCTCATTTCAATAGCTGTTTTTCACCAACACGTATAAGGAAAACTTTCTTCATGGGGGCCACTTGACACAAGTGGTTGCTGTTTTGTCTAGGGTTGCCAATCCCCAGGTGGAGGCAGGGGATCCCCCGGTTTGGAGACCCTCCCCCCGCTTCAGGGTCATCAGAAAGCGGGAGGAGGGGAGGGAAATGTCTGCTGGGAACTCTATTATTCCCTATGGAGATTTATTCCCATAGAAAATAATGGAGAATTGAGCGGCGGGTATCTGGGGCTCTGGGGGGGCTGTTTTTTGGGGTAGGGGCACCAAATTTTCAGTATAGCATCTAATGCCTCTCCCCAAAATAGCCCCCAAGTTTCAAAAATATTGGACAAGGGGGTCCAATTCTATGAGCCCCAAAAGAAGGTGCCCCTATCCTTCATTATTTCCTATGGAAGGAAGGCATAGGTGTGCCATCCCTTTAAATGTGATGGCCAGAACTCCCTTTGTAGTTCATTTATGCTTGTCACAGCCTTGATCTTGGCTCCACCCCTAATGTCTCCTGGCTCCACCCCCAAAGTCCCCTGGCTCCACCCCCAAAGTCCCCTGGCTCCACCCCCAAAGTCCCCAGATATTTCTTGAATTGGACTTGGCAACCCTAATTTTGTCTGAAAGGGGAAGCCTACGAATTGTGTACTAGATTTTTTTGTTCACACAGAAAAACCCAGTTGTAAATGATTCCCTGTTGTGCAACAATAGTGCTATACCCAGCAAAGTGTGGACACAAGTCCTGTCTAATCTATCTCAGTATCATCTATACTGACCAGCAGCAGCTCTCAGAAAGACAAAAGTCTTTCATCCAACACTCAAGACCCTTTAATTGGAGATAGGAGTAATTGAACCTGTGACGTTCGAGGCACCAAACAAATTGACTGCCTTATACTCAATCAGAGCCTTGATCCATCCAAGTCAGTGCTATCTACTCAGATTGGCAGCAACTCTCCAGAGTCTCAGGCAGAGGTCATTCATATTACCTACTAAGTACTCCCTCTAACTGTGGAGTCTTGTGAGCAAAAATTCTACTTCGTGAACTACTGGCGTTAAAGTTGCGAGCTACTGCATCAATTAGCTTGCTCTGGGGCCATTTTTCTGAGCTAAGACAAAAACATGTGAGCTGGAAGCTAAAAAACTGTGAGCTAGCTCACACTAACTCAGCTTAGAGGGAACATTGCTTACTACATGACTTATTGCTGGCACTGAACCTGGGATCATCTACACCAGGGGTCCTCAAACTACGGCCCGCGGGCCAGATGCGGCCCACTGAGGACGTTTATGCGGCCCGCCGGGTTATGGCAAAATCAGACCGGAAGTGACGTTCGACCTAAACCCACGTTAGCAACGCACACTTCTGGCACTGGGCTGAGGCGGCGGAGACAGAGTGTGAGGTGATACCGAGGTGAGGTGAGTTCCCAGGCCGGGGTGTGTGGTGTGGGAAAGGGAGAGAGATGCAGAAGACGGAGAACTAACAGCCCGCGGCCTTGTACAGTAACGGCAGTCCAGCCCTCCAACAGTCTGAGGGACAGCGAACTGGCCCCCTATTTAAAAAGTTTGAGGACCCCTGATCTACACAGAAAGCAAATGGTCTTCCACTGAGCCATAGCCTTGTTCCAGTTCTTCCTAGAAAGTTTTACATATATTCCATCTAGTCTGATTTCCTTCCTGGAACTCTTAATGTCAACATCAGTAACCTTTGTTACCAAACAGAGGTGTGGTTACTTACTTCTACTATATTATATAATTCATAAGTTGCCCAGGTCTAATTGGCCACGGGTCCAGGGGATATACTCTGTTTACCAAGGCAAAAAGGTTTGACAAGAGGAGGCAATGGAATCCCCCATCTCTCACCAAGATTCTAGGTGGTGCCTTGGAGTAAATAAATTCCTCTTTCTTCCCTCGTATAACTGGGGGGTAACAGAAGCTGAGTGGCTGCCTGCCTGGGCAGAGCAAAATGGATCCAGAGTCTTATAATTCACTTAACTACTCCATTTATTTAAACGTTTAAGTACTGCTGTCAATGTCAGATGGAAGGGGCATGTTAAAGCCTGAAGGGTCAAGGGAAGCAGATGAAGCCTGAAGGGTCAAGGGAAGAGACATTTTTCTCCAGTGGCTTATTTGGCTAGTTTGCTCAGACAATTTCTTAATTGCCTGTAAGTTTCTCTTTCTCTCCCAAGGTCTAAGAATCACAAACTATACAAGTCCACCACTGGGACTTGCAGCTATCCTGCAGCTGCTGGTTCCTGCTGGTGACTCATGAGTAGCTAGGGTTGCCAAGTCCAATTCAAGAAATATCTGGGGACTTTGGAGGTGGAGCCAGGAGATTTTGGGGGTGGAGCCAGGAGTAGGGTTGCCAAGTCCAATTCAAGAAATATCTGGGGACTTTGGGGGTGGAGCTGGGAGACATTGGGGTGGAGCCAGGAGCAAGGGTGTGACAAGCATAACTGAACTCCAAAGGGAGTTCTGGCCATCACATTTAAAGGGACCGCACACCTTTCAAATGCCTTCCTCCCATAGGAAATACTGAAGGATAGGGTCACCTTCTTTTGGGGCTCATAGAATTGGACCCCCTGGTCCAATCTTTCTAAAACTTGGGGGGTATTTTGGGGAGAGGCACTGGATGCTATACTGAAAATCTGGTGCCTCTACCTCAAAAAACAGCCCTCCCCACAGAGCCCCAGATACCAGCAGATCAATTCTCCATGATTTTTTATGGGAATAAATCTCCATAGGGAATAACAGAGTTCCCAGCAGACATTTCCCTCCCCTCCCCCTGCTTTCTGATGACCCTGAAGCGGGGGGAGGGCCTCCAAACCGGGGGATCCCCTATGAGTAGCTGGTCCCAATTCAGATCAGCACCACTGTGAAAGAGAAGGAGGAATTTCTGCCTTCTCCCCTGGGCACTTTTTGGCAGATGGAACAGCTTTAGGGCCAAAGTGGGGTGGGTAATGGTATTTGCTCCACTGGGAGCCAGCATGTGCACTGAATGCTTGCATGGAGCTCTCCACAGAAAAAATAATGCTCCCGCTTGTGGTCCTTGCTTCTCTCTCATTAGACATCTACTAGCTTATGATCTCATCTTTCTGGGCTCAAAGGTGTCTCTTCTGCCTCTTCCCTCTCCAAGGTGGGCTGGTATGGAGAGGCAGATGACTCTGGTTCAGCTTCTTGGATAAAAGGTCTCTGCCCTAGGATTGTCTGCTCTGGGTTGGAAAATACCTGGAGATTTTGGGGATAGAGCCTGAGGACGGCAGGGTTTGGGGAGGAGAAGGACATTAATGGTGTATAATGCCATAGAGTCCACCTTCCAAAATGGAAATTTTCCCCAGGGTAATTGATCTGTTGCTATCCACCAGCTGGAGGTTAGCAACCCAACTTTATTCCTTACATGAATTGGTGCCCGTGTCTGTATTCCTAGCCCCAAGGAGATTACACTTGAGGTCATGTTAGAGGCTGTGCCTCACAACTGCAATCCGTCCTTTATAGGACTAAAGGCAGCTCATTTATACTAACAAATGCATTCTGTAGAAGATGGGTCACACCAAAACTACTCTATGTTGACTCCGACACACCAAATGGTCTGTTTAAAAAGCTCCACCTTGTCCACTAAATTATAACAAGAAGAATAAAGAGTTATTTTTAGTGGTACCTTCTCATTTTGGATACAAAGTTATCCAGTTTCCTAAGAATAAACATTTTCTTACAAATCTACTGTGCTCATTTGCTCCTGGATTTAACCTTCTGTGCCTACCTGCATTTGAATGAGCTAACCTACATTTGGGCTATCAGCTTCCTACTGAGAGAGAGAGAGAGAGAGAGAGAGAGAGGGAGGATTTATGCCAGAAACAGAGGTCCCTCTAAATGCCTGGAAAGCATCAAAATGACAATTAATTTTTTAACCATAAATAATTAAGCAGCCATTTGGAGGCTTGTGGGCAATTTCTAAATTTGTGCAATTTATGGGAATTTTAAACAAGGAACGTAAATCTGAGGCTGGTTGGAAAATCCCTGTGCAGTCCCTTGACAATCTTACAGAGAACATTTGTGAAACCCTCCCTGGTTGTAAACAGGCCATTGCAAATTAAAAGCAGATTTGGAACAAAGAGTTTCTATTACTTATCAGCTATCCATATTTAAACAAATTAACCCGCACTGTGAATACAAGCTGGCTTATTCTGCAGAATATTTAGAATAAACTGGCAAGACTAGTTTGTGATGGTCTACTTGGAATCCTACCCTCCATCCTGCTATTTTTTCCCACATTAAAGCTTGTATCTCATTTTTTTTCACACCAAGTTGCAGCCAAGTTATGGTGACTTCATAGGGTTTTCAAGGCAAGAGATGAACACAGATGGTTTCCTGTAGCAACCTTGGCAGTCCACCATCTACATACTAACCAGGGCTGCCCCTTCTTAGCTTCTGCGATCTGATGAGATGGGCTAGCCTGAGCTATCCAAGTCAGGTCTGTGCCTCATTAAAAAACCAGAAGCCTCCCTGCAACTGGCTGGCACCCTTAGGTGAGTTATGATTTTGGTGCCTCCTCCCATAAACAAACATAACCGAGATAAGTACAGTGAGCAGTCACAACAGAAATGATGGTGCCTCTTCTGTCCTTTGTGCTGGCCCAACACCAATCAGTGCATAGCTAAGGGTGTCAACTCCAGGTTGGGAAATTTCTGGAGATTTGGGGGGAGAGCCTGGGATGGGCAAATTCTGAGGAGCGGCAGGAACGCAGCATCCAAATCTGTCACTCTAAGAAATCACTTAGGTTCTCCTAAGGATCAGTCTGGCTGTAGGTGGAACTTGAACTGACCTTCTACTAAAGTCCAATCCTATTGCTAGCCCCATTATCTCTTTTTCATAGTGGGACACTCTTTGCTCCTATCAGGAATAAGAGTTTGATCCATAAATATCAAGGGTTAATCTATATGCTGGGAGAAGCACTTTAAGAATTGGGGACACGACTCTTCCTGCATGTGCCTCTCCCACCAAGAAACAGACGACTGACTCAGAGGAGCATCAATGACCCACACTCTGCTCCTTCCTCCAGCAGGGTGCATCTGCACAAACACACACAACTGGGCTGAGCCGTATTTAGCTCTAGCGTTACAGGAT
Organism: Heteronotia binoei; assembly: GCF_032191835.1. NCBI lineage: Eukaryota > Metazoa > Chordata > Lepidosauria > Squamata > Gekkonidae > Heteronotia > Heteronotia binoei. The sequence continues at coordinate 10,063,422 of NC_083239.1, read as the reverse complement.
GTGGACCCAGAGACTGCACAAGAAACTTCCATCTCACTGAAGTCAGCAGGATTTCAACAGCAGTATCATCCCCCTAACTAAAATACAAATCACTTTCCCTCTGGATGACAGACAGACTATTCATAGCAGTTCTTGCCCTCTCCAGCCATAATCTCAGCTGTCTGCCTGACTGACAGTGAGCCAATACAGCAGAAAATGCCAGGGACACATTCATGAAGCTGCACCCTTTTCACCCCTGGACCAAACAGCTGACAAGAATTGCTACATTCTGGTTCTAGGCTTACAAATGCACACAGAAGCAGTGTAGTGATTACAGTGCCAATGTCTATGGGCACCTGGAGAGGAGAGAGAAGTAGGAGATAGGGAGAATCTCCCTTCCTCTTTAATAGCTGACCTACTACCATGTCTGCAGGGTTGGGGCAAACAGAATGTCAAGCATGCGGGTTCAATGACGAGTCAAAGTTGATACAAAGACTACATTTATTGATAGACCGATACTTTTGGCATAGCCATAGCTTGAGAGGAATGAAGCTGATACATTGGTACAATACTTTTAAGGTCTACTTCAAAGGAATTCCAAGGGAGGGGGTTGTGGGGTAGCATTCACACATAAAGCATCATAAATGTCTACATTCCCATAGCGTTATCAGGACCTCGTCCTTGCTTTCTCCAGATGTCTGGTACTCCCTCAACAGAGTGTCTGGGAAGGTGCTGATTATTTAGTTTTAGTTCTCACTACTTCTAATTACAAGCCATCAAGGAAGAGGGAAAGGGAACGAATAACAAACTAACAAACTGGGTCCTCCATGACACTTCCCAGATCTGGTTTAGGCAGGACCCTAAAACAATCAATTGAACATTCAAATTTTACCATGCTTGACACAGAAGCCCACTCTGACAATGGCAAAGAGCTCAGTTTGTCTGAGTCTGATTCCATGAACAGGCTGTCCAGGGTCTCACTCTCAGGCTAAGGTCTTACACGTTACCTTCAACCTAATCCTTTTAACTGGCAGTGCCGGGGATTGAACCTTGGACCTTCTGCTTGCCAAACAGATTCTCTAACACTGAGTCACAGCCCCATCTTGCAGCGTGAAGCTGCCCTATTCCAAGTCAGACTTCTACCAAAGTCAGTGCTGTCTACTTGGACCGGCAGCCGCTCTCCAGAATCTCAGTGGAGGTCTTTCTCATCACCTAGTACCTGCTCCTTTCAAGTGGGAGTGTTGGGGACTGGATGCCAAGGCCTTCTGGATACCAAGCAGATGCTCTGCCACTGAGCCACATCCCCTCTCCCAAATTAATGAACATATGAAGTCGGACCCTGGGTTTTCTCTCCAGGATCTCAAGTGGAAGTCTTTCAAATTACTACCCGCTCTTTTGAGCTAGTGATGTTGGGTATGCAGGCAAAGCAGATGTTCTCTGTCTCAGCCACATCCCCTCCTTTTCGCTATACAAGCTGGCAGGAAGAAGACTCTCTCAGAGTTGAACTGGGGACATCCTGGTTAATATCTCATCCTCTTAACCATTATGATACCCGATTCGTGAACTCTGTCCAGAAGCAAAAGAGACACCCACACAAACACAACCCACCTCTGCTCTTTATACACATCAGTGGTTATGTGGATATGCAACACATCTCACCTGACCATTGCTTGCGCAAACTGTTCTGGTCCACCCATCCATCTGATTTGGTTTTCCCAGACAACAGACTGGTCAGATGGCAGCACAAATCACAAACTGTTTTTTTACAAAAATCACTTGCTTAAGAAAAAGCTCCAGCTCACTCAGCAAAACTTACTCCTGAGGAAGCCCATGCAGGCGTGCCCTTTACTGGGGAGGAGACCCCACTGGACACTGCAGGAACTGCTCTCAAGTGAAGGCATCTAACCAGAGGGATGCTTTCAGACACATTTCCTTACAATCCCATGGTGAGGGGAAGTCACTGGCAGGAAGTAGTTTGGAGCAGAGAAATAAAAGCCAAGGAAGACCCCTGTTTCCTAATGCCATCAAGGGAAGGGATTTTTCTGCATTTAAAGGGACTGTTCAACTACTGGTACTTCTGTCTGTGTATGATGTGCAGCTTTACGGAGTGAGTCTGCAGCCTTTGACACTTACAAGGTCCAAAGTACGTCAACATTCAGATTAAGCAATCAATTTCCATAATTGAGAATATACCATTTAGCATTAGTATTAACTGACATGTTGATTAATAGCCAGGAGAAGACTGGGGAGTCAAAATGGCCCTGGAACAAGCCAGCCTGAACAGCCCTTGTGGCACTACAAGCCAGGGCTGCAGGGAGCGCTCAGCGGGTCAGTTCTAGCAACGGGCATGAGCTCATCCATTGCTTCCTCTGTCGAACTGAGAGCAGCAAAGGCCACAGTGAGTGAGCTGACACTGATGATCAGAGGTTGCTGGCAGACTTGCTGGGGGCTTGGCTTTGTACACCTGTTCACCAGTGGCCAACTGGGAAATTTCCTTGTCAGTTAAATAGCCAGTCCACCCCAGCAGTTTCCCATAAACGTTCTGCAGCCAAACACTGGCTGTTGTTGCAAGTCTTTTATTCGGAAATGCCTCGCACAAGGTCAATAAATCATAAATATATACAGGAGCAACCGATGTGATTGATTTAGAGCACTGGCATTGATCTGCACTGTTCACAATTGGATTTCCGGCAACTGTTTCCTCTATTATTTCCATTTCAGGAGAGCCAGTATAGTGTAGTGGTTAAGTGTGCGGACTCTTATCTGGGAGAACCGGGTTTGATTCCCCACTCCTCCGCTTGCACCTGCTGGAATGGCCTTGGGTCAGCCATAGCTCTGGCAGAGGTTGTCCTTGAAAGGGCAGCTGCTGGGAGAGCCCTCTCCAGCCCCACCCACCTCACAGGGTGTCTGTTGTGGGGGAGGAAGGGAAAGGAGATTGTGAGCCGCTCTGAGACTCTTTGGAGTGGAGGGCGGGATATAAATCCAATATCTTCATCTACCTCACAGGGTGTCTGTTGTGGGGGAGGAAGGGAAAGGAGATTGTGAGCCGCTCTGAGACTCTTCGGAGTGGAGGGAGGGATATAAATCCAATATCTTCATCTACCTCACAGGGTGTCTGTTATGGGGGAGGAAGGGAAAGGAGATTGTGAGCCGCTCTGAGACTCTTCAGAGTGGAGGGCAGGATATAAATCCAATATCATCTTCTTCTTCTTTCTGTAAAGCACCGCTAAGAAGCCTTTTAGTCCCATACAAAATCTTTTCCTGTCATTTCATTCACATACTGCAGGGGTGACCAATGGTAGCTCTCTAGATGGTTTTTTTTTTGCCCACAACTCCCATCAGCCCCAGCCAGCATGGCCAATGGCTGGGGCTGATGGGAGTTGTAGGCAAAAAAAACATCTGTAGCACTACCGTTGGCCACCCCTGACATACTGGAACCTTAAAAGATCAACAAAATTCATTCCAGCAGCAGTTGGAATGATTGACCTACCTCACAGGACCACTGTGAAGATAACATGGGAAGGAAGAGCCATGCACGCCGCATAAAAAGCACATTCTATCTAGCACAATATTATTCCATCATTCCTCCAAAGAGAGAGTGGTATACATGATTTGCTGAGGAAAGGCTGAGAGGGTGCTATTAGCCCAAGATCACACAAGTGAGTCTGATTACTCAAAGGAAGATGTGAAGTCGAGCCTTGCTGATCTGACTCTAACCACTGCACCACACCGGCAGATATCTCCATCTACACTAGTAACATTATGCCCACAGCACAAGCAGTTGTGTAGGCGAGCTTGAAGCAAAGAGCCTGTGGTTTGCCAGCTAGTGCCAGAAACCAAATTCGAACCAGGGACTTTCTGGCTGAGCCTGTACCTTCCTAGGCTGAGCCCCTACGGGGCACGAGCTTCTCCACCTTCTGTCTGAACTCCCAGACAGAAGGCCCATCTCTTCACTGATCCTCCTGGATCCCCGGCCCCTTCCTACTGGAGGGCTGTAACAGCCCGGGTACCTTTTGGCTCTGTCCCACCATCACATCCGTGCAGCCGACCGCGTGTGGCCCCTTCCCATGGGGCAGACCTAAGGAGTAGGTCACCCCCATCTCCTCTCCTTCTGCTGCAGAGTCTGGAACCCAAGGGGCAGCTTGCAACAGAGCGGCGCTAAGACGCACCAGGGAAGAGAGACGTCGTCAGTTTCACTTCCTCCATGGGCTCCTCTTGCGCAAAGCAAGCTGTCGTCTCAGGAAGCCGGGATCTGCGCACTCCCCGGCCATTGGCTGCCGCCTGATTTCGTATGCCGCCTAGGGAGGAGTTCGGCGGGAGCCGCAAGAAAGTTTTGGAGAGGGAAGGAAAACAAGAGACGTCAGTCTGCGGCGGGCGGGGCTGAGGCCGTGGCGGAGGGGGCAGCTTCTGAACAACCGTGCTGCAAATACAAGTTGATGGGGTGTGAACTGGCAGAGGCTGACCGAGAGAGAGATCTTGGGGTGGTGGTAAATAACTCACTGGAAATGTCAAGACACTGTGCGATTGCAATAAAAAAGGCCAACGCCATGCTGGGAATTATTAGGAAGGGAATTGAAAACAAATCAGCCAGGATCATAATGCCCCTGTATAAATCGATGGGGCGGTCTCATTTGGAATACTGGGTGCAGTTCTGGTCGCCGTACCTCAAAAAGGATATTATAGCATTGGAAAAAGTCCAGAAAAGGGCAACTAGAATGATTAAAGGTTTGGAACACTTTCCCTTTGAAGAAAGGTTGAAAAGCTTGGGGCTCTTTAGCTTGGAGAAACGTCGACTGCGGGGTGACATGATAGAGGTTTACAAGATAAATGCATGGGATAGAGAAGGTAGAGAAAGAAGTACTTTTCTCCCTTTCTCACAATACAAGAACTCGTGGGCATTCGATGAAATTGCTGAGCAGTCGGGTTAGAACGGATCAAAGGAAGTCCTTCTTCACCCAAAGGGTGATTAACATGTGGAATTCACTGCCACAGGAGGTGGTGGCGGCTACAAGCATAGCCATCTTCAAGAGGGGGTTAGATAAAAATATGGAGCAGAGGTCCATCAGTGGCTATTAGCCACAGTGTGTGTGTGTATATAATTGTTTTGGCCATTGTGTGACACAGAGTGTTGGACTGCAGGGGCCATTGGCCTGATCCAACAGGGCTTCTCTTATGTTCTTATGTGACACAGAGTGTTGGACTAGTGGGGCCATTGCCTGATCCAACATGGCTTCTCTTATATTCTTATGTGACACAGAGTGTTGGACTGGATGGGCCATTGGCCTGATCCAGCATGGCTTCTCTTATGTTCTTATGTGACACAGAGTGTTGGACTGGATGGGCCACTTACCTGATCCAACAGGGTTTCTCTTATGTTCTTATGTGACACAGAGTGTTGGACTGGAGCGGCCATTGGCCTGATCCAACAGGGCTTCTCTTATGTTCTTACGTGACACAGAGTGTTGGACTGGAGGGGCCATTGGCCTGATCCAACAGGGCTTCTCTTATGTTCTTATGTGACACAGAGTGTTGGACTGGATGGGCCATTGGCCTGATCCAACAGGGCTTCTCTTATGTTCTTATGTGACACAGAGTGTTGGACTGGATGGGCCATTGGCCTGATCCAACATGGCTTCTCTTATGTTCTTTATGCCGTGCCCTAGCAGCTACACTTTTATAAACACAAAACAAAACCCCCGATTGTGCGGGATTCCAGGCTCTCCAGAACTCTTCATCCAGTTGGATGTTGGGAGAGGGGAGAAAAGCTACGGGGGGGTGGTGGTGGTGGTATTAAGGGCCAAAGTTGATTAGCTGATTTAACGGGACACAGGAGGGAATGATTCCACACCGGGTTGTTGCTTCTGTCCAACCTCTTTAACTCCATCATGTCACACACACCCTCCCCCCGCCCCCACAATGCTCAGGGGCTTCTCTAGCTTCGTTTGTTTTGTATCCCGAGATTTCGCGGGGGGGGGGGGGGACGCTGTTGTTAACCAGGGAAGCTAGAGAAAAAACAGGGTGTGAAAAGCCCCGGGCAGACTGTGCCCCTGGTATGCTTGGAAGAAGTAGCAAAAACGAATTAACTACATTTCAAATTGAAGCTTGGGTTGACAATCTGTTGGTTTGGCATTACCCTCCAAGTTCCCTCTCCACTCCTTTCCTCCCAGTATACCTTTGCACTGAATATGATGCATCTGCTAGTTTAAAAAGGTAAAGGTGTGCAAACAACAGTCGTTTCCGACTCTGGGGTGACGTCGCATCACAACGTTTTCGCGGCAGACTTTTTACGGGGTGGTTTGCCATTGCCTTCCCCAGTCATCTACACGTTCCCCCCAGCAGGCTAGGTACTCATTCTGCCGACCTCGGAAGGATGGAAGGCTGAGTCAAACTGGAGCCGGCTACCTGAACCCAGCTTCCGCTGGGATCGAACTCAAGTCGTGTGAGCAGAGAGTTTGACTGTAGCAGAGAATTTGACTGCAGTACTGCAGCTTTACCACTCTGCGGCACGAGGCTCTCCATCTGCTAGTTTACCCTCCGGGAATTTCAGTATTTGTTCTTTTGGTTAAAGAGGAAAGGCTGCTGTTGTTGTACAATATGCTACACATACACCACAAAGTATTCTTCCTAGCGCTGGTCACTTAATCCCAACCCCTCACCCCTGTGAATGTAGGAAATCCAAAACCCAAGGTTGCCAGTCTCCAGGTAGAATCTCCAGCCTGCAGATATCAGACCCTCAGTCTAGAATAGAGGTGTCAAATTCATTTTGACACAAATGGCCCGGCCTAGGGTTGCAAATCCCCAGGTGGGGGCAGGGGATCCCCCGGTTTGGAGGCCCTCCCCCCGCTTCAGCGTCGTCAGAGGGGAGGGAAATGTCTTCTGGGAACTCTGTTATTCCCTATGGAGATTTATTCCCATAGAAAATCATGGAGAATTGATCTCCGGGTATCTGGGGCTCTGGGGAAGCTGTTTTTTGGGGTAGAAGCACCAAATTTTCAGTATAGCATCTAGTGCCTCTCCCCAAAATACCCACCAAGTTTCAAATAGATTGGACCAGGGGGTCCAATTCTATGAGCCCCAAAAGAAGGTGCCCCTATCCTTCATTATTTCCTATGGAAGGAAGGAGTTGAAAAGGTGTGCTGTCCCTTGAAATGTGATGGCCAGAACTCCCTTTGGAGTTCAATGATGCTTGTCACAGCCTTGATCTTGGCTCCACCCCTAATGTCTCCTGGCTCCACCCCCAAAGTCCCCAGATATCTCTTGAATTGGACTTGGCAACCCTAGCCCGGCCAGACAAGGTCTCGTTTGTGTCAGATCCGGCCCTCATAACAAATGAGTTCGACATCCCTGGTCTAGAGAAACTGGGGAAGGAACTAAACCATGACGAATGAACCACAACTATTAAACAAGACATCCACCAGAGGCCAAACAGGGACGAAGCTAGGGGCAGCGGTTTAAGAGAAGCAGCAAATAGGGACCATCCTTGGCAAAGGGAGCACGTTGCATGTATTTTACTGGCACCAAATCCTTTTTGGTCTTTCTCCAGGGCTGACCGAATAGTACATTTCCTTGTCTGTTTTTCTGGCATTCTGCTAACAGGAAGAATCACCCTCTTCCTCCTCCTCCTTTAAGGCAGGCAATGAAAAAACCCCTAAAAACCACAGAGCTCAAAAACCACCTTGCATTCTGTTTGTAGTATTAGCTTATCATCAGGAAGCTCTTCAAGTATATCCTGAATGTTATCTAAGGAGGGCTGCCACTGCCTCCTTTGGATGCACAGAGGTGATATTTCAGGGGCACCCAATGGGGCATTTGCTGATTTTGTAATCCAGTTGTTATTGCATTGTTTGCTGTATATCTGAGGGCACTGTTTGTGTCTATTTTTCTGCCACGTCATTTGCTGTACATTATTCCTATACTTCTTGACTGCAAGATGCGATGGCAAGATTCGATGTTATGCCATCAGCAGTTTTATATGGTAGATATCACAACATATCCTATGCGGCCAGACTGTGTCCGCGTAAGTCTGGATCTATTGAAACTATTTCACATATTCTTCTGTACTGTCCCTTTTATGTAAGTATTTGTTGTCGATTTCTGGATCCTATTCTTCTAAATAAGATGGGTCTGGCTGATCCAGAGAAGGTGCAGTTTCTTTTGAAGGATGTTACTCCTGACATAACCGTGAATACTGCCTTATTCCTGTACTGGGCCAAAAAGACTCGTCAAGACAAGGAACAGTCGTGTTGTTTCATTTAACTGTGATCTTATGTATTTGTGCTCTAATCCTGAGGTTCAGTATTTTAACCTATTCTCTGTTTCTCAACCCATTGTTCTCCTTAACCTGTTTTTATATGCCATTAAAGGTTGATTGATTGATTGATTGATTGATTGATTCTTGACTGCATAATCCACCTCAAATCTCAGTGAGAAACGCAGAGTATAAAGGAAGCAAATAAATACATAAAACTGTGGAAGGCCATCAGAAATCTGCCAGGCTTCCTCCCTCACGGTCTTCTGGAAAGATGTGGGAATGATTTTTATTTTATTTATTCCCCAAAGTTGCTTGATTTGTTTGTTGCCAACAGTTGATTGGATGGCCGCTCCCCCTGCCTCATCTCTCCACTGGCTTTAAAATCTAAAGCCTGCCTCTCAATGTTCTCTCTGATACAGCTGCCAATTCCAGCTTGCGAAATTCCTGGAGATTTGGGGGTGGAGTGTTGGGACTGCAGGGATGTAGTGCCACAGAGTCCATTCTCCAAAGCAACCATTTTCTTAGGAGACTTGATCTCTGTTGCCTGGAAATCAGTTGTAATTCCAGGAGATCTGTGGGCCCCATCTGAAGGATGACATTTCTAGTCTGGAGCGGAAACTTTTGAACTTTGGTCCCAGGACACACACAACTAGGCCATCAGCTTTATTTTTCTCCATTCTGATTTCATATTATCCACTGAAATGTGTGTGTGTGTTTACTGGATTAAAAAGAAGAAGAAGAAGATATTGGATTTATAACCCGCCCTCCACTCCGAAGAGTCTCAGAGCGGCTCACAATCTCCTTTATCTTCCTCCCCCACAACAGACACCCTGTGAGGTAGATGAAGATATTGGATTTATATCCCGCCCTCCACTCCGAAGAGTCTCAGAGCGGCTCACAATCTCCTTTACCTTCCTCCACCACAACAGACACCCTGTGAGGTGGGTGGGGCTGAGAGGGCTCTCACAGCAGCTGCCCTTTCAAGGACCACCTCTGCCAGAGCTATGGCTGACCCAAGGCCATGCTAGCAGGTGCAAGTGGAGGAGTGGGGAATCAAACCTGGTTCTCCCAGATAAGAGTCCGCACACTTAACCACTACACCAAACAAAAAGGTAGTCCCCTGTGCAAGCACCAGTCATTTCTGACTCTGGGGTGATGTCGCATCATGTTTTCACGGCAGACTTTTTAAGGGGTGGTTTGCCATCTCCCCCAGTCATCTACACTTCCCACCGCAGCAAGCTGGGTACTCATTTTACCGACCTCAGAAGGATGGAAGGTTGAGTCAATCTTGAGCCTGCTACTTGAACCCAGCTTCTGCCAGGATCGAACTCGGGTCATGAGCAGAGAACTTGGACTGCTGTACTGCAGCTTTTCCACTCTGCGCCATGGGGATCAATACACCGTTTTTATAATCATGGCCGGTACGTGGGAGTAGGCCAAGTCGACAGCCGCCTAGGGTGCCCCCTCTCCCCATTTTATTTATTTAATTTATATCCCGCCCTCCCTACCGGAGGCAGGCTCAGGGCGGCTTACAGGTTGGGGTCGAAAAATGACCAACAGGATAAGACATCAATAAAACATAAAATGTCAAAACAATTTTAAAACATCAGTTATAGAACAACATAACGATAGGTGCTAATACAATGGTTCAGGACGCAGTTAAATTCCGATGGTAGCACTATAACTGGATGGTCAGTATTAGATGTTCCAAAGGGACCCCAAATTGCCATAGTGTGGTAGGAAGTCCAGTGATGTTAAGTTTCTGGTTTATGGGCCTAGTCCGTTGCTGTAGAAGTGTCGTTATGGAAAAGCAAGATGGAAGAGTGCCGTTTTGCAGGCCCTGTGGAACTGTAAGAGCTCACGCAGGGCCCTAACATCCTCCGGCAACTCATTCCACCAGCTAGGTGCAGCCACGGAAAAGGCCCTGGCTCTAGTTGACTGAAGCCTAACTCCCTGACGCTGGGGACTGTCAACAGGTTTTGAGACCCGGACCGAAGTGCTCGCTGGGGCATATACGGGGAAAGGCAGTCCCTGGCCATAGAGGGCTTTGAAGGTTAAAACCAGCAGCTTGAAGCGAATTCGGTACATTATTGGTAGCCAGTGCAGCGCTTTCAGCACAGGCTGAATGTGTTCCCGTAAAGGAACTCCCATTAGCAGCCTGGCGGCGGCTTTCTACACTAGCTGAAGTCGTCGGATTTGGGACAAGGGCAGCCCCATGTAGAGAGCATTACAGTAATCCAGCCTCGAGGTGACCATAGCCTGGATCACAGTTGCCAAGTCGTCACATTCGAGAAAGGGGACCAATTGCCTCACCATTCGTAGATGGTGCAGTGTGTGTGCTCTTTGGAGCCTGCCTGCCCCAATGGAAAGCAGGCATCATGGAGCGCAGACACTGCCCGGCCAGTTTCACGTTCCCGGGTCTGTTACAGACCTGGGAAACTCCAATGCAGACAGCACCTGTGCAGTGCCCTCCTTGGAGCCCGGCAGGGATAAATTATCCAATTGTAAAAGCCAAAGAAGAGCCATTTACAGTTTCTAAAAATTGGTTCTTGTTGAAGTTGTCTGCTGCCACTTATCCTTCCTACTCTACTTTAATAGAGCCACGGGATGGGAGGCATAGCTCAGTGGTAGAGCATCTTTCTCGCATGCACAAGGTCTTGTCCCTGGCACCTCCAATGAAAAGGATCAAGCAGAAATGGTCATGTGAAGGTCTTGTCCGTGGCACCTCCAGCTAAAAGATTCAAGTAGAAATGGTCATGTGAAGGTCTTGTCCCTGGCACCTCCAATTAAAAGGATCAAGCAGAAATGGTCATGTGAAGGTCTTGTCCCTGGCACCTCCAATGAAAAGGATCAAGCAGAAATGAAGGTCTTGTCCCTGGCACCTCCAGCTAAAAGGATCAAGTAGAAATGGTCATGTGAAGGTCTTGTCCCTGGCACCTCCAATTAAAAGGATCAAGCAGAAATGGTCATGTGAAGGTCTTGTCCGTGGCACCTCCAATTAAAAAGATCAAGTAGAAATGGTCATGTGAAGGTCTTGTCCCTGGCACCTCCAATTAAAAGGATCAAGCAGAAATGGTCATGTGAAGGTCTTGTCCGTGGCACCTCCAGCTAAAAGATTCAAGTAGAAATGGTCATGTGAAGGTCTTGTCCCTGGCACCTCCAATTAAAAGGATCAAGCAGAAATGGTCATGTGAAGGTCTTGTCCGTGGCACCTCCAGCTAAAAGATTCAAGTAGAAATGGTCATGTGAAGGTCTTGTCCCTGGCACCTCCAATTAAAAGGATCAAGCAGAAATGGTCATGTGAAGGTCTTGTCCGTGGCACCTCCAGCTAAAAGATTCAAGTAGAAATGGTCATGTGAAGGTCTTGTCCCTGGCACCTCCAATTAAAAGGATCAAGCAGAAATGGTCATGTGAAGGTCTTGTCCGTGGCACCTCCAGCTAAAAGATTCAAGTAGAAATGGTCATGTGAAGGTCTTGTCCCTGGCACCTCCAATTAAAAAGATCAAGCAGAAATGGTCATGTGAAGGTCTTGTCCCTGGCACCTCCAATGAAAAGGATCAAGCAGAAATGGTCATGTACAGGTCTTGTCCCTGGCACCTCCAGCTAAAAGGATCAAGTAGAAATGGTCATGTGAAGGTCTTGTCCCTGGCACCTCCAATTAAAAGGATCAAGCAGAAATGGTCATGTGAAGGTCTTGTCCGTGGCACCTCCAGCTAAAAGATTCAAGTAGAAATGGTCATGTGAAGGTCTTGTCCCTGGCACCTCCAATTAAAAGGATCAAGCAGAAATGGTCATGTGAAGGTCTTGTCCGTGGCACCTCCAGCTAAAAGATTCAAGTAGAAATGGTCATGTGAAGGTCTTGTCCCTGGCACCTCCAATTAAAAGGATCAAGCAGAAATGGTCATGTGAAGGTCTTGTCCGTGGCACCTCCAGCTAAAAGATTCAAGTAGAAATGGTCATGTGAAGGTCTTGTCCCTGGCACCTCCAATTAAAAAGATCAAGCAGAAATGGTCATGTGAAGGTCTTGTCCCTGGCACCTCCAATGAAAAGGATCAAGCAGAAATGGTCATGTACAGGTCTTGTCCCTGGCACCTCCAGCTAAAAGGATCAAGTAGAAATGGTCATGTGAAGGTCTTGTCCCTGGCTCAAAGGATCAAGTAGTATTCTCACAATTTTTATTGCTTAATCTCACTTTTTTTTTTTAAAAAAAATGTAAATTAAAAATGTAAATAGTTTCAAGTTTCTTCAGTTCTCCTACAATTATCTGTTTTTTAGATTTTTGGGTGGGGGCACTAGTGGGCAGCTCACCTCGGGCACCAGAAACCCCAAAACTAGCCCTGTTTATAATAGATGTCCAAAGTGTCTTACAAAACAACAACACTGCAATTCATACTATCAAACTATCTGAAGAAGTGTGCATCCACACAAAAGCTTATACCCTGACTAAAATTTTGTTGGTCTTACAGGTGGCATTGGACTTAAACTTTGTTCTAAGCATTATATGGTTAGAATAAAACCAATGTAGCAGTTGTGTAGCAAGACCACAATACACTGTCCTCAGCATCTAAAACCAGGGTAATAAATAACCAGAGAAACACTAACAAAATTTAAAAGCAGACCAGACCAATCTAGCCTGTAGATAATACCATTTGAAAAGCCAACATTATAGTCCCAACAAACAAGGAAAGCCTTTCTAGCCTCTTTGAAGTGACTAATCAGGTTCCTATGAACTTAACAGGGACCTGACTAGGCAGAAATTCAACTGGCAGATTCTCCGCCGCCCCATTGCAAGGAAGTGTAGTGATGGGGACATAGGGTTGCCAGGTCTGACTCAGGAAATATCTGGAGATTTTGGGGGTGGAGCCAGGAGTAAGGTTGTGACAAGCGCAGTTGAACTCTGAAGCGAATCCTGGTCATCACATTTAAAGCAACCACATTCCTTTTAAATGCCTTCCCCTCATTGGAAATAATGAAGGATGGGGCACCTTCTTTTGAGGCTCAATTTTATTGGGGCTCATAACATTGGACTCTGGTCCAATCTTTTTGAAACTTAGGGGATTTTTTTTTTGAGGAGAGGCCCCAGATGCTATGCAGAAAATTTGGTGTCTCTACCTCAAAAAATAGCCCTCTGAGCACCAGATACCCACAGATCAATTCTCCATTATACTCTATGGGAACCAGTCTTCATAGGGTATAATGGAAAGCCCAGTGGACATTCAAACCCCAGCCCCTGCTTTCTGATAACTCTGAAGCAGGGGGAGAGCCTCCAAACCTGGGGATCCCCTACCCCCAACTGGGGATTGGCAAGCCTATGAGAACAGCTGCCCTTGCTACATTACTTCCTGTCACACAACTGCTAAAGGCACAGAAGTCATGCCTGGATATAGCTGATACACTAACATGTGTATATCCATGCAATATGTGCCAAACATAACCTCCCACTGAGCTGCTTTGACTGGAGGTGACCAGTTTTCATGCTCCGATGACTTTGAAGAAACACTTTGTTTGATGCTTTTGCAAATGTCAGTGCCGGGCACATGTTCAATATGTGTTGCGCAGTGGAAATTTTTACAGATTTGTGGTTTATGTATTTTAGAAAAGAACATTTTCTAGGAAGTGAGGAAATGTGCATGTTGGATTTTCTACAAATGTGACAAAGATTTCCAGTGATCGCAAATATTATTACATGAGGGGCGTTTTCGCACTGACCTTTTACTGGCGCGACCACCCTCCTCACGCCGGCGGATCTGCAGGGATTTCGCACCAGAAGCGCCGGCGCAGCCAAAAGAGCCGGCAACTTCCGTCGCGAAACCCGCTCAAACGTTTTCCTGCTTCTTGGCGGTTTCCATTTGAGCTGGTTTCGGGACGGAAGTTGCCGGCTCTTTTGGCTGCGCCGGCGCTTCTGGTGCGAAATCCCTGCAGATCCGCCGGCATGAGGAGGGTGATCGCGCCAGTAAAAGGTCAGTGCGAAATCAGCCGAGGTTTTTTTAGGCCACACGTTATCTTTTTCAGATGCTGAGCTTGCTTATAACAACCACCACATGTTGCGTCAGGCAGTGCACTGCCAAGATATGTCAACCACCAGAGGGCACCCCCTAACCATGCTCAAACACATCCTCTAGAGACTGAGGTTAGAACAGTAATGCACCATGTATGGACTGGACTGGACCAAATTACTTTTAACAAGAGTGGCTGAAGCAAATTGGCCCTTTCTGGACCTCAGGGGAGTTTTTTTATTTAGCAAAACACGAAACTGCAGTGTACAGGTTGCGCAACCACAAAATAAACAAAACTGTGTCTTCCTTAAATTAGCGTGTTGTAATTATTATCCACACGCTCATGCACTCAACAATACAAAGTTACATTTCCAGAGCCATAATTCATGACTAGATTGCAAAAAAAAAAAGAAGTCCATGTTGAAGCCTCTAGTCAGTTTCCAAAACTCTGGTCAATTTCCAGTGGTGTTCCTTGGAGCTCTTGGCTTTAGATAAGTGATGACATGTTTCCTGGGTTTAAACTGGAAATCGCCGTCATTAAATCTGGAACCGCTGCTCAAAATACAATTCCGCAGAGGCATGAGTCCAACCAGCGATGCCGGCAGTCTAGGTTCTCCCCTAACCATGCTCAAACACATCCTATGGACTGGACTAGACCAAATTACTTTTAACAGGAGCGGCTGAGGCAAATTGACCTTGCTGGACATCAGGGGAGTAGAAGGGATGAGGATGAGTTTCAAAAGTTGACTGGCTCAGTCTGAACACCCCCAATTTGTGTTTCACTCATCACTGACGAGCTGTTTATGAACTGCTTTTAATCTCACACCAGATTCCTTCCTCCTGCTCCCATGTACTAAGATCAACATCATGTTATTTATGGACATAAATATTGTGAAAATGCCATAAAGATTGCCTGCTGGCAAACATTGCAGCTCTTTTTTTAAAGCACTGGAATAACACAATCAGATGTGTCTGAACTGGCCCCATCTCCCCTCCCCTTCCATACAGCTTCAAGCAACAAAGGGAAATGTCATAGTCTTATGCCATACACCATTCCAACGACATTACTGATTTATTTTACTTCATTTATATCCTGCCTTTCTCCCTAACGGGGACCAAAGTGGCTTGCATCATTATTGCTTCTTTTTTATTCTCAAAACCCTGTGGGGCAGGTGAAGCTGAGAGTGTGTGACAGTACAATCCTTAAGAGAGTTACACCAGTCTAAGCCTATTCATTTTAATGGGCTTAGACTGGAGTAAGTCTCTTTAGGATTGTATGGTGAGTGGCCCAAGGTCACCCAGCAAACTTCCATGGAAGAGCTGAGATTCAAACCTGGGTCTCCCAGATCCTAGTCTGACACTCTGACAACAATGCCACACTGACACAGCATGGTTGCATTTACTCTAAGAACACAGGGCAACTCTTTTTTTTGGGGGGGGGCACAATGGGAGGGCTTCGAGCCCCGCTGGTGGACCTCTTGATGGCACTTGGGTTTTTTGGCCACTGTGTGACACAAAGTGTTGGATGGGCCGTTGGCCTGATCCAACACGGATTCTCTTACGTTCTTATATGACACAGAGTGTTGGACTAGATGGGCCATTGGCCTGATCCATCATGGCTTCTCTTACGTTCTTATGTGACACCGAGTGTTGGACTGGATGGGCCATTGGCCTGATCCAACATGGCTTTTCTTATGTTCTTATGTGACACAGAGTGTTGAACTGGATGGGCCATTGGCCTGATCCAACATGGCTTCTCTTATGTGACACAGAGTGTTGGACTGAATGGGCCATTGGCCTGATCCATCATGGCTTCTCTTATGTTCTTATGTGACTCAGAGTATTGGACTGGATGGGCCATTGGCCTGATCCAACATGGCTTCTCTTATGTTCTTATGTGACACAGAGTATTGGACTGGAGGGGCCACTGGCCTAATCCAACAGGGCTTCTCTTACGTTCTTATGTGACACAGAGTATTGGACAGGATGGGCCATTGGCCTGATCCAACATGGCTTCTCTTACGTTCTTATGTGACACAGAGTATTGGACTGGATGGGCCATTGGCCTGATCCATCATGGCTTCTCTTATGTTCTTATGTGACTCAGGCCGTTTTCCCACTCACGTTTTACTGGCGCCACGACCATCCTGACGCCGGCGAATCTGCCTTGATTTCGCATCAGAAGCTCCGGCGCTCCCAGAAGCGCCGGCTACTTCCGTCGCTAAGCCAGCGCAAACGGAAATCGCAAAGATGCAGGAAAACGTTTGCGCTGGCTTAGCGACGGAAAGCGCCGGCGCTTCTGGGAGCGCTGGCGCTTCTGTTGCGAAATCCAGGCAGATTCGCCGGCGTCAGGATGGTCGTGGCGCCAGTAAAACGTGAGTGGGAAAACGGCCTCAGAGTGTTGGACTGGATGGGCCATTGGCCTGATCCATCATGGCTTCTCTTATGTGACACAAAGTGTTGGACTGGATGGGCCATTGGCCTGATCCAACAGGGCTTCTCTTATGTTCTTATGTGACACAAAGTGTTGGACTGGATGGGCCATTGGCCTGATCCATCATGGCTTCTCTTATGTTCTTACGTGACTCAGAGTGTTGGACTGGATGGGCCATTGGCCTGATACATCATGGCTTCTCTAATGTTCTTATGTGACACAGAGTGTTGGACTGGATGGGCCATTGGCCTGATCCAACATGGCTTCTCTTACGTTCTTATGTGACACAGAGTATTGGACAGGATGGGCCATTGGCCTGATCCAACATGGCTTCTCTTACGTTCTTATGTGACACTGAGTATTGGACTGGATGGGCCATTGGCCTGATCCAACATGGCTTCTCTTATGTTCTTATGTGACACAGAGTGTTGGACTGGATGGGCCATTGGCCTGATCCAACATGGCTTCTCTTATGTTCTTATGTGACACAGAGTATTGGACTGGATGGGCCATTGGCCTGATCCAAAATGGCTTCTCTTATGTTCTTATGTGACACAGAGTATTGGACTGGATGGGCCATTGGCCTGGTCCAACATGGCTTCTCTTATGTGACACAGAGTATTGGACTGGATGGGCCATTGGCCTGATCCAACATGGCTTCTCTTATGTTCTTATGTGACACAGAGTATTGGACTGGATGGGCCATTGGCCTGATCCATCATGGCTTCTCTTATGTTCTTATGTGACTCAGAGTATTGGACTGGATGGGCCATTGGCCTGATCCAACATGGCTTCTCTTACGTTCTTATGTGACACAGAGTGTTAGACTGGATGGGCCACTGGCCTGATCCATCATGGCTTCTCTTATGTACTTATGTGACACAAAGTGTTGGACTGGATGGGCCATTGGCCTGATCCATCATGGCTTCTCTTATGTTCTTATGTGACACAAAGTGTTGGACTGGATGGGCCATTGGCCTGATCCATCATGGCTTCTCTTATGTACTTATGTGACACAAAGTGTTGGACTGGATGGGCCATTGGCCTGATCCATCATGGCTTCTCTTATGTTCTTATGTGACACAAAGTGTTGGACTGGATGGGCCGTTGGCCTGATCCAACACGGATTCTCTTACGTTCTTATATGACACAGAGTGTTGGACTAGATGGGCCATTGGCCTGATCCATCATGGCTTCTCTTACGTTCTTATGTGACACCGAGTGTTGGACTGGATGGGCCATTGGCCTGATCCAACATGGCTTTTCTTATGTTCTTATGTGACACAGAGTGTTGAACTGGATGGGCCATTGGCCTGATCCAACATGGCTTCTCTTATGTGACACAGAGTGTTGGACTGAATGGGCCATTGGCCTGATCCATCATGGCTTCTCTTATGTTCTTATGTGACTCAGAGTATTGGACTGGATGGGCCATTGGCCTGATCCAACATGGCTTCTCTTATGTTCTTATGTGACACAGAGTATTGGACTGGAGGGGCCACTGGCCTAATCCAACAGGGCTTCTCTTACGTTCTTATGTGACACAGAGTATTGGACAGGATGGGCCATTGGCCTGATCCAACATGGCTTCTCTTACGTTCTTATGTGACACAGAGTATTGGACTGGATGGGCCATTGGCCTGATCCATCATGGCTTCTCTTATGTTCTTATGTGACTCAGGCCGTTTTCCCACTCACGTTTTACTGGCGCCACGACCATCC
This sequence comes from Heteronotia binoei, assembly GCF_032191835.1. NCBI lineage: Eukaryota > Metazoa > Chordata > Lepidosauria > Squamata > Gekkonidae > Heteronotia > Heteronotia binoei. The sequence continues at coordinate 10,045,040 of NC_083239.1, read as the reverse complement.
TGACGCCGGCGAATCTGCCTTGATTTCGCATCAGAAGCTCCGGCGCTCCCAGAAGCGCCGGCTACTTCCGTCGCTAAGCCAGCGCAAACGGAAATCGCAAAGATGCAGGAAAACGTTTGCGCTGGCTTAGCGACGGAAAGCGCCGGCGCTTCTGGGAGCGCTGGCGCTTCTGTTGCGAAATCCAGGCAGATTCGCCGGCGTCAGGATGGTCGTGGCGCCAGTAAAACGTGAGTGGGAAAACGGCCTCAGAGTGTTGGACTGGATGGGCCATTGGCCTGATCCATCATGGCTTCTCTTATGTGACACAAAGTGTTGGACTGGATGGGCCATTGGCCTGATCCAACAGGGCTTCTCTTATGTTCTTATGTGACACAAAGTGTTGGACTGGATGGGCCATTGGCCTGATCCATCATGGCTTCTCTTATGTTCTTACGTGACTCAGAGTGTTGGACTGGATGGGCCATTGGCCTGATACATCATGGCTTCTCTAATGTTCTTATGTGACACAGAGTGTTGGACTGGATGGGCCATTGGCCTGATCCAACATGGCTTCTCTTACGTTCTTATGTGACACAGAGTATTGGACAGGATGGGCCATTGGCCTGATCCAACATGGCTTCTCTTACGTTCTTATGTGACACTGAGTATTGGACTGGATGGGCCATTGGCCTGATCCAACATGGCTTCTCTTATGTTCTTATGTGACACAGAGTGTTGGACTGGATGGGCCATTGGCCTGATCCAACATGGCTTCTCTTATGTTCTTATGTGACACAGAGTATTGGACTGGATGGGCCATTGGCCTGATCCAAAATGGCTTCTCTTATGTTCTTATGTGACACAGAGTATTGGACTGGATGGGCCATTGGCCTGGTCCAACATGGCTTCTCTTATGTGACACAGAGTATTGGACTGGATGGGCCATTGGCCTGATCCAACATGGCTTCTCTTATGTTCTTATGTGACACAGAGTATTGGACTGGATGGGCCATTGGCCTGATCCATCATGGCTTCTCTTATGTTCTTATGTGACTCAGAGTATTGGACTGGATGGGCCATTGGCCTGATCCAACATGGCTTCTCTTACGTTCTTATGTGACACAGAGTGTTAGACTGGATGGGCCACTGGCCTGATCCATCATGGCTTCTCTTATGTACTTATGTGACACAAAGTGTTGGACTGGATGGGCCATTGGCCTGATCCATCATGGCTTCTCTTATGTTCTTATGTGACACAAAGTGTTGGACTGGATGGGCCATTGGCCTGATCCAACATGGCTTCTCTTATGTTCTTATGTGACACAGAGTATTGGACTGGATGGGCCATTGGCCTGATCCAACAGGGCTTCTCTTATGTTCTTATGTGACACAGAGTATTGGACTGGATGGGCCATTGGTCTGATCCAACATGGCTTCTCTTATGTTCTTATGTGACTCAGAGAGTTGGACTGGATGGGCCACTGGCCTGATCCATCATGGCTTCTCTTACGTTCTTATGTTCTTAACTTACCTGGTTCTCCCCATTTTATCCTCACAAGAACCCCCTGCACGATAAGGTTAGGCAGAGAGAGAGTTACTATCCCGAAGTTACGTTGTGAGCTGCAAGACAGAGAGGGGATCTGAACTGGGGTCTCCCCAGCCGTAGGCCTGTGCTCTAACCCCTGCACACCACTGCCTTTTTAGTGCTAAATTTCATATTAGAAGTTACAATCTCTGAACCCCAAAGCAGGCCTGCCCCTACTTCCTGTTGGGTGCCCTGACCTTCCCTCCTTCCCCCTGTCACTGCCATGGGGGTGAAATTTTAGAGGCTGGGGACAGGGCCGGTGCGTGGGAGTAGGCAAAGTAGGCAGTCGTCTAGGGCACCACCTGACCCAGGGGGCACCACTGGGCGCCCCCTCTCTGACGCATGACTCTGGCTCCTGACCGCTGTCACCTTGTCCTCTCCCATCACCAAGCTGCCCTCAACAAAGCCAAGCCACCCCCCTCTCCCCGATGTGCGACTTAGCCTCCCACCTCATCCTATCCTCCCACCTCAAACTGGAGAGCCAGTTTGGTGTAGTGGTTAAGTGTGCGGACTCTTATCTGGGAGAACTGGGTTTGATTCCCCGATCCTCCACTTGCACCTGCTGGCATGGCCTTGGGTCAGCCATGGCTCTGGCAGAGGTTGTCCTTGAAACGGCAGCTGCTGTGAGAGTCCTCTCCAGCCCCACCCACCTCACAGGCTGTCTGTTGCGGGGGAGGAAGGGAAAGGAGATTGTGAGCCGCTCTGAGACTCTTTGGAGTGGAGGGCGGGATATAAATCCAATATCTTCATCTACCTCACAGGGTGTCTGTTGTGGGGAAGGACGGTAAAGGAGATTGTGAGCCGCACTGAGACTCTTCAGAGTGGAGGGCGGGATATAAATCCAATATCTTCATCTACCTCACAGGGCGTCTGTTGTGGGGGAGGAAGAGAAAGGAGATTGTGAGCCGCTCTGAGACTCTTCGGAGTGGAGGGCGGGATATAAATCCAATATCTTCTTCTTCTTCTTCTTCTATCCTGCCCACCCTCCTTCCTGACATGGCCGACAAGCACTTCTTCTTACAATTTCTTTTATAACATCACATTGTTTAAAAAAAAAATTAAAATTAAACATCAGTAAATTAAAATTGTGAAAAGTTTCAAGTTTGGCACTCTTCAATTTCCCTATATTTTCAATAACGGGGCAGGGGGTGCTAGTGGGTGATTCGCCTAGGGCACCAGAAAGCCTAGCACCGGCCCTGGCTGGGAACCACCTCCTCTTCCCCTTGATTCAAATTGCACAGGAGGGGCACCTAGGAGCAGCTGTCGGATGGGAAGCTGCTGCTCCTAGGTACCCTTCCCATGCAATTTAAATCATGGGTGAAGGGGTGGCTTCTCTCAGCTTTCACCCCTGTGAACATATGAACATATGCAGCTACCTTATACTGAATCAGACCTTGGGTCCATCAAAGTCAGTATTGTCTACTCAGACTGGCAGCAGCTCTCCAGGGTCTCAAGCTGAGGTTTTTCACACCTCTTTGCCTGGACCCTTTTTTGGAGATGCCGGGAATTGAACCTGGGACCTTCTGCTTCCCAAGCAGATGCTCTACCGCTGAGCCACCATCCCTCAAGCGGTGGTGGTGTTGTGGCCCGTCAAGCGGTGGTGGTGGTGGTGAGGGAAGGTCAGGCACCCTGAGTCATGCTGGCAGCAGCCAGGGGAGGGGAGCCATTAAATGCCCCCTGACTTTTTAACATGCCTCCCAACTTTTAAAATCCTGGCTACGGGCCTACCCCAAAGTCACATGTAACTTGTCACCCACATCACAGCTCCTCACTTGTTTCAAGGAGCAAGAAAGGTAGTTTGAGCAGGACGGCTTTGCTCTTCAGCACTTTGTAATTTTTATTTGTAGATATGATATTCATGGAAATCAGGAAGGCAAATCTAAAACTGCAAAGTGTCATATTTTGGCTGAGGAAGCTGTTAAACTGACCAGGGATGATGACTCCACTCCTGTCATTTTCCCATCTGTGGATGATCCAAGCTCCAAATTAAAGAAGCGGAGATCAAACTAAGAACAGCTTCAGTGCAGCCAAACCCACAAGGAACAGAGGACACCAGGCGGGCGAACGTTCTCTCAAAGTGCTCCGATTTTGGTGGCACTGGGAACAACAATCCCAGAAACATATGGGAGCAATTTGCTTCTCAGGCTCGGCTGCAGTGGCTTTAATTTTTCCTCTCCCCTTTGTAGAAACTTCTAAGTTGCCTCCTTAACCAAAGTTCAAAATAGAGTAATTGAGTGAACAATAGGAAAAGGATGGAGGGGGCAGGGGTGGGGAGGAAAAGCCACCCAGTCAACATAATTACATTTTGGATTTAACGAAAAGCACAGACACGCAGCCGGCATCCTGTGGTACAATTCTGCATGAAGGGGAAAGCCAATTTTTCTTGCTCATTCATATCTTTTATTTTGCTTCTTGACATGAGCTCAATATACAGAACAGAAGCCAAAATTGAGCAGCGTTTGAAAGCAACCAGTGGCTACCCCTTGCAGATCAGACATAAAAGGTTCAACATATCTTTTGCTCCCCCCAAAAGATATATCCAGCAAACTGGATCTCTCTCTTTGTCTCTCTAATATTGGTTGGCTGCAGCCTTCTGTACGTTTCCTTGGCAATGTGCCCCATTAAACTCCTTTAAGGAACACAAGGCAGTCTACTAGGGTTGCCAATCCCCAGGTGGGGGCAGGGGATCCCCCGGTTTAGAGGCCCTCTCCCCGCTTCAGGGTCGTCAGAAAGCGGGGGGGGGGAGGGGAGGGAAATGTCTGCTGGGAACTCTATTATTCCCTATGGAGATTTATTCCCATAGAAAATCATGGAGAATTGGTATCTGGGGCTCAGGGGGGCTGTTTTTTAGGTTAGAGGCACCAAATTTTCAGTATAGTATCTAGTGCCTCTCCCCAAAAAATCCCCTAAGTTTCAAAAAGATTGGACCAGGGGGTCCAATTCTATGAGCCCCAACAGAAGGTGCCCCTATCTATTATTTCCTATGGAAGGAAGGCATTGAAAAGGTGTGCCATCCCTTTAAATGTGATGGCCAGAACTCCCTTTGGAGTTCAATTATGCTTGTCGCAGCCTTGATCTTGGCTCCACCCCAATGTCTCCTGGCTCCACCCCCAAAGTCTCCTTGCTCCACCCCCAAAGTCCCCAGATATTTCTTGAATTGGACTTGGGAACCCTACAGTCTACACTGCCATACTGTCCTCACAGTAATTCTGTGAGGTAGGTTAGATAGTAAGTGGCTCACACTCATCCAGACAGCTTCTTGGGGATCTCCCCCAACATTCTCATTACAATCCTTAAGGCTTTGTGCAGCATTGTAGCCTAGCTTTCCTTTCTAAGTGAGGCTGCAGCGTTTCCATGTGGGCCCCAAAAGCCTCCCCAGTCAATCTGCATGCAGAGGAAAAAGCAGGAATATCTGAGGGAGGATTCAATCCCAAGCAGAAGAAGCCAACCACCTGCCTTTAAATTAGTCCTTTATCTCTTCTTCAAATTACCCCTCTAAGCTCACAGTCATAATAGCTAAATAGAGATACATAGACAAGAAGTATTCTTCCTCTAAAAACACTCTCCCATTCTGCCACGTCCCAAAATGCAAAGCTTTTTTTTTTTTTAAATGAGGCATAACCGTGCTGTAGGTGGGTTTTTGTCCCAATGGGCTCACCCAGGTCACAGCTTTGGCAGTAGTGCCCTCACTGTTCCCCCTGAAGGAATATACAGTTTCTATGTAGCAGAGGCTGTATGCTGGGCCATAGAGATCATCCCAGCCCCTCCCACTGAAGTGGGAGAGGGACACAAACCCAGCATGCGTTGCACATTTGCAGTTAGGGCCGAGCTGGTGGGGAATCCCTCAGTTTCAGAGCTTCTTGTCTGCTGCTGAGTGGTGGGGGGAGTCCGGCCCCTAACAGCAGCCCCCTGCAGCTACCCCTCTCCCTCCCTTCCTGCCAGATTTAAAGGACCCTCCAGCTGATTGGTGGGAGTATGTGGCGATTAGCTGGAAGTCTTTTTGAATCTGGCAGGAGAGAGAAGGTGGCCACCAGCTGCACACCTGAACTCCAAGTGGCGAATTTGCTGTCCAAAAGCATACAAAGGAAGACTTTAAATGCTTTTGGAAGGTGTGTGTGGGGGGGTGCGCCTTAATTCCAAGTGGTGAATTTACTGCTTGGGTTTTAGGCACATCCCCAATGTGATGACATCACTTTTAAGTGTAGTCATAATGTTGAAGGCATCCCTGTGCCCTCCAGGAACACCTTCCAAAGTCCCCTGCTGGGAAGGAGGTAGGGCCTGACAACTCTAGGCAATGCATGTAGAAGAGGAAAGAAGAGCAAGGGAGCTAGCTAGTTTGGTGCAGTGGTTAAGAGCGGTGGACTCTAATCTGGAGAACTGGGTTTGATTCCATGCGCCTCCAAATGCAGTCAGCAGGGTGACTTTGGGTCAGTCACAGATTCTCTCAGAGCTGTTCTCTCAAGAGCAGTTTCTCAGAGCTCTCTCAACCCCACCAATGGTGTCTGTTGTGGGGAGAGGAAGGGAAGGAGATTGTAAGTCACTCTGAGTGAAAGATGGGGTAAAAATCCAATCTCCTCCTACACTCCCTCGCCTGTGACCCATTTATTTAACACATTTCTTTGCCACATTTCCACACAAATAGGATCCCTAAGGTGGCTAATAGCAAATATTAAAATACTTCACCTTTAAAAGCATTTTTTAAAAGGTATATATATATACACAATAATTTTAAAAACCCTAAAAACATATAAACACACATAACACCAAGAGCCCAGGAAAAGACCAATAATGGTTATTAGGGTATGCCAAAGAGAACAAAAATAGTCTTCACCCAGTGGCAGAAGACAATGGAACTGGGAGACAGACAAATCTCCCTGGGGAGGGAGTTCCAAAGTTTTGGTGCCATGACCGAGAAGGCCCTTTCTCGAGTCGCCACCCATCTAATGTCAGGTGGTGGAGCACCCAAAGCAGCATCCAAAGATGTCTGGAGCAGACAATTAGGTTCATATGGGAGAATGAAATCCTTGATATGCACAAGCCATATAGGGCTTTAAAGGTCAATGCTGGCACCTTGAACTGGGCCTCAAAATAATTAGGAACCAATGGAGATGGAACAAGACTGAAGTGATATGGTCTCTATTATGCCAGACCAGTGATGGCGAACCTTTTAGAGACCAACTGCAACCCCAAACCCACTTATTTATCGCAAAGTGCCAACACCTGAATATTGAGGTTTTAGTTTAGAAAAAAACAACTCACAGTGAAATGAACAAACTGAAAGAACATTTGGTCTGGATAGCATTTGCTTATGAAATCTACAAAATAGTAACATGTCAGAATGGGAAAATGATGGTGAGAGTGTCATAAGGCAATAAATGGAGGCTGTTCATTGCTCTGTTGCTTGCAGGGCTGGGTTAAACTGAGAACATGCCTTTCCCAGAGGTGTTCCTGTCCACCTAATTTACTTTTGAACATGTAACATACATTATAAACATCATTCTCATTTGCCATTAGGAAAAAAGAATACATTAAAATATATTGTGTTTAGAAGGAGCTGGTGGTTAGGGTGTCCAAATCAGATCTGGGAGGTCCTGATTCCTATGCCCACTCTGCCCTGGCAGCTTGCTGGGAAACCTTGGGCCAGTAATATACTCTGAGTTAACCCACCTCAAAGGTTCGTTGTGAAGGGGAGAAAGAGAAGGGGAGAGTGTGTCAAACCACTTCAGTGTCCTTTTGGGGGAGGAAGGCAGGGGATACATGATGTTAGTTAATAAACTTCAATTGTTTGGGAGCTGCACGGAAGTAGAGAGAAGGGTGCTCCGAAGAGTGATGGTAAGAGCACAGAAGATTTGTGGATGTTCTCTCCCCTCATTGGTGGATCTGTATAATAGGGGATGTAAAAGGATGATACAAATGATCTTAAGGGACCCTTCACATCCGGGCCACTTGCTATTTGAGATCTTACCGTCAGGTAGGCGATATAGAGTGTTGAAGGCTAAGACAAATAGATTCAAGGGCAGCTTCTATCCAAGTGCCGTGGTTAGGCTAAATGCAGGGTTATGAATGGTTATTTGTTTTTAGATGCATTTAAATGGTCTATGTATATGTCCTTTTTTGGGGGGGGTGTTGATGTGTTGGTATGTTTGTGGAAGAGCACCTCATTTCGTTGCTCTCATTTTCTTTTTTGAAAACAATGACAATAAATTTATCTATCTATCTATCTAAATTAAGTTGATGAAAGTCCACTGATTTATATGGCTAAATCTGAGTCCAGCAGCACCTTAGAGAACAAGATTTTTGAGAGTTAAAGCTCCTTTTATCTAATCAATGCTGGAAAGCTTGTGCGCCCTCCCCCCAAATCTTGCTGGTCTCTAAGGTGCTCCTGGGCTCGAATCTAGTTGTTCTACTATGGACCAGCATGGCTACCCTTGGAAACTTCAGGGATAGTCTGAATTGTATTAACTAGAAAGTCTGATGTGAGAAAGGAGGGCCAGTTTGGTATAGAGGTTAAGTGCGTGGACTCTTATCTGGGAGGACCGGGTTTGATTCCCCACTCCACCACTTTCAGCTGCTGGAATGGCCTTGGGTCAGCCATAGCTCTTGCAGAGTTGTCCTTGAAAGGGCAGCTTCTGTGAGAGCTCTCTCAGGCCCACCTTCCTCACAGGGTATTTGTTGTGGGGAAAGAAGATAAAGGAGATTGTGAGCTGCTCTGAGACTCTGAGATTCAGAGTGAAGGGCGGGATATAAATCCAATATCTTCTTTCTTTAAACTAAAACTGCAATCCTGTGCATGTGTAGAGAATAGGTGCCACAGTGCTCACTGTAGATTACTTCTGAGTAACCATGGAGAGCAAGCCCAATGAGGAAAGGCTGAGGGACTTGGGGATATTCAGTCTGGAGAAGAGGAGGTTGAGGGGGGGAGACATGATTGCTGTTTTGAAGTATTAGAAGAGCTGCCACTTAGAGGAGGGCAGGGAGCTGTTCCTGCTGGCAGCAGAGGAGAGGACTGGCATAGGAAAAACTTTTTAACAGTAAGAGTTGTTCAACAGTGCAATCAACCCCCTCACTGGCAGTCTTTAAGCAGCGGCTGGACAAACACTTGTCAGGGATGCTCTGAGAAACCAGAACAGCAGTGCAACATTTCAAAAACGGCTTATCAACAATTTGCCTTATAGTTCCTGTAGCTTGAAAGAGCTCTGCTCAGATACTGCTATCAGAAGCATCGTATTTGAAAGCAAGGAAGCCTGCAGTTCCTCCCTTTCCACTCCTAAACTAGAGGCGATCCCGACCGTTGTTTCTGCCAGATTAGTGAGACCCAACATTTCCTGTAATAAACCCACATCCCTTAAAAAAAAAACGTGCTTGATTCAAGGTCCTGATCTCTTCTCCCCCTACCATCCCCACACACCCATGCTCTCTTATTCCCTTCGGCTTGGACCATGCCACAACGGTTTTGAAATATGAAATGCAACCAGGTCTTGGCCACATGAAAACATGAAGCTGCCTTATACCCATCTCTCTAGTACAGGGGTGGCCAAACTGTGGCTAAGGAGCCACATGTGGCTCTTTCACACACATTGTGTGACTCTTGAAGTCCCTACCAGAGAAGGCATTTGTCTCTTTAAACCATTTCTTCAAGCCAAGCCAGCCAGTGGCTTGGAGAATGCATTTAAAGTTCAAGTTGCTTTCTTTACACCTCTCTCTCTCCCTCCCCACCTATTTTCCTTCCTTCCTTCTCTCAGACATCTGACATTTGTGTCTGGTGGCTCTCACACTTCTGACATTTATTCTATGTGGCTCTTATGTTAAGCAAGTTTGGCCACCCCTGCCCTAGTGGGTCCCATCTAACCCCCTCCCTAAAACTGCAGGAACACCTACAAGGAATTTTCCTCTGTGTGTTGTGATTGGGGGCTGCATTGTGGTTGCACCCCCCCACCCCCCATGTCAGAATTCCAAAGTGCCCACAAACTCAAAAAAGTTGGAGTGCCCTGTTGTCTCTCTGAAGGAGGCCAAGTTAGGGTTGCCAGGTTTGGGTTGGGGATTTGGGGGAAGGAGCTTGAGTTTGGGGAGAGGAGGAGCTTCAATTAGACGTGACTCCAGAGCCTGTTGTGCGGGAGGTTGGGTGAGGGAGCGTGTGTGCCCACAGAGAGGGCTCCGAGTGCCACCTCTGGCACCCGTGCTATAAGTTCGCCGCCACTGTTCTAGACCAACCATAGCTTCCAAACAATCTTCAAGGGCTATCCAATGTAGCGTACATTGTATCCAATGTAGCGTAATCTTATCTAGATAGTACTGGGGCATGTATCACAGTGGCAAGATCTTTTCCCCAAGGAAAGGCTGCTGTAGCTGACTGTTGAAAGTCACCGCTGGCCACTACTACTACCTGGTTATCCAACAGGAGGCCCAAATCCAGGAATACCTCCAAGCTACAAATCTGCTCCTTTAGAAGAAGTGCAACCCCAACCAGAACTGGGGATAACCCATTTCCTGAGTCAGCCCCTCCCCTCCCCCACCAATAGCATGTCCATTGTCAGGATTAAATTTCGCTTTGTTAGCCCTCATCCACCCCAGAATTGGCTCCAGACACAGTTACACAGTTTCTATAGCCTCCCTGAGATCTTCTGGGAATGTGAGCTAGAGGTTAGCGTCATCTGCATATTGGCAGCAACTCAGCCCAGATCTCCAGTTGACTTCTCCCAGCAGCTTTACATAGATGTTGAAAAGCATGGGGTTGAAGACGGAGAACCCCACAGACCAGAGGTCAAGGGGCAGAGCAGCAGTACCTCAGCACCACAAACCTACCTATGAGATAGGACCAGAACTACTGCAGAACTGTGCCTCCCAGTCCCAATTTTGAAAGTTGATTACAGAAGGATACCACGATTGATGGTAATGGAAAGGAGCCATATTAATTTTGTCACATTTATCTGCATGTTGCCAATCATGGTGATGGGATTCATGTACGCATAGCTTGCATGCACTCAGGGTGGGCTTTCCTTCCCTGAAGGTTTCCAAACAGAGGCTAGAGGGCCATTCGACAGCAATGCGGATCCTGTGAATTTAGAGGGAGGTATTTGTGAGTTTCCTGCATTGTGCTGGGGGGGTTGGACCAAATGACCCTGGAGGTTCCTTCCAACTCTACGATTCTATGATGGGCCCATGTGCAGGGAATGCACATAAATGGGGAGGGGGCAGGGGCAGTGCACAAGTGAAAATCTGGCCAAGCACCTGCCCTGTCCGTGAATGTGAGATGTTTGCAAATGAATGGACACACAGCAAGGGCAAAGTTTGCTGCCACAATGTCATGGTCATATTTAGTGTCTGTGGAATGTGGATTTTGTTTTCTGATGCCTGGCTATCAGTACTATGGCTGACTCTTGCCCTGTTTTTTAAAAGTCAGGAAACCCTGCAGACTCCATACCCTTTCCTAGAGAGCCAGTTTGGTGTAGTGGTTAAGTGTGCGGACTCTTATCTGGGAGAACCGGGTCTGATTCCCCACTCCTCCACTTGCACCTGCTGGCATGGCCTTGGGTCAGCCATAGTTCTGGCAGAGGTTGTCCTTGAAAGGGCAGCTGCTGTGAGAGCCCTCTCCAGCCCCACCCACCTCACAGGGTGTCTGTTGTGGGGGAGGAAGGTAAAAGGAGATTGTGAGCCGCTCTGAGACTCTTCGGAGTGGAGGGCGGGATATAAATCCAATATCTTCTTCTTCTTCAGTTATCTTGCTGGAAAACTTAAACAGGACTGCCATCTCCTCCCCCAATTCCAGTCACAGTGGCCATCTTTCCTGATGTGGTCCAGGCACGAGTATAGACCCATCGGAGAAGAACATTTACATGAAGGGTAGACCGAAAGTAATGTTTACTAATGAGAGCTGCTGGGATCTTCAGGGACCATTTATGAAAACTAAATCATAGCCTCCTCGCTTTGCAAAACAGGCTATTAATTACAGCCCGCTTCCCTTTGGCAGATTCATGCCAGGAGGCTGAGAATAGCAGCCAAGGTTCATGGAACACCCCCCTCTTCTTCTCCAACTGGTCGATTATGTTAAATGTCCGCTTCCTGAAAGAAGTTATTCCCCTCAAGCAGCTGACTTTAGGAGCAGGGTGTTCTGATCATTAAGGCCACCAGGGAAAGTGGGCTGGCCTTGGTGCTTTGGTGGTGGCCAGGTCTTAGCCAAGCCTTTGTGGACTTGGTTTGGACCTGGCCAGCAGCAGCCCAGACTCCAAAAGGGATGGGTATATGCTGCCACCTCTATTTTTAAATAAGACACACCGTTAACAAAAATCAGTGTGAAATTTCTGAGTTGAAACTTACTACTTAGTTGAAACTTACTACATAAGTGCCTCTGTGTGCCTTTAGCATCTGCCCACTAAGTTAGCTGTTTCAAGAATTTGCTAGCTGTTTCAAAAAGTCACATTGCCATCTCTTCTTGCAACAACAGACAATGCAATAAAAAGCAAAGGTGCAAGCACCAGTCATTTCCAGATCTGGGGTGATGTTGCTTTCACAATATTTTCATGGCAGACGTTTTACGGGGTGGTTTGCCATTGCCTTCCCCACTCATCTACACTTTCCCCCCAAGCAAGCTAGGTACTCATTTTACCAACCTCGGAAGGATGGAAGGCTGAGTCAACCTCGAGCTGGCTACCTGAACCCAGCTTTCACCGGGATCGAACTCAGGTTGTGAGCAGAGTTTAGGACTGCAGTGCTGCAGCTTTACCACTCTGCACCATGGGATGCTGATAATTTAAAGGATATATCCAGGGCTTCTTTTGCTCAGGAATACACTAGAACACAGTTCTGGTTGGCCTGGCATCAGGGTGTGTGGCCTAATATGCAAACTAGTTCATGTTGGGCTTTCCCCACAAAAAGCCATGTGTGAAACAATGGTGATGTCAGGGGTGTGGCTTAATATGCAAATGAGTTCCTGCCAAACTGTTTCTACAAAAAAGCCCTGGATATAGCCAACTGCACAAGGTAAGGTAAAGGTAAAATTTTATTTGTATCCCGCCCTCCCCGCCTAGGCAGGCTCAGGGCGGCTAACAACATCTCATACATATACAATAATAAATATAAAAACTTTAAATTTAACGATAAAACTTAAATTTAACATCATTTAAAAACCAGTTAATGTATTTAAAAATTCATAATTTAAATTAATCTGGCAGCAATGGTGGTGTTCTGATGCTAGTTTCTGCCGGTTTGATTAGTTCCATGTTGACATAGGTCCTTGGACAGGACAGTGTTGGCGGATCCTTAATTAACAACAATTCAGCAGTCGGTAAACGCTTGTTTAAAGAGGGTAGTCTTGCAGGCCCAGCGGAACTGATCAAGGTTCCGCAGGGCCCGCTGCTCCTCAGGAAGCTGATTCCATAGGGCGGGGGCCGCAATTGAAAAGGCCCGTGCTCGGGTAGTTTGAAGCTTGATCTCTTTCGGCCTAGGGATAGTCATTTTATTTTTTCCGGTTGACCTCAGTGCCCTCTGGGGTTCATATGGGGAGAGACGGTCCCTCAGGTAGGCCGGTCCTCGGCCATATAGGGCTTTAAAGGTAATGACCAACACTTTGTACTGGACCCGGTAGGTAATTGGCAGCCAGTGCAGTCCGCGCAACCCCGGCCGTATGTGCTCGCATCTCGGGAGTCCCAACAACAGCCTGGCTGCTGCGTTCTGAAGAAGAGAAGCATGAAGAAGAAGAGATGAGCTGCAAGTCAACCCACGCTCTATGATATAAGCAGATCACTTTAGTGACCTGACCTTCAGCTGGGGGGATATATACCTTTTATCTGGTAAATGAGATGATTTCATTTTCAGACTGGCCAAAAGCAGCCACGTGATCCGACAACGTGGCCCTTTAGCGCAGGTGGCTTCAGTAGAAGTGCAAAGCTGTTTTGTTTGGTGTTGGGCTCAAGAACTTCAGCAGGGAACAACAAGATGACTATAGGAACTCACCTTGAGTTTTCCAAACCAAATGTCCTCAAAAGGTGGAGTTGTTTATTTTTGAATGGGCTCTTCAGGTGAACACAAAGGCCATTATGTCTCTGTCGTTGGCAAGCCCGGTCTCAGCAGTAGAGGATTCTTCAGGAGAAGAGGGGTGTAAGATTCCCAGCTGTAGGTCACTGGCTTATAGCCTGGTTCAAAGGTGCACACTTCACTCTCATAAATCAGGTAAAGGCTCTTTATTGATATAGAGAAGGCAAGAACAGCTCACATGCCCGCGCTAGTCAGGCAGAGTAAATTGGAATGCCTTTAGAAGTTTACAAACGACAAATGAGTTAAAAACCAAATAAATCCAGACTGGAAAGGCAGGAGGATTTCCTGCCTCCACCAAACGTGCATGATAATAAAAAGCCTTTTTTCTCCCCCTCTTTATCTTGGAAGCCGAGAAAAAGTTGACCCACTGGCTTCTTTTGCCTCCTCCAGTCCAGCTGTTAATTGGGATGACTTAGCAGCTCTGGCAAACTAAAAATCAGACAGCTCCTGACAAAACGTAGGTTAGTAGCTTGCTGTAACTTGGCTCTAAGCTGATCTCTTCCTTACAAGGGGCCTCGTGTAGCCAGCCCTAAATCAGCAGAAATCAGTAAGCAGGAAGAGGAGTTGCAGGCTTGTCAGAGTTCACAGCCTCCAGTTGGTGCAGAGCCACCTACACCGTTAGAGCATTGCAGATTGAAGCTAAGGTCAGAGCTACAGGAGAGATGACAAAATGCATGCCTGATGCCAGCTGCTCACTGACAGTGCCCAGGATACCATGCTGGGGATCCCTGCTCTACATGGTATTAACCATGCCATTCACCTTTGCAAGGTGTTATTCTGGCAGTGGGTGATTTGATCAATAGGAACAGAATAGGACAGGCATTTTGACTACATGGTGACTTGCTTGCCTGGTGCAAAGGTTGCAAATATCACGTGCTGTCTAGATAGGTTGATTGATAGTGCTGGGAAGAAGTCAGCAGTCATGGTGCACATTAGCACCAATTACATTGGGAAATGTATGGTTCTGAATGCAAAATTTAGTTTACTAGGCAGAAAGTGAAAGGCCAGGACCTCAAAGGTAGCATTCTCAGAAGTGCTTCCAGTTCCACATGCAGGGCCAGCTAGACAGGGACAGATCAGAGGTCTCGGTGTGTGGATGAGAAAGTGGTGCTGGGAAGAAGGGTTTAGATTTGTTAGGTACTGGGGAATTTTCTGGGACATGCCAAGCCTGTACAAAAGAGACGGGCTTCACTTGAGCCAAAAGGGAACCAGGCTGCTGGTGATTAATGTCAAAAAGATGGAAGAGCAGCTTTTAAACTAATCCTGAGGGGGGGGGGGGAGCCAACAGGAGCTGGGGAGCCTCCAGTTCCAGACAAGTCAGTCCAAAGGGATGCTTGTGTAAACATTCAGTATAATATTGTTAGAAAGAAGAAGAAGAGTTGGTTTTATACCCTGCTGTTCACTACCCAAAGGCTTCTTGGAGCCGCTTACTATTGTCTTCCCTTCCTCTCTCCACAATAGATAGATTCAAGTGGGCAGCCGTGTTGGTCTGAAGCAGTAAAACAAAGCAGGACTCAAGTATCATCTTTAAGACCAACAAACTTTTATTCAGAATGTAAGCTTTCGTGTGCACATACACTTAAGAACATAAGAGAAGCCACGTTGGATCAGGCCAATGGCCCATCCAGTCCAACACTCTGTGTCACATAAGAACATAAGAGAAGCTCTGTTGGATCAGGCCAATGGCCCATCCAGTCCAACACTCTGAGTCACGTAAGAACATAAGAGAAGCCCTGTTGGAGCAGGCCAGTGGCCCCTCCAGTCCAACACTCTGTGTCACATAAGAACATAAGAGGAGCCATGTTGGATCAGGCCAGTGGCCCATCCAGTCCAACACTCTGGTCGTTTTCGCACTCACCTCCAGCCGGCGCGACCCCCTCTTCACCGCGCAGGATCTGCGCGGATTTCGCACTAAATGCCGCGGAGCAGCCTTTTGCGCCGGAAACTCCCATCACAAAAGCCGCTCAAACGTAAATCGCCAAAAAGCAGTTCGGCGTTTGCGTGGCTTTTGCGACGGGAGTTTCCGGCGCAAAAGGCTGCTCCGCGGCATTTAGTGCGAAATCTGCGCAGATCCTGCGCGGTGAAGAGGGGGGTCGCGCCGGCTGGAGGTGAGTGCGAAAACGACCTCTGTGTCACATAAGAACATAAGAGGAGCCATGTTGGGTCAGGCCAGTGGCCCATCCAGTCCAACACTCTGTGTCACATAAGAACATAAGAGGAGCCATGTTGGATTAGGCCAATGGCCCATCCAGTCCAACACTCTGTGTCACACAGTGGCCAAATTTTTATATACACACACACACACACACACTGTGGCTAATAGCCACTGATGGACCTCTGCTCCATATTTTTATCTAAACCCCTCTTGAAGGTGGCCATGCTTGTGGCCGCCACCACCTCCTGTGGCAGTGAATTCCACATGTTAATCACCCTTTGGGTGAAGAAGTACTTCCTTTTATCCGTTTTAACCTGTCTGCTCAGCAATTTCACCGAATGCCCACGAGTTCTTGTATTGTGAGAAAGGGAGAAACAAACAAGGAATGAGGTACAGTAAGTAGAGCTACATGTAGCTGGTGGGGTTTAGAATGCAAAGTGGTACAAAGTTAAAATCCAATAGCAGAACAGTAAAATTAACAAATTTAGAAAACCTTTGATCTGGGTTGGATCAGTGTGGGAAAGTTGGGGAGATAGCAGAGAAGCTCAATTACCTTTTTGCTTCAGTGTTGTGGAAAGTGTGGGGCATGTACCCATGCCATAGCCCTTCTTTTCAGGAAGGACTAGTTGGACTATTGGTTTGATCCAGCAGGGCTCTTTTGTTCTTCTGAGCATCTGGGGAAACCATTTAAAGAAAACTCCACATAGTGAACACATCCATGTAGACAGTCATGGTATTTTGTCAACCACAATTCTCTCTTGTATTGTCTTCAGTGCATATTCCATTAATTAAACCGGTGTGTACCAACTGAGCCATTTCAGTTAGCCCGGGGACTTTCCATAACTTCCAGCCTTTGAAATTTGGAAGGTAATAAAGAATCTGCTCCACTTGATCTTCTGCCTGTTTGAGCCCATTTCTATGCTGAGGGGTGGAAGGGCAACCCTCCAATCTAATTTGTTCACAGCTGCTTTCCATCCTGATGGGCATTTGACTCCATGCCCAGAATATTTTGGAAGGGTGTGGAAACCTGGTACAAAACTGAAGTGGAACCTGAGGAGGGCGGAGAAGCCAGTTCAGACATGCATCACAAACCCTTTCTAGGCATCGTGATTACAAAATAACCTTGCCATTTGCACATGTATGAACTGAATAGCAGCAAATATGAGGTCACTATAGACTTAGAGGGTATCAAGCTGGATTCTCTAGCTCTAGCAGTAGGACACACACAGATAAGAACATAAGAATATAAGAGAAGCCATGTTAGATCAGGCCAATGCCCCATCCAGTCCAACATTCTGTGTCACACAGCGGCCAAATATATATATACACACACACACACACACACACACACTGTGGCTAATAGCCACTGATGGACCTCTGCTCCATATTTTTATCTAAACCCCTCTTGAAGGTGGCCATGCTTGTGGCCGCCACCACCTTCTGTGGCAGTGAATTCCACATGTTAATCACCCTTTGGGTGAAGAAGTACTTCCTTTTATCCGTTTTAACCTGGTCTGCTCAGCAATTTCATCGAATGCCCACGAGTTCTTGTATTGTGAGAATGGGAGAAAAGTACTTCTTTCTCTGCTTTCTCCATCCCATGCATTATCTTGTAAACCTCTCTCATGTCACCCCTCAGTCGACGTTTCTCCAAGCTAAAGAGCCTCAGCGTTTCAACCTTTCTTCATAGGGAAGGTGTTCCAGCCCTTTAATCATTCTAGTTGCCCTTGTCACAGGATGTGTCACAGGAGTAACTTGCCAGCAGAGGGAGCAACTTCTTAGCTTTCTGCTGGTCTTCAGTGCCACCAGCACAGGTGGCAGAGAGAAGTAGTGCAGTTACCCACTCAGGAGGAGGGCATATAATGCCAGGTGCAAGAAGGATTTTACCTCATTGTATAAGCCTGCCTACTTTCTCTCGGCTCATTGGTCTGGCAGCCTGTTGCTTGGAATTCAACATGTTAGAGGACATGTCCTCTTTTTTGTGTGTGTTCATCCTCTTTTGGGCTCTTTAAAAAAAAACTGATTAAAATGACCTCTTTTTGGATCGGAGAGTTAGGAATATTCCAAGTCAGTGGCAGTGATCACAGCTTATATAGTAGGGGTATTTAAAATGAGATTTGCCATAGCGACTGAAGTATTTAGTCAGAAATATGTCCTCTTTTTTGCTTTTCAAAATATGTTAATCCTATGTTAGCAGTGCCCAATAATTAACTCCCAGCACAGATTGCAATGGGGAACCATGCAGATACTAAAATAAAGGCACTCCTTTGGAAATCTTAGAATTGTACGAACCTTAGAATTGTAGACCCTTGTATTCCACCCTTCCTCCAAGGAGCTCTGAGCAGTATGCACAGTTCTCACTTCTTCATTATAGCCTCACAACAATCCTGTCAGGTAGGATAGGCTGAGACAAGATTGACTGGCCCAATGTCATTCATGGCAGAGTGAGGATTTGAACCTGTGTCTCCCAGAGCCTAGTCCAACTCTCTAGAAGAAGAAGAAGACTGCAGATTTATACCCCGCCCTTCTCTCTGAACCAGAGTCTCCTATATTACAATCTATATAGATCTTCTCCCCCCACAACAGACACCCTGTGAGGTGGGTGGGGCTGAGAGGGCTCTCCCAGAAGCTGCCCTTTCAAGGACCACTCCTACAAGAGCTATGGCTGACCCAAGGCCATTCCAGCAGCTATAAGTGGAGGTGTGGGGAATCAAACTCAGTTCTTCCACATAAGAGTCTGCACACTTAACCACTACACCAAACTGGCTCTAGCTACTATACAACACAGGTAAGACATCCAGAATACAGAGCTGAAGAGAAAACCGAGTAAATAGCTTTGTACACAGAATTCTGCCCTGTGGGGAAAATACATCAGAAGGAGGGTGGGTGGGAAAGGCAGGCAGGGAGGTTTAGTATCCTTGGTAACAATCCACAAACAACAACAAAAACAGAGAAACTTAAAGACAATAGCACAGGAATCACGCCTAATATATTAAGGCTGGTTCCAAGTTTCTGTCAAACTATAGCAAACTATAGCACTGAGATCTAGTTCTCAAAACCTTTTAAAAGTCCCTGGGCCAAGAGAGGCTAGATTGAAAACAACGAGGGAGCAAGCCTTTTCAGCAATGGCCCCCCCGATGGTGGAATCAACTTCCAGAGGTGGTGCGAGCCCTGCGGGACCTGAATCAGTTCCGCAGGGCTTGCAAAACCATCCTCTTCCAGCTTGCTTTTAAGATAGAACCCGGCTAAATCGACTTGTAGCCACCTAGCCATCTTATATACGACTGTGAACTGTAGCACCTTAACTATTAACTTTAATTTATAACAGCTGTTTTACCTATTTTAACTGATTTATAACAGTAACTTAATTGTATTTTAATCTGCTTTTGTCTTGATTGTATTTTATTGAATCATGGTTGTCCCATGTCTGTGAGCCGCCCTGAGCCTGCCTTTGGCGGGGGAGGGCGGGATACAAAAATAAATTTACTTTACTTTACTTACTAGCATGCCCAAGAAACTGAACCAAACTTGGGACTAGGTCAGTGATCAGATAGGGAAAATAGGAGCAGGTGTGATTCTGAATGGCTGGGAGCAGTGTTAGGCTTCAGCACAGATGATTTCCCAAAGATCACTACTTCATCTTCCCCAGTAAAATCAATAGCTTCCATTCACATCTATGGAGAAATATAAAGCAATGATGGGAATATAACTGCTGGAAGACAAACTGTGACACTGGGCGCTCTCTCACCACTGATGAGATAATAGTGTACCAACAGATCAATCCCTAGGTTTCATTCTTTAGCCATTTTCACTGTGGAGCTATAAGGGGGAAAGTGCATGGAAAACTATGTGGGTTCTCTGTTGACACAGTGAATGCCTGTTCATTCACAGCAGCACCTAAAGCTATATAGAGACAATGGTCTCCATGTGGAAACAGTCCAAGACACAAGTCAACAAAAATCCATCTATTTGTGGGCCTACCTTCTTCTTGACTTCCTGGGGCTACCATGACTCTTGCAGGTGCTGAAAGCAGGATCTGCCTCATGGTTGAACTCTAGGACTTTGTCATGTGTAGCATGGCTCTGATTAGCTGAAGTTGGGTGAGTTACTCTCTGGTCTTTTCTACATGTTCAATCTGCTTGAAACTTGGGGGTTATATAAAGGACAGACACCAGCAGCTCTGTTGCAATTGTTGTGCCTGAGGAGGAATAGGGACACGGCTTTTGTCAAATCAAGATTTGATGAGGAGATAAGTCCCACCTTCCTGGCTCCCTCCTGGCTCCCCCCTCCCTTCTGGCTCCCCCCTCTCACCCACCATCCCCCTAAGGCCTGGACTTCTGGGAAGAAGGAAGAGGCAAAATGGCTACTGTGGATTTTTTATTACGTGAAAAATTGTTTGGTGCGAGCTTTATTTTTGGGGGGAGCTGTGCATTTGTACAATGGAAGTGGGTTTAAACTTGTGCTTTTGCAGCTTATTTTTGGAACGTGTGCTTTTGTACATTGTGGGAAAAATGTTTGGTGTGCTTTGAAAACTGTATTTGAAAAGCTGAAATCACAAATTCCTGGAGATTCTCCAGTTCCCACCTGGAGAATGTTTTGCCAGGAGTTCTCTCTTCCTGCAAGCCCCAGTGGTTCCCCCACAAGGAACAGTACCCCTTTTAAACTTAAAGGCACTAGAATGGATAGGCTGTAATACAAGCAGCTCCTCTTTATAAAACAGCCATTTCCCTTGAGAGAGTTCGCTTTTGCAAGGAACAGACACCATTTATTTTTTAAAGCCTGCACATAAGCTGAGAGAGACAGCTTTCCCTCACACAAACAGCTCCGAAGACTGTAAAGCCCAAGAGCAAAACGTTTTCGGTACAGTTTTAAGCAATAAAGCAAAGTTTAACCATTCCAAGCATTCTAAGACAGAGAGAGAGAGAGAGAGAGACAGAGGAAAACGATTTTAGCATGCAGTACTTCAAGTCCCTTTAGAAACTCCTGTTCGAACAGAGAACACACCAGGAAAAAGCTTAAAATCCTACCCAAAGCCCCACCTCCCCCCTTCAGCTTCATAAAGCAGAGAATGAGAGTGACTGCAAACACAGGCAAGCTGGTTTTGCAAAATGCAACAGCTCCCATTTTCCCCAGCCCCCAGGAAGCAGACACAGAGCCCTTGTAAGGTTCACTGTCATTTTAAATTTAAGCCAACACCCCCCCCCCCTTTAAGCTCAGCAGGAGAGAGAGAGAGAATGCAATTGCTTACCAACACAGCTTTAAACCCCCCCAACAAAAATGGCTTTTAAAACACACCAGCATTTTTCCCCCTGAGATGTATATTGGAAGGCAGGCAGGGAGCTACTGACTAATAGAGTCAGTTGAACAGGGTGCGGCAGTGGAGGGTGGGACTAGGAAGCCTGGGGCCAATCAACGTAGCTTACCAGACAGAATTTACTGCGGCTGAAATGGGGGTTTTAGCCAATCAGAAAGCAGGGAATCACATGAGCCTTTTCACCCTATGGGAGCTTACCCTCCAGCCAGCATTTCTAACGTTGAAGAGGAACCCCCCCTTGTTTGCTGCCGTCTCTGACTTGTTAAAATAAAAAACACACAAACTTTATAAACAATAATAAGACAGTGGATTTATATTCTGCCCACCACACAGAGTCTCAGAGCGGCACACAGTCTCCAATAGCTTCCTCCCCCATAACAAACACTCTGTGAGGCAGGTGGGGGTGAGAGAGCTTTTACAGCAGCAGCCCTTTCAAGGACAAACTCTGTGATAGTCACGACAGCCCTGCCAGATAGGCTCAGGGGGAGGAGAACCTTGTGGTATTGTTTATTAGGATGCTGGGGAGTATCCCCAAACCTGAAAAACAACAGTTGTGTGGGGTTTAATGAAAAACAGCAGGTTTTTTAATTTCTGTAGGAAAACCTTTGGGGGCCAAACCCTGCAAGATAGACCTCGGTGCACACAGTCTTCTCAGGGGAAGTTTTTGCAGTTATTAGAAGTTTATAAACTATAAATACACACTCCAAATGAGTTTTTCTCAACTCTTTAACATTTTTTCCTACAGAAATAAGAGCTG
This sequence comes from Heteronotia binoei, assembly GCF_032191835.1. Lineage (NCBI taxonomy): Eukaryota > Metazoa > Chordata > Lepidosauria > Squamata > Gekkonidae > Heteronotia > Heteronotia binoei. Next base: position 10,023,220 of record NC_083239.1, on the reverse strand, counting down.
ATACAATCCTTTTGCAGTGTTGCTGCAGGATCAGGCTAGTCTTCAATACTTTTTCATCAACACAGAGCACGTGTTTTCTAACTAGCAACTGTTGTCTTTTTTATGTAATTGCATAACTGCAAACAAGTTCAAAATATTGCTGGAGACACATTGTTGTCCATAAAAATATGCTACGTAATGTACAATGGGAAGAAATACACAAGCCACCATCAGAGTTCTGGGGACTGTGAAAATGGAAATGAATTTAAGATATACAATTTTACCAAAATGCACTACTTTGGAATTTTTAACTATGTCATATTAAAAGGAAACCATTTTTAAAAGCAAGCTGCTTCACCTAACGCAAGCAAATTGTGAGTCTGCCAAAATCCTACATATTCCTTAGAAAGTTCACGGTGCAGGAAACTTTACAGACAGGCAAATTGACATCAGGATCATGTAAAACCTTTAAATAGTGATTGCACTGAATTTTCAAGACACTTTCCCCCAACTTGTGAATCTTTCAGGAGATGTTGTGTTCTTTGAATTGCTTCATACAATATCCAGGCTTAGCAGTCTTAAGCTGCTTGGTTTGATAAGGTTAACACATTTCACAATGGATGTAAGCTTTGCAGCACAGACAGCATGGCAGTAGTGCAACCAGTACAGAGAGAACAAGAAGACTTCAGTAAAAGTCCCAAGTGACTCTATAACCTAAGGGAAAGGAGAGGATCATTCTTATCACCAATCCTGAAGGCCCCAACTGGGCGGGGGGGGGGGGGCGGGATTCAATAAGGTGCTTCCACACTGCAAGTCCCCTGCCCGTTTTATGGTCTGCAGGTGGGTATATAAAAGAGTTTGTGAATAACGCATGTCTAAAAAGACTTGTATAGCAACGGTGATGTTAAGATTTCCTCCTGTGCCCCCTAACAGAGGGCTAGTGATGAGAAATTTTAACAAAATAATGTGGTAAAGTCCATAATCTGTGTGACAGGAATTATTGTCAACGGCCACCACAGTTTAGTGTGGATTTTCACATTTTTCTTATGTGTTCTTTAAAGGCACACTCTGTTCTAGTTTAGTTTCCCAACTGCCAAAGAGAAAACTGAAGCATGGAATGGTTCTGTTGGATATTCACACAATTGTGAGTTGATGCTAATTGCAAAGCGCAGCAGTGTACCTGTTGTGTCCCAATTGTGCTTCAAAATAATTTCTTAGTTGTAAGACATTTTGAAGGCCTGAAATTATTCAACATAGATATTCCAGGACTCTTTGCAACATGTGGCTGTGTTAAAAACATACAAATTCAAAAGCTGTGTATCTCTGAGGCATTTTAATGGGGTGCCTCCCTCGAAGGCAAAATTGTTGAACCATCTTATCTTTGCACAAGCTTCTTAGTGTAGAGACAGTGGGGTATAGATATTCTTGCAAGGCCGAGAGGCTGTGAAACAACCTTGGGAAACAATTTTGCTGCTAGATGTATCCTGGAGGCTTCCCAGTTGCTGCTGCTGTTTTTTCAACTCATAGGCATGATGCCCAACATCAAATGCTGTTAAAAGTGTCTCTGTCAAAATTCAGGTAGGGGGATCTTTGGCTCTTAATGTTGAGAACAATAATGATCTTGTCATGCAGAACAACCCCCTGCAGTGTGGAAGCATTGTTTAAAAGTTTTACATGATCCTGATGTCAATTTGCCTAAATTTGTTTATGCTTTTGCCTGTCTGTAAAGTTGCCTGCACTGTGAACTTTCTCAGGAATATATGCTTTCTTCGAGCAAAAACTGCCCGTGCATTTTCAAGAACTTTAGGTGTTGTAGTTTCAAATCTACCATCACTTTGACAGGCTCACAATTTGCTTGCAATAGGTGAAGCAGCTTGCTTTTAAAAATGGTTTCTTTTTAGTATGACATAGTTAAAAATTCCAAAGTAGCGCATTTTGGTAAAATTGTATATCTTAAATTCATTTCCATTTTCACAATCCCCAGAACTCTGATGGTGGCTTGTGTATTTCTTCCCATTGTACATTACGTAGCATATTTTTATGGACAACAATGTGTCTCCAGCAATAGTTTGAACTTGTTTGCAGTTGTGGAATTACATAAAAAAATGACAACAGTTGCTAGTTAGAAAACATATGCTCTGTGTCAATGAAAAAGTATTGAAGACTAGCCTGATCCTGCAGCAACACTGCAAAAGGATTGTATCAGCTCTTATTTCTGTAGAAAAAAATGTTAAAGAGTTGAGAAAAACTCATTTGGAGTGTGTATTTATACTTTATAAACTTCTAATAACTGCAAAAACTTCCCCTGAGAAGACTGTGTGCACCGAGGTCTATCTTGCAGGGTCTGGCCCCCAAAGGTTTTCCTACAGAAATTAAAAAACCTGCTGTTTTTCATTAAACCCCACACAACTGTTGGTTTTCAGATTTGGGGGATACTCCCCAGCACCCTAAAAAACAATACCACAAGGTTCTCCTTCCCCGGAGGCATCTCTAGAGGTGTCACTCGGTAGCCCAGCATGAATCATGTCTCTCCCCTAAGCCTACCTGTCAGGGCTGTCGTGGCTATCACAGAGCTTGTTCTTGAAAGGGCTGCTGGTGTAAAAGCTCTCTCACCACCACGTGCCTCACAGAGTGTTTGTTGTGGGGGAGAGCTCTGAAACTCTCCGTGGTGGGCAGAATATAAATCCAATTATTATTATTATTTATAAAGTTTGTGTGTGTTTTATTTTGACAAGTCAGCGACAGCAGCAAACGCGGGGATGAGGGGTTTCCTCTGCTGACTAAAGGGTGCAGCCGCCGTTGGCTGAAAAGGCTCATGTGGTTCCCTGCTTTCTGATTGGCTAAAACTCCCATTTCAGCCGGGGTAAATTCTGTCTGGTAAGCTATGCTGATTGGCCCCAGGCTTCCTAGTCCCACCCCAGCAGCAGCGCGCTTGCTCAACTGACTCTGTTAGTCAGTAAGCAGGGCGTCTGGCAGGGAATACACATTGCTGAAAAGGAATTTGCTTTCTTTTAGAAAAAAAAAGGTGGGGAAAACAGTCTGCTTGGTAAGCTTGCAGCTAGCTTTTGCTATATGGCTTAAAAATCTTTGCATGCTAAAAACTTCCTGCTCTATGAGAGGGAGAAGAGCTGGTGTCTCTCCCTCTTTCAGGGGAAGGTGGGGGGGGGGGGCTGTATTAAAGCCTCTCCATTCCAGTTTCAGAGGAATGTTTGGGAAAGGTGTCTTAAAACTTTGCTATCTCTGCAGTTTCTCTCTGTCTCTCTCGCTTTAGGAAGCTGGAGGGGTTTTTTCCTGGTGTGTGCTAAAATCCTGAAGGAACCTGTGTGTAACTGTGTATTTTAAAATGGATCTGAAGCATTTTATGGCTGGCTGAAGGGGCAAAGGGTATCTCTCTCTGTCTCTCTCTCTGTTCTAACAGGAGTTTCTAAAGGGACTTGAAACACTGCATGCTAAAATCATTTTCCTCTGTCTCTCTCTCTCTGTCTTAGAATGTTTGGAATGGTTAAACTTTGCTTTATTGCTTAAAACTGTGCTGAAAACTTTTTGCTCTTGGGCTTTTCAGTCTTCGGAGCTGTTTGTAGGGTTGTCAAGTCCAATTCAAGAAATATCTGGGGACTTTGGGGGTGGAGCCAGGAGACTTTGGGGGTGGAGCCAGGAGACATTAGGGGTGGAGCCAAGATCAAGGCTGTGACAAGCAGAATTGAATTCCAAAGGGAGTTCTGGCCATCACATTTAAAGTGACAGCACACCTTTTCAATTCCTTCCTTCCATAGGAAATAATGAAGGATAGGGGCACCTTCTTTTGGGGCTCATAGAATTGGACCCCCTGGTCCAACCTGCTGTTTTTATACCTTACTTCACATTCAAAATGGCAAAAATAGCTATTAAAATAGTTTCTAGCAATCTTGTGACACTCTATAAAGGAAAAGCTCCTCTACTGTGAATGTGAAACAAGAACTCTGAGGGCACAAAATAGGGCACAGACTATTTTCATATAACTCTTCATTTACATATATGTCAAGCTAAAGTTGCTTATTGCCTATTCTAATGTTAACCCCCCCCCCCGCCCAAATATTAACCAGCAGCTGGCAGAAAACAAACAGCCCTAATCATGCCAGAAAGAAAACATGTTTCCAAATCTAAAACTTAAAATAGCCCTTGGCCTACTATATACAGAAGGAAATATAAGAAGAGAGGCATAGTTAAATTTTAAAAGGCATTGTAGCTTCCAAACAGATCACTATCGTGTAGCACACAGAAAAAACCATAAGAGCTCTGTGTGTGTGTGTGTGTGTGTGCTTGCTCTCTTCACATACCCCCATCTAATTTCATCAAGAGACAGGCATCTGTGTTCATGGCTGACAGTCACAGATCCCAGGGACGACTGATTCCACGCTGAGGTGCCGTGGCGAGGGCGACGACTGTGCCGAGGAAGGCGCGGGGAGCCCGGTGGAGGCGAGGAGGGGAAACTTAGGGAGCGGAGGGCGGCGCAGGGAGAGCCACCGCTGAGGAAGCCAGGGAGGCAGGTCATAGCCCCGGGGACTCTGGAACGTCCTGCGGGCGCCGGAGCCGCCACAGACCGAGGCCAGGCAGCCGCGAGCTGGCCGACCCGCCTTCCCTCAGCCTGCTCCTCAACGGCATGGCGCGCTCTCTCGAACAGAGCCTCAGCCACTGCGCATGCGACAGAAACCTGCGCGTGCCGCTTCACACACGCACGCACACCTCTTCCTCAGAACTTCCTTCTGCAGAGTCAGATTCGTTTCTGAATCTGCAGAAGGCGCCGTTTCCCTCCCCTCCCCCCGCTGCTGTTTTTGGGGGGAGCGGGGGAAGAGACTGGAAAACCTGGCGTCTCCCGCCAGAGCGGGAGGATTGGGACCCCTAGCTGTTTGTGTGAGGGAAAGCTGTCTCTCTCAGCTTATGTGCAGACTTTAAAAAATAAGTGGTGTCTGTTCCTTGCAAAAGTGACCTCTCTCAAGGGAAATAGCTATGTTTTATAAAGAGAGGAGCTGCTTGTATTACAGCCTATCCATTCTAGTGCCTTTAAGTTTAAAAAGGGTACTGTTCCTTGTGGGGGAACCACTGGGGCTTGCAGGAAGAGAGAACTCCTGGCAAAACATTCTCCAGGTGGGAACTGGAGATTTCCAGGAATTTGTGATTTCAGCTCTCTCTCTGCTTTTCAAATACAGTTTTCAAAGCACACCAAACATTTTTCCCACAATGTATAAAAGCACACTTTCCAAAAATAAGCCACAAAAGCACAAGTTTAAACCCACTTCCATTTCCATTGTACAAATGCACAGCTCCCCCCAAAAATAAAGCTTGCACAAAATAATTTGTGCCAAGTGGCTGGGAGGGGGGAGCCAGGAGGGAGCCAGGAAGGCGGGACTTATCTCTTCATCAGATCTTGATTTTGACAAAAGCTGTGTCTTAGTTCCTCCTTGCTTGTATCTTTAAAACCATCCCCCCCAGCCAACTGGTAAGTTTCCCCATGGGGATCTGAAGAAATGAACCTGAAAAACTTAGATACCAGGGGATGAGGCAGGGGAGACCTGAATCCATATACCATATCTCTATTTGGAATTCAGTAATATTGGGAATACCAATATTTTCCAGGTCCTATAAACCTAAAGTGGGGGGGGGGGGTTTGCACACCCCTACTTTTCCCCACTTCCAGTGTTGCATCCAGTAGGGCCCTTACTCCTTTGAGCTGTGCAGCAGCCCCCACTAACTTCAATAGAGTCTTTTCGCAAGGAAACATGCCTACCATTTCAGCCTTATGTTGCCAACAGAACTGTCAAGGAACTGTACTTTTGCCAGATAATTTTTGCCTGGATTTCTGGCAAAGATTTATCTTGCTTGCCTTGGTGGCTAACGGCATCTCTTCAGAGTCTCTGGGTAAAGACAGAAATTGCCCAGATGAAATTCTTCAGAATAAACCCCCTCCCAAACTATGAGAGTGGGAGACAAGATCCAGAAGTGTTTGCCTTTAAAGCCATATGAGGTCATCCTTTTTCTACTCACAGAGAGATTCCACTGACAGGGCATTTTGATATTTGCAACATATCCTGTTTTTTTTTCCTGCCTGCCATTTACTTTGCTACCCTCATCCCCAAGTAGGCCCCATGCAGTCTTGCTACCTCCTGGGGTTTCCGGTAAACCAGATCTTTAATGATAGCCTTGACAGTGGTGGTAAGCAAAGGATTGTGGGAGTTTGGCTGAGGTCTAAGCGTAGCAAGAGCTGTAAATGGTGGGTTTGAGGGAGGGAAAATGCAGAAGGAGAACAGAAAACCACTAGAAAGAAGTTAATCTGAGGAATGAAGACATGTTCAGCAGGGCAATTGCTAGTTACACAGTTTGAAATCAGGGCAATTGCTAGTTACACAGTTTGAAATCACAGTTTGAAATTAAGAGGCTCTTGGCCAAGGTGCCCCCAAACGGATCCTTCCTCCCCAAGTCAGCAACTAGTTTGCTCTCTTCCTCTACAGGTCCAATCCACACACAAGGGGCAGGTGAATGGTGTGTGCTGCCCTTTCTCCTCAAACTTTAACCTCCATTCCCCCCTTCCCCATTCTCTCTCTTCCTTCCAACCTAATTACTCACTTACCTTTTTCCTTACCTCACCAGGAATACTGGGAAGGTGGCTTTATTGTTTTGAAAATGGGGGAATGTTTTCCAACATAACCAGTATACCCACTTCATGCTGCATAGATGGACTGGTAATGGGGCCATTATTCAAGCTGTCTCTGAGGGAAGCTTGTCTGCCGTTATTGATCTTCTAACTGAAGAATCCCTAATAAGCTTCTGAGGAAGCCGAGTACACAATCTGGAAACCAAGGCTACTTGCCACAGGAAAAAAAAAATGGCATTGTTAATTTAAATGCATGCCTGTTAGCCAACATTTTGTGTGCATGTTTCTAAGGGTGTGTGAGCGAGAAAAGCACACAGAAGCTATTAAATAATTACTTTCTAATCATGATTGAAGAATGTGCCTACCATTATAGAAGAGCTTAAAAACATTTACCATGTAGCCCTAAGCAGAGTTATACCCTCCTAAATTTATTGAAGTCAATGGGTTTACAAGGATGTAACTGTTTGTCAGTGCTTCTAACTACAAACGGCTTCCAGGCTTGTAAATTAATCCCCAGATCTCCAAATGAAGGCCATAATGTTGTGAATTTTTTTAAAAAAGGATCTAGAAAACCTTCTTTTATTCTTTCCACACAAGCTTGCTTCTTTCCACACAAGCTTGCTGGCTTTTCAACAGTGGCTGTGCCTTTTATGAATGGCTTCGGCTACAGACACGAGCAGGTGACGGTGTTGATCCATACTGTGATCAGCTTCACCAGCTAGTTTCCACAGATCAAATTCCTGTTAAAAGCACAACAGCAAGACAGGCTGTTTTATTTCTCCTTGGCACCTCTAGTGTGCAGTCATTCTTACTCTAGTGGGCTGTCAGTTTTTTCCCTGGCACGGCTCCTGCACTTTTCAGAGGTGCACAATGTAACTCTGCAGCTGACGCTTTTCCTATGGCAAATGATGGGGAAGTGTCACATGATCCATTTCCTCCTTTCAATAAGCTCTTAAAACATAGATGCCCTCCCAAGCATAAGCAAGCAATCTTACTTAGGATTGCTAGAGCATAGACATTGTCCCCAGATTTTTATGCAATAATTCAGAGCAAAAGGTGTCAGTTATCAGAGACTGTTAAATAAAATATTGCAAGATTGCTAATCTTTTAAGCATATTTTAAGTTTTAAAAAAATAATTAATTGTGTTTGTCTATGTCCTTTATAAAGTTTATATTTCCACTACCTGGTGTTACATTTTATGACACACAAGGCCCGACCCAACAAGGTATCGTTTATGTCAGATCCAGCCCTCATAACAAATGAGTTTGACACCCCTGCTCTAACAGCTACACAATTATACACACACACACTTTACAGTGTAGGACCTTAATATACTGCAACTAAACTATACTGCAGCAGAGATCACCCTTCCCCCCCAGTTATTCTTGGTGCAGAACCTATTGTTTTAGTTTAACTGTCCAAGTGAGCCTCACATAACTACCAGTGCAACTAGGCTTCCCAACCCCCCTGCCCTGCCGGGGGACCCCTGGATTAGCAGCCTTTTCTCCCGATCTCCAAAAACGTGGAAGCGGGAGGGGTGGGGGGGGAAACGGCGCGGCCTCCCTTCACGAGGTGCATGCTGGGACTCATAGTCCTTGTGTCCTCTCCGGCTGCTACAGTCGTCTCCTCGGGGAGTCTGGCTGGCGGAGGGGGGGAGGAGCTCCGCCCCCAGAGGACCATGTGCGTTTCTACCTTGGGAGGCTTCAGTCGCTGATTGAAAGGCTTCCTCTTGGGATGGGGCGTCTGTGTTACTTTGAAGAAGTTGGCAGCAACTCGTGAGTAAAGAGCCAATCCCCCTTCAGTGTTGCCAGAAATGGGGGGGGGGGAGTCTGCTGAGTACTTCATTATTCTCTATGTGGAGATCGATTCTCATAGGGTATAATGGGGAATTGATCTGGAGGTTTTGGGGGCTCTGGGGGCACTGTTTTTTGAGGTAGAGTCACCAAATTTTCAGTATAGTATCTAGTGACTCTCCCCAAAGTGTCCTCCAAGTTTCAAAACGATTGGATCATGGGGTCCAATTCTATGAGCCCCAAAAGAAGGTGCCCCTATCCTTCATTATTTCCTATGGAAGGAAGACATTTTAAAAGGTATGCAGTCCCTTTAAATGTGATGGCCAGAACTCCCTTGGAGTTCAGTTATGCTTGTCACACCCTTGTTCCTGGCTCCACCCCCAAAGTCCCCAGATATTTCTTGAGTTGGACTTGGCAACCCTAAGTGCAACCCTAAACAAAGTTATCCCCTTCTAAGCAGAGTAGCCAGCTCAAGGTTTGGAAATACCTGGACATTTGGGGGGGTCAAACCTTAGGAGGGTGGAGTTTAAGGAGGGGAGGGGCTTCAGTGGGATGTAATATCATAGGCTCCACTTCCAAAGCAGCCATTTTCTCTAATTGAATTGATCTCTGTTGCCTGGAGATTAGTGGGAGATCTCCAGCTACCACCTGGTGGTTGGCAACCTTACTTCTAAGCCCACTGACTTCTTTGCCTAATATTGTGCTGCAATTTTAACCCTGGGTGCTTTGCAGAAGAGAAGCCCCATGGTGCAGAGTGGTGAACTGCAGTCCAAGCTCTGCTCACGATCGGTGATGCGACATCCAGGGCTCTTTTTTTTTTTTTTAGTAGGAATGCAGTTCCGGCTGGCTTGGCATCAGGGGTGTGTGGCCTAATATTCAAATGAATCCAACTGGGCTTTTTCTACCAAAAACCCCCTATGTGAAACTAGGCTTCCCAATCCCCCCGCTTTTCCGGGAGGCTCCTGGGTTCCCAGCTTCATCCCCCGGTCTCCAGAAATCAGGAAGCGGGGGGGTGGGGGGGTGGAGGGGGGGGGAGAACATACCTGAAGCGTTCATGTTGGTGTAGAGCTCCTGAGTCCTGAGCAGTTTGTAAAATTTCTGCCCCTTTAAGGCTGGGCAGGAAGGAGGAAACAGGAAGGGCTTCGGAGAACGGCCCCGCCCTTTCTTTGCTTTCGTTTTCAGAGCAGGCAGAGGGAAGAAGACCAAGTGCGGTAAGTGTTTGTTTGTGTGTGTGAGAGAGGGAGGGGGCAGGGAGGGGGGAATTCCCTGGTATGGAGGCCCTCCCCCTTCCTTTAGAAAGCGTGGGGGGGGGGAGGGAAATGTCTACTAGGCACTCTATTATTCCCTATGGAGAACAATTCCCATAGGGAATAATAGGGAATTGATCCGTGGGTATTGAGGGCTCTGGGGGGGCTGTTTTTTGAGGTAGAGGCACCAAATTTTTAGTATAGCATCTAGTGCCTCTCCCCAAAATACCCCCCAAGTTTCAAAACGATTGGACCAGAGGGTCCAATTCTATGAGCCCCAAAAGATGGTGCCCCTATCCTTAATTATTTCCTATGGAAGAAAGGCATTTAAAAAGGTGAGCTGTCCCTTTAAATGTGATGGCCAGAACTCCCTTGGAGTTCAATTATGCTTGTCACATCCTTGTTCCTGGCTCCACCCCCAAGGTCTCCTGGCTCCACCCCCAAAGTCTCCTGGCTCCGCCCCCAAAGTCCCCAGATTTTTCTTTAATTGGACTTGGCAACCCTATGTGAAACAATGGCAACATCAAGGGGTGTGGTCTAATATGCAAATGAGTTCCTGCTGGGCTTTTTCTACACAAAAATCGCCCTGGAGATGTCACCCCAGAGTCAGAAACGACTGGTGTTTGTTTAGGGGATTACCTTTACCTTTTTTTACTGTGAAGAAAGGGCTTGTGGTTATTCAGCCTTTTTGCTTCAATACAAGAAACCAAAGCCGAAGTTTACTGGCTCCTAGCCTATTAGTGTCCCTTCTGTGTCTGAAGTGTTCTGTTTAATAGCTGCTGTATTATTCAGAATGTCACATCAATTGCTTTTATCTTTGCTGCTTTGGAACACTTGGAAAGCTGATGTTTTTTGTGGGGCATTTTTTGGTAAATAAATAGTTGTTTGCATTGTAACTTTTTGCTTTTCAGGAAAAAAAATTCACCAAGAAAAGGTTGATCATAGAGAAGCCATGATAGATCAAGTTAATGGCCCATCCAGTCCAACACTCTGTGTCACACTGTGGCCAAGAAACAGGTGCCATCAAGAGGTCCATCAGTGGGACCAGAACTCCAGAAATTCTCCCAGTGTTGCCCCCCAAACACCATACAAAGCATCAGTGTCCCGGACATAGTGTACCATCTATACTTTGCGGCTAACAGTCTGCTCCATATATTTATCTAATCCCCTCTTGAAGTTGTCTGTGCTTGTAGCCACCACCACTTCCTGTGGCAGTGAATTCCACACATTAATTAATCTTTAGGTGAAGAGGTTCTTCCTGTTATCTATTCTAAACCTACTGCTCATTAATTTCATTGACTGCCCATGAGTTCTTCTCTATTCCATGCATAAATTTGTAAATATCTATCATATCACCCCTCAGTCATTGTTTCTCCAAGCTAAACAGCCCTAACCGCTTGTGTTTCACCCCCTTAATCATTTTAGTTGCCCTTTTCTGCACTTTTTCCAATGCTATAATATCTTTTTTGAGGTGTGGTGACCCGAACTGAACACAGTACTCCAAATAAGGCTGCACCATCAGTTTATACAGTGAAATTATACTAGCCGATTTGTTTTCAATCCCCTTCCTAATAATCCCCAGCATAGCATTTACCGTTTTATTGCCATTGCACACTGATTTGACATTTTCAGTGAGTTTTCTACCACAACTCAAAGATCTCTCCCCTGGTCAATCTCCTCCAGTTTGGACCCAATCAATGTCTATTTATAGTCAGGATTTTTTGCTCCAATGTGCATTACTTTGCACTTGCCTACATTGAACCTCATTTGTCATCTAGATGCCCGCTTGTCCTACGTTGACATATCCCTCTGGAGTGCAGTCCTCCCTTGTTTTCATCACCCTGAACAATTTAAGAGTCATTTGCAAATTTAGCTACTTCACTGCTTACTCCCAACTCCAAATTAACAAGTTAAACAAGCACTAGACCTAGTACCAAGCCATGTGGTACCCCACTGTTTACCACCCTCCACTGTGAAAACTGCCCATTTAAACTCACTCTCTGTTTCCCGTTAATTAACCGGTTTTTAATCCACAAGAGCAGGGGTGTCAAGCTAATTTGTTATGAGGCCCAAATCTGACATAAATGGAACTACGTTGGGCTGGGTCATGTGTATCATAAAATGCAATGCCAGGTAGCAGAGATACAAACTTTATAAACAACATAGACAAACACAATTAAAGATATTATAGCAGCTATTCCATTGGAGCCCCACCTTAGGAGGAGGTGTGTGTTTATACTAATATTTCTCTGCAAAACTGGAGTTCCTTGAGTTTGTTGAACTATTTTACCTGTGGTTGGTCCCAAATCTCCCCCCTCCTCTAAATATTTAAACTAAAAATATAAATGTTCTGAGCCTAGGACCTGGGAGAAAACATGAAATGGCTGAACATTGCAACCCCCGCCCCCCAGTCTACTAAGAGTAGGGTCTCAGGGTTGTTGTTGTGTGGTTTTTTTTTTACAAGGCGGTTTGACATAATAATTTTGGTTGTCCTCTTCAGCATTTGTTCTGCTATTATTCCATTTGAGCTCCACATTAGGAGGGTGTGTGTGTTAAAACTAATATTCTGCTGCAAAACTAGAGTTCCTTGAATTTGCAGAACTCTATATTATAACTGTGGCTGGTCTCAAACCTTCCCTCCTTCCCTTAAAAGGTGCCTCCCTAAATTGGAAAGGTGGGAGAATAATGGGATTTTGCAAAGCAATTATTAAAATAAAAAAGAAGCACAAGGATTGCAGTGGGACATCCCCCTCCCCAAGCCCTTACCTATGAGGAGGACTAGGGATGCCAGGAGCAGTAGCTGGGAAGTTTGGCAGCCCTGCCCTCTGCTTTCTGCTCTGAGGCAACCCTGCTCTCTGTTCTGCATATTCCCAGGCAGCTCAAGCTAAGAACAGCTACAATAGGCAGGGGAGAGGGGGGAGAGAAGAGAGCCCCACTGGCCTGGCTGGATTAAAAGTCTGGGCACGCCAGTTCTATCCCGTTGATTGTAGGTTTGATACCCCTGCACAAGAGAACTTTCCCTCTTATCCCATGACTACAGAATTTACTTAGGAGACTTCAATGAGGAACTTTATCGAAAGCTTTCTGGAAGTCTAGGCAAACAACATCTATTGGGTCATCCTTGTCTACATGTTTATTCATCCCCTCAAAAAACTCTAACAGGTTTTTTATGTGAAGCAAGAATTGGACCCAAAGCTGATTTTTATAGATGATGATGGCAGATTTATTGCGGTGGAAGTGATGTTAAAAAATAAAAGGACTTTGTTATTGGGGCTATATGCCCCAAATGGAGCAAAAGACTCTTTCTTTAAGGACATTATGGAACAACTAGATCAATTGACATATTAGCAAATTATGCTAATGGGAGACTTTAATGTAACGGTTAAAAATATTTTGGACAGATCTGGGGAAAAAAAATAATGAAGGAAAGCTACCAAAGTAATTTTTTGAACTAGTTAAATAAGAAAGTTTGGTGGATATATGGAGGGAGCTTAATCCTAAAGTATGGGACTATACTTTCTTTTCAGTAAGACATAATTCTTTCTCAAGGATTGATATGTTATGGATTACAAAAAATCTGGGACTTACAACAACAAAAAAAATAGAGATTCTTCCTAAAATAGGGGCAGACCACAATCCATTAATGTGGTCTTCTAAACCCATTAAAAGGACTTTAAAATGGCAGATTAATGAAGATTTGCTGCAGGAAAAGGTGGTAGTAGAGTCTCTGGAAAAGGAGACTAAATCTTTCTTTCAAATAAATGATAATGAGGACATTCAATTTCAAACGGTGTGGGATGCATATAAAGCAGTAATGAGGGACATCCTATTTACATTGAATAACAAAGACAAAAAAGCCAAAGTTAAACAAATGATAGATTTGCAAAAGAGATTTTGCAAAAAGAGATTGGAAAAAAGGAGAAGGAGCTTAAAAAGAGACCTGGGAAAAAGAAAATCATAAGGGAGATTACAATATTACAAAGTTAAATGAGACATTTGTTAAACAAAGTGGAATGGAATCTAAAATGGCTTCAACAAAAGTCTTTTGAAGGTGCAAATAAACCTGGGAAATACCTGGCCTGGCAAATGAAAAGAAAAAGGAAAAATAAAATTATTAATAAAATTATTTTGGGAGATAAAGAAATTGTTGACCAGGAAGGAATCAAAAGAGAATTTTATAAATATTATGCCAAGTTGTTTAAAAGTCATGTGGTGGATAAGGGAAAAATTGATGCATATCTACAGAAAACAAATGTAAATCCCTTAACTGATAATATGAAGAAGGTATTAAATGAACCAATTGGAAAGGAAGAAATAGAGGCAGCAATTAACTCAATGAAATTAGGGAAAGCACCCGGTCCAGATGGTTTTACAGCAAAATTTTATAAAGTCCTCATGGAGGCTCTACTACCAAAACTTCAGAAGTTGATAATACTATAAGAAAAGATGGGAAAATACCTAAAACTTGAAAAGAAGCAGTAATTTCGTTGATACCAAAGGAAGACAGAGACGTCACAAACGTAAAAAATTATACACCAATTTCATTACTTAGCAATGACTATAAAATGTATGCTAGAATATTAGCAGAATACCTGAAGCAGCATTTAAATAATTTTATTAAAGAAGAGCAAGCAGGATTTCTTCCCAGGAGGCAAATTAGAGATAACATCAGAACGGTGATAGATATTATTGAATATTATGAGAAACATCCTGAAAAAGAAGTAGCATTATTTTTTGTGGATGCAGAGAAAGCATTTGATAATGTTCACTGGGACTTTATATTTGCAGTGATGGAAAGATTGAGATTGGGTGAAGATTTTATAAGAATGGTGAAGGCGATTTATACTGAACAACAAGCAAGACTCTGTATAATGCAGACTTTACAGAAAAAATCATAATCAGCAAAGGAATAAGACAAGGTTGCCCTCTATCTCCATTGATATTTATAATGACCTTAGAGGTGTTGCTTATGCGGATTCAAGAAGATAAGGAGATAGAGGGACTGAAACTGAAAGTACAGAGCGTTTGCTGATGATGTAATGTTTATAAATGAAAACCCAACCCAAGTTACACCATTGCTGCTTCGTAAAATAAAAGAATATGGTGAGCTGGCAGGCTTCTATATAAATAAAGAAAAGTCAAAAATTTTGTGTAAAAACATGTCAAAGAATAAACAGGAAAAATTACAAAGCTTAACAGAATGCGAAGTGACTTCTAAGGTAAAATATCTAGGTGTAGAAATAACAACAAAAACATTGACTTATATAAAAACAACTATGAGAAGCTCTGGCGGAAAACTGATGGAGATTTATTAAAATGGAACAAGCTGAATGTGTCTATACTGGGCAGAACCTCTGCAATTAAAATGAATGTATTACCAAGAATTATGTTTTCGTTTTAAACAATTTCAATAGTGAAGGATGACAAACAATTTAACAAGTGGCAAAGGAAACTTTCAGAATTTATACGGGCCGGCAAGAAACCAAGAATTAAAATGAAAATTTTAACCAATGCAAAAGAGAGAGGAGGCTTCCAAGTGCCAGATCTAAAATTATACCAGGATGCACTATGCTTGGTATGGATTAAGGAATGGATAACGTAATTAAATAGAAAATTATTAGCATTGGAAGGCCATGGAAATGTTTTTGGTTGGCATGCAAATCTGTGTTATGGGAAAAGCAAGATGGAGGGCTTTTTCTTACATCATTACATAAGAAGTAATTTGTTAAAAACCTGGTTGAAATACAAAAGATTTGGGGATGAGAGGAAACCGCTTTGGATTGTGCCAACAGAAGTAATAAAGTTATATTCAGGTATAAATGAAGAGAAATGGTTATCATATAAAAAATTGTTAAAAAAAACAATTGTTAAAAATTCTATCTTTAATAATGAATTCTATCAATTTACCAACGTTAGACTAACTGACCTATAATTTCCCAGAACTTCTGGAACCTTTTTAAAATATGGGGGTTTCACTAGTTACCTTCCAGCTGCCTCAGGAATGGAGGCAGATTTTAATGATAGATTCAGGGCTTGTTTTTTTTTAGAAAAAGCACAGTAGGGAATTATTTGCATATTAGGCCACATCCCCTGGTGCCAAGCCAGCCAGAACTGCATTCTGTGCATTCCTGCTCAAAAAAAGACCTAGATAGATTGCATATTTTTGTCAGGAGATCCACAAGTTCACATTTAAATTATTTCAGAACTCAGATGAATGCTATCTGGGCCTGGTGATTTGTCAGTTTTTAATCTGTCCATCAGTCATTGGTCCTCCTCTCTTGTCACTTAAATCTGACTCAGGTCTTTCAATACCCCTCCTGAAATCACCTCGAACAGTGAAGACAGGAAAAAAATGCATTCAGCTTCTCTGCCATTTCACTATCATCCTTTAGTAATTCTTTTACCTCTTGGTCATCCAAGGGCTCCACTGCCTCCCTGGCTGGTTTTCTGCTACTAATGTATTCGAATAATTTTTTGTTGTTCTTATTGTTGTTGGTTCCTCTTCTTCTTCTCCTTCTTCTTCTTCTTCCAATATGTTCCTTATAATTCCCTTTTGCCTGATCACCAACTTGCATTTTATTTGTCACAGCCTGTGCTCCCTTTTATTTAGCTCACTCAGGGTGCGGTCACACGTACCATTAGTGGCAACACAGCTCCGTCTTGCTGACGGATTAAATATGTTCGTCCAGACATCCACATCTGGCAATCGAGCGTCATCCAGGGTCATTCCGACTTGCTGCAGATCAGTGCCGCATTAATTTGACAGCGCAGAAAGTACGGCCCTCTTTCAAAAAAGCAGCACAAGATCGGCTTTTTCCTGTTTGGACAGCTCACGCACGATACTGCCCCTTGGAATGTTTACTGCTCCTCCCACTTTTTTTTTTTTTTTTAAAAGCCCCAGCAGACATGCACATTGCCAGATCATCCGGGAATCTGAGGTGACGCTTCTGCTTCTCCAATCAACGCAGGATCGGAGGGGAGGGGAAACGTTATCCCACTCTTCAGAACAGGGAAAAAATCTTTTTTTTTCAATGTGGAGGATTTCCAGATATTATTGTCACTGCCAATTTCTAGGAAAGTAATTCCTGGCAGTTCCTTGGTTTGAATCGGCAACGTTAATTCTGGAAACTTTTCCCCTTCCCCACTGCCTCTGAAGCAACCTTTGATTTCCCAACTCCAAACAGTTGGGCGCATGTTCAATGGACCCCCCCCCCCCCCCCAGAAATCACCATCTGATCTCGCAAGAAAAGAGTGTGATAGTATTGGATGTCTGAACGCTCAACAACAGAATGAGTAGCATTCTTGGATGCTCGTCTGAACGACCCTGCATTGAATCAATATTGAGCAGTTCAAATTTGAGCGCTACACACCTGCTTTTAATGTGATGTGTGACCGCACCCTCAGATTAGCCTTCCATCTTTTAGAGGAATCCTTCTGACCTTTTACTGCTTCCATTACTTTGTTCATTAAGTATGCAGGCCTTTTTTATATCTATTTTTGCCTTTCCTAACCTGTGGCATACATTTTATCTGAGCTTCTAGGATTGTAGCTTTAAATAGCTTCCCAAAGGGATTTGACCCTTCTTACCTTTCCTTCTTCACAAGCCCCTCAAACCCGTTAAAAGCGGTTGTGCTGGGCTTTTGGGGCAACTCACTATTTACATAAATGTTGAAATTAATTCTTGTTCACAGGCCTTATGAAAGGCAAGGGAAACGCCCCAGATCAACATTGTACATCTTGATGTGTGGAAATTTTAGTTCTCATACACAAATTATATTATCTAAAGCAAGCGTTGCCTGTCTTTTCCCAGCAAGAGGTCCTGGAACTTTTCAGATGCACGGAAGTTAGAAATTCTACCAGTAAAGTTTTTCTCTGTTTGCAAAGAAAATGATTGAGAAAGCTTTCACCTGGATAGGGTCTTAACCTTATTGGATATTACAGTATTCTAATTATTCACCTCCAGATTGGAACATCCAGTAGGCTCCCCCATAGGGTTGCCAAGTCCAATTCAAGAAATATCTGGGGACTTTGGGGGTGGAGCCAGGAGACTTTGGGGGTGGAGCCAGGAGACATTAGGGGTGGAGCCAAGATCAAGGCTGTGACAAACATAATTGAACTCCAAGGGAGTTCTGGCCATCACATTTAAAGGGACAGCACACCTTTTCACTTCCTTCCTTCCATAGGAAATCATGAAGGATAGGGGCACCTTCTTTTGGGGCTCATAGAATTGGACCCCCTGGTCCAATCTTTTTGAAACATGGGTATTTTGGGGAGAGGCACTAGATGCTATACTGAAAATTTGGTGCCTCTACCCCAAAAAACAGCCCCTCCACATCCCCAGATACCCGTGGATCAATTCTCCATGATTTTCTATGGGAATAAATCTCCATAGGGAATAACAGAGTTCCCAGCAGACATTTCCCTCCCCTCCCCCCGCTTTCTGACGACCCTGAAGCGGGGGGAGGGCCTCCAAACCGGGGGATCCCCTGCCCCCACCTGGGGATTGGCAACCCTACTCCTCAATCCCCAGGTTCCAGCGGGGGATCCCCTGGTTTTATAGGCTTTCCCCACCCCCAGCCAGCTGGCTGGCGGGGGAAGCCCTGCCTCCACAGCCACCATGCAGATCTAGATCTTGGGCAGGTTTAGAAACCTGCAAACAGGTCCGTTTCAAAATGTGTCTGTGTGCCTTTAAAGTTGAGCAGGAAGTATTTCATGGGAAGGGTCAGCAACACAGTCCCTTGGTTTGTTTTGCTTTCATTTCAGAGCAACTAAGAGTGTGTGTGTGCGTGTGTGTGAAAGAGGGAGAGAGAGAGAGCAGCATAGCCCTTGTTCTTTTCAGATGTCGTTGTGGAGGAACCAGACCCAGTAAGTGTTTGTGTGTGTGTGAGAGAGAGAGAGGGTTGGCAATCCCCAGGTTTGGAGTCCCCCCCCCCCCCCGCTTTAGGGTCATCAGAAAGTGGCGGAATGGGGAGAGAGAAATGTCTGCTGGGCAGTTATTCCCTATGGAGAACGATTCCCATAGGGAATAATGGGGAATTGATCAGCGGATATGAGGGGCTCTGTGGGGGCTGTTTTTTGAGGTAGAGGCACCAAATTTTCAGTATAGAATTTAGTGCCTCTCCCCAAACTACCCCCCCACATTTCAAAACGATTGGACCAGGGGGTCCAATTCTATGAGCCCCCAAAGAAGGTGCCCCTATCCTTCATTATTTCCTATGGAAGGAAGGCATTTAAAAAGCTGTGCTGTCCCTTTCAATGTGACGGCCAGAACTCCCTTGGAGTTCAATTATACTTGTCACATCCTTGCTCCTGGCTCCAGCCCCAAAGTCTCCTGGCTCCATCCCCAAAGTCCCCAGATATTTCTTGAATTGGACTTGGCAACCCTAACATCCGGGAAGTGAATAATAGCTATAGCCCACTATCCAATGACAAATAAATTCATACCCACGGAACTTTTACGCGACACTGCTGTTAAATTCACAGGATCCCTACTGGAAAGATCCTGGTCTTTTGTATTATTTAAGCAGGACTCTTTTTTTTTTGTAGAAAAAGCCCAGCAGGAACCTATTTGCATATTAGGCCACACCCCCTAACATCACCATTGTTTCGTGTGGGGCTTTTTTTGTAGAAAAAGCCCAGCAGGGACTCGTTTGCATATTAGGCCACACCTCTGGCACCAAGCCATCCGGAACAGCGTTCCTATGCGTTCCTGCTTTAAAAAAAGCCCTGTATTTCAGTAAACTTATATTATCTCAAGTTGCTCAGGGTGGGGTTTGTGGTTCTCTCCTCCATTTTCTCTTCAAAACAAGCTAGGATTCCCAGAATCCCCCTGGCCACCAGAAGGGGATGGGGGGAGGGAGTAGGGTGTTCTTATCCAGGTTGGGAAACTCCTGGAAATTTGGGGATAAAATAACAATAGTTTATATATGCACTTTATTGGGCAGTACAGAGATGTCTGTTATGAGCTCTTGGTTGATGGTCTATTGTTCAGTATAATTTCTTGCCTTAATTCTCAGTGGGGCACAGGGGATCCCCTGGTTTGGAGGCCGCCCCCCCCCCCATTTCATGGTTATCAGAAATAGGGTTGCCAAGTCCAATTTAAGAAATATCTGGGGACTTTGGGGGTGGAGCCAGGAGACTTTGGGGCGGAGCCAAGAGCAAGGGTGTGACAAGCATAATTGAACTTCAAGGGAGTTCTGGCAATCACATTTAAGGGGACTGCACAAATTTTTAAATGCCTTCCTTCCATAGGAAATAATGAAGGATAGGGGCACCTTCTTTTGGGGCTCATAGAATTGGACCCCCTGGCCCATTCGTTTTGAAACTTGGGAGGTATTTTGGGGAGAGGCACTAGATGCTATACTGAAAATTTGGTGCCTCTATCTCAAAAAACAGCCCCCCCAGAACCCTCGATACCCGCGGATCAATTCCCCATCCTTCCCTATGGGAATTGTTCATGGAGGTGCATGATGGTTCTGGGGGCGGGGCTTCCCCCGCCGGCCAGCTGGCTGGGGGAGGGGGGAAGCCTGTAAAACCGGGGGATCCCCCTCTGGGACCTGGGGATTGGGAAGTCTAATCAGAAAGCCGGGGTGGGGGGATGTCCACTGGGCACTCCATAATACCCTATGGAGACTGATCCCCGAGGGCATTTGTTATGAGGGCCAGATCTGACCTAAATGAGACCTTGTTGGGCCGGAGCATGTGTGTCATGAAATGTAATGCCAGATAGCGGACACAGACAAACACAATTAAATATTTTTAAAAACCGTAAAATAAAACATGCTTAAAACACTAGCACTCTTGCAATATTTTGTTTATTTAACAGTCTCTTATAAGTGACACCTCTTGCTCTGAAAAACTACATCAAAAACTGGAGACAATGTCTATGCTGTAGCAATCTTGAGTATGCTGTTCAGGTGTGCATCTGTAAGTTGCAAACCGACTTTTGATTTTCTTTTGGGTCTGATAGGACCCCTCCGGGGGCCTGATTTGGCCCCTGGGCTACCTTGTCCTAAGGCAGGGGTCCTCAAACTTTTTAAATAGGGGGCCAGTTCACTGTCCCTCAGACTGTTGGAGGGCTGGACCGCCGTTACTGTACAAGGCCGTGGGCTGTCAGTTCTCCGTCTTCTGCATCTCTCTCCCTTCCCTACACCACACACCCCGGCCTGGGAACTCACCTCACCTCGGTATCACCTCACACTCTGTCTCCGCCGCCTCAGCCCAGTGCCGGAAGAGTGCATTGCTAACGCGAGTTTAGGTCGAATGTCACTTCTGGTCTGATTGTGCCATAACCCGGCGGGCCGCATAAACGTCCTCAGCGGGCCGCATCTGGCCCGCGGGCCGTAGTTTGAGGACCCCTGTCCTAAGGTATAATGGAGAATCAATCAATGGGTATCTGGTGCTCTGGGGGGGCTGTTCTTTTGAGGTAGAGACACCAAATTTTCAGCATAGCATCTGGTGTCTCTCCTCAAATTCCCTCCCCCCAAGTTTCAAAAAGAAGGTTCCTCTATCCTCCACTGTTTCCAGTGGAGGGAGAGCATTTAAAAGGCACGTGATCTCTTTGACTGTGATGGCCAGAACTCCCTTCAGAGTTCCATGGTGCTTCTCACAACCTTGCTCCTGACTCCACGCCCAAAGTCTCCTGGCTGCATCCTCAGAGTCCCCAGATACTTCTTGAGTCAGACCTGGCAACCCTAAGTTTCACAACAGACAAAAATTTGAACCTGGGTCTCCCCAGGTAGGCCACTCTAACCAGGACACCCCATTGGCTTTGTACGCTTCCACTAGCCTGCTTGGTACAAATGTTAAGGATATGCAGGGCTTTTTTTTTTAAAGAAAAAGCCCAGCAGGAACTCATTTGCATATTAGGCCACACCTCCTGATGCCAAGCCAGCTGGAACTGCATTCCTGTGCGTTCCTGCTAAAAAAAAAAGCCCTGAGGATATGTATTGCCTCTGGCTAACCTAGAAGGCATTATCTTTAGTGAGGAAATATGGAGGGGGGCATATGAGACAAAGTATAAGGAATAGGGCACTGAGTTCCCTCTGGGTCCCACATCTCTGTCTCCTCTGCCGTTGTCATTATTTTCCCAAAGGTAAAGGGTAATCCACTTTCCTTTCCTTTGGCTGCAAATATTTATGTGGCTGGCACACACTGAGGTAACAGTGGTGTCTCCATAGATCATCCCCATAGCCATAAAAACTGGCAGAGTGAAATGAGTTTAGTGCACGGGGTGGGTGGGCGGGGGGGATGATTGAAAATGTTACAGCTTGGTCCAAGGCCTCGTCTCACTTTTGCAGAGAAACATTCCCCCCCCTCCCACCAATCCCAGGGTGGCTCCATCTCCTCTCTGTTCTTGATTAAATCAGCCACTGTAGCTTTTTACATATTTATTAGGCCACCAAGAAGCGAGGAGGGAGGGAGGGAAGAATAGGGTGTAGGTGTGTTCGTGTGTGATGTTCCCTGAGTCCTAACTCTCACAAGGACACAATAATTTGTTCTGTGGATGGCAGCAAACCCTCCACCCCCCAAATCTGGGAACTAATCTAGCTGAGGCAGTGATCTCGAGGCACAGTATAGGAAGGGGCTGACAGAAACCTCACTCAGCATTGGTGTTACTACCATACCACATATTTCGACCCAGGAAATTTATTTATTTATTTATTTGTTTGTTCGATTTATATCCCGCCCTATCCCACCAAGGCGGGCTCAGGGCGGCTTACAATACAGAATGCTAACAGTAAATCAGTTTAAAATACATTAATGATTATACAATAAAATACATAAAACTCACATCAGTATTCTATGCTACCTCTTCCTTAAATCAATTCTTCAAGTATTCCAGTGTTCAATATTCTGATGTTCGTAAGTTTAAATATTCAGGCATCCCGGTATCAATCAGTTGTATGCCAACCGGAAGAGGGCTGCTTTACAGGCCCTGCGGAACTGTTCAAGGTTCCGCAGGGCCCTCACCTCCTCCGGGAGCTGGTTCCACCAACAGGGGGCTGCAATCGAAAAGGCCCCGTTTCTGGTCGCTTTCAGACGGGCCTCCTTTGGCCCAGGGATTATAAGGAGGTTCTGAGACCCCGATCTCAGCACTCTCTGAGGAACATGTGGGGAGAGACGGTCCCTAAGGTAGGTAGGTCCCAGGCCATAAAGGGCTTTAAAGGTCATAACCAGCACCTTGTACCGAACTCGGTATGTTATCGGCAGCCAATGAAGTCCCCGGAGCCCCGGCTGAATGTGCTCCCGTCTAGGGAGCCCTAACAACAGCCGGGCAGCGGCATTCTGCACTAGCTGCAACTTCCGGGTTTGGCACAGGGGCAGCCCCATGTAGAGGGCATTGCAGTAGTCCAGCCTCGAGGTGACCATTGCATGGGTCACTGTTGCCAGAGTACTTGGCTAATTGGCACAGGAGTACCTAGGATGGAGGGTATTTCAATGCTGCCAGCTGTTTTAAGACAGAAGACATCTGGGAGACCCAGGTTTGAATACCCACTTTGCCGTGGAAGCTTTCTGGGTGACCTTGAGCCCCTCATACACTCTTAGCCTAGCCTACCTTACATGCTTGTTGTGAGGATAAAATTGAGAAGGGGAGAGTTGTTAGGATGTGGGATACCCAAGTTCATATCTCATTCTCTACTCTGCCATAAAGGTCTCTGGGGTGTCCTTGGCAGTTATTATTTTTACCTATTTATTTATTTTAAATATTTACATTTTGCCTCTTCAGAGACCTGTATGAGACAGCTCACCACAGGAAAAAATAAAATCATTACAATTAACAACTGTTAAAAACTAGCCAATAAAATCCAGAAGCTTAATTAAAAACACATAAAACCCCCGAAGCATAAAACAATTGGCAGCGTAAACATAGCAGTCCTCAGGCTAGAAGCATTATAGCAGTCCTCAGGCTAGAAGCATTTTAGGAAAGCCAACTGCTACTGAGCCTCTAGTTAAAAAAGTAAACATAAAAAGAAATATTTTGGGCTGGCAACCCAAAGAGAATAAGATTGAAGGTGCCCTCAGCAGTTGCCATTTTAGAAAACGAAATTAGGAAATGACACCTGCTGTGTCAGTAAAACGTCTTTAGGTCTAATCCTTTTGAGTTCCTAGGTAGCATATATTGGGAAAGCTCTTTTCTCTGCCTAAGACCCTGGCTGGTGGTCTCACTCAGCACATATGCTTCATATGCTCAACTCTACTCATAGTAACTGACATCCATTGACCATAGGGTTACCAAGTCCAATTCAAGAAATATCTGGGGACTTTGGGGGTGGAGCCAGGAGCAAGGGTGTGACAAGCATAATTGAACTCCAAAGGGAGTTTTGGCCATCACATTTCAAGGGACGGCACATCTTTTAAATGCCTTCCTTCCATAGGAAATAATGAAGGATAGGGGCACCTTCTTTGGGGGCTCATGGAATTGGACCCCATAGTCCAATCTTTTTGAAACTTAGGGAGTATTTTGAGGAGAGCCACTGGATACTATACTGAAAATTTGGTGCCTCTACCTCAAAAAACAGGGCCCCCAGAGCCCCAGATACCTGTGGATCAATTATCCATTATTTTCTATGGGAATAAGTCTCCATAGGGAATCATGAGTACCCAGCAGACATTTCCCTCCCCTCCTCCCACTTTCTAATGACCCTGAAGCGGGGGGAGGGCCTCCAAACCAGGGGATCTCCTGCCCCCACCTGGGGATTGGCAACCCTAATTGACCAATCTGGGCCAGAATCAGTCTCTTTTGTCTGCAGGCTGAACTGCTTGTTGCACAAGAGATCCATGACTGGATGGATCTCACTGTCACTATTATGTGTAAAGAGACAGCTTATAGCACGTGCTGCAGAACAGAAAGTAGATCTAGAGGCTTAGGTGATCTACATGACAGCAGGTGGCTGGCTGCCAGAGGAATTACATCAGCCAGCAGAGTCAGCATGACACAGCAAGTTGCTGATTGGCTGTCCCATGTATAAATGTACAGAGTAACAGTGGTGATTGTGGGTTAAAGGAGTTGGAGTGCAGCGGAGCATTTTGTCAGTCAGGAGAGTGAGTGGTATTGTAAATAAATGTATATAGTGGTTTTACAGCTACTGTGTACAGCCTTCATTCTTGCGTCGCTAAGAATCACCCTCTTGGTCTCTAAGCGCATCGACAGGGTTATGGGCCCAGCACGCTTCCGCTGCGCCTAGAAGACCTGAGAGAGAGGTGGTAAAGAAAGGACGCTGACTTGCTCCAGAGGCTGCCTAGGAGGTGAGACCAGCAGTGGCTGAAAGGAGTCTGAGCAGGATGGCTACAGCAGCAGCTACTGTGCTGGTGGAGAAGCTCATCACTACCAACTACAACACCTGGTCGCTGAGGTTAGAGCATTTCCTGAAGAGAGAGGGGCTTTGGGACTGTGTGTCAGCTCCTCCAGCTAATCCCACGGTGGCAGAGGCCGTTCAGGATCAAAAAAGCTCTAGCCACAATCATTCTAAGTGTTGCAGATGACCAGCTGGTGCATGTTCGTGGGCACCAGACAGCAAAGGAGGCTTGGGAAGCGCTCAAGGCTGTGTATGTACAGAAGTCAGCAGGCACGCTGATATCCCTATGGAGGAGGCTCTACAGGAAACGTATGCTGGCTGGGGAGTCGATGAGGGACCACCTCAACGGTATGTCTGATTGTTTCCAAGACCTAGAAGCAAGAGGGAAGGCCGTGGCTGAGGAAGATAAGGTGTACATCTTATTGAGCTCTCTGGACGAGAGATATGACATGCTGGTGTTAGCATTTGAAGGGCAGGATGCTGACAAGCTAACTTTGCCTTATGTGACCGGCAAACTCCTGGCTGAAGAGCAGAGGCAGCTGGAAAGCAAGAGAGAGCAGACTCGACCCAAGGAGGAAGATAAGCCGAGGTCTGTTGGGGCTGGTTCCAGCTGGCAAGCTAAAGCGGGAGAAAAAGCCTTGCAGGTGCGGAGGAGGCGTTATTATCTGTGTAATCAACTTGGACATTTGAAGAGATTTTGTCCCCAGCAACAGAGAAAGAGCCGGCAGCAGTCTTCAAGGACTCCGCAGGTGACTCTGGTAAGAACTGGTCCGGGACTGCAGAGTCTGCCCTGGGTTGTAGATTCTGGGGCTACACAGATATTTTGCTGCTGTGAAGAAGAGCTGCAAGACTGCAAGCCAGCTGAGCAGAAGACTGTCAGCTTAGCTGATGGGAGACAAGCTAGCGTGCTTTGCCAAGGCGCGGTCTATTTTCCTGGACTTAATCACAGGTTTGATAATGTGTTGTGTGTGCCAGAGCTAGAAACTAACTTGCTAAGTGTCTCCGTTCTGGCAAGAGCTGGGTTTACCGTAATATTTGATAAGCAGGGCTGTGCAATTTTGAAGCAGGGTAAACAGCTGGCTAAAGGCACTCTGAGAGCTAATGTGTATGAGCTTATGCAAAATGTGGGGAAGGCACATACTGTGTGGAATAGACAGCCCCACAGCAGGTGCATTCATAGGCTGCATAGAAGGCTGGGTCACGCCAGCTACCACACAATAAATAAAACTCTGGAGATATTAGAGGGAGTGAAGGTTGACAAATGCAATGCCTTTCTAGATTGCAATGTTTGTAAAGAAGCCAAATCAAGGGCGGTTCCATCGACTAGAAGGAGTGAACGAATGTCGGAGAGACCGCTCCAATTAATACATGCCGACCTGGTGGGGCCGTATGCACCCAGTGTTTCTAAAAACAGGTTTGGGTTGATTTTGGTCGATGACCACAGCAGGTTTGCGTGGGTGTATGCTATTAAGCACAAAAGTGATGTCTGTGCCACCTTCAAGTACTGGGCTAGAAGGGTACAAAAACAGTTAAATGCTAAGATTGCCTCAATCCAAACTGACCAGGGGGGTGAGTTCCTGAATAAAGAGTTTGCTAACTATTTGAGGCAAGAGGGCATAGAGCATAGAGTTGCCAATGTTTCCTCTCCGTGGGAAAACGGGATTGTGGAACGGAGAGCAGGAGTACTCCAAGGTATTTGCCATGCTTTGTTAGAAGATAGTGGTCTAAGGCAGGCATACTGGGGTGAAGCCTTAAAGGCATCCTGTTATATTTCCAACCAGTTGTGGACAGAGGCTATAAACGATATACCCTACAGGGTCTTGTATGGGAGAAAGCCATCCCTAGATCACCTAAGGATATTTGGTTCAAAGGCTTGGGTGAACATCCCTCTGGATAAGAGGAGAAAGGGAGGTCCCAAAGCCAAAAAGCTGGTGTTTGTTGGGTACCAAAATGGCATGAAGTCCTGGAGGTTTGTGGACAATAATGACTTGATAAGGCTGAGTAGGTCTGCCTCGTTTTGCGAGGATGAAAATTGGTCTAAGATTCATGCCAATGAAATGCCTGGAGAAAATAAGCTGCAACTGTCTCTAGGAAGTGAGGAGGGGCAAAAGCCAGAAAGCTCACTGAAGCAGGAGAAAGACAGTGTGAGCAGTTCAGCAGGCAGCAGTAAAGAGCAGGAGACTCCTGAGGCTGTAAAAGGGGAGCCGGTCAGAGTCTCTGCAAGAGAAAATAAGGGTGTGCCACCAAAAAGATATGGTTTTGAGGCTGATATTAACTATCTGGGCAATGGAGATCGTTTGCCAGATGGAAAGCCAAGGGGCTGTGTAAGTGCACCAGAGGTACACGTGGATACTTCTTTCACTAGGGAAGAGGGAGGTTATACCTATGTATACGATGACCATCCTAAAGCATATCCCAGTGTGCTGGAGCTGTTGAATGAGATGTCTCTTGGAGAAGAAGGAGACACATGAGCAAAGCCTGGAAGGAGAGGCTGTAAGCAATAACTGAATTATAAGGGTGCAATGTACAAATGCAAAAGTGCTGGAGTGTAAAAGCAATGCTGTAAAATAAAACAAACTTACTGTTTGAAAATGTATGTTAAGCTGTAACAAAACTATTGTAAAATTGAACTGAAGAGATGTAACAATTTAAACAAAAAACTACAAATCTTAAGCTATGTGTAAGAAAACCCTGAAAGCTGTAAAATGTGTAAGCAAATGTGAATTGGAAAAATATCTGCGCTTGTATTGTAAATTACACGGTACTGTGTGTTACTAACAAGTCTGGGAAGCAAGCCAGCAAAAAGATAAGAGATGTGCTCAGTCTGGGAAGAGTGCCAACTGAGGAGATATGGTCAGTCTGGGCAGAGTGCCGACTGATAACAATATGCTTGCAGGTTAATTGGCAAGCAGAGCAAAATGTGTGTGCGTTAACACAAGTGTTCAGGAGAACAAAATACTGAACTGTAATTAATGGATATATGAGAATGAAGTAATCAATGTATTGATGGTAAAGTGATCAATGTGTATATGCCATGTTATAATGGATGGATGACAGCACTAGCTATAACCTGAGGAGGGGTGTCACTGTTATGTGTAAAGAGACAGCTTATAGCACGTGCTGCAGAACAGAAAGTAGATCTAGAGGCTTAGATGATCTACATGACAGCAGGTGGCTGGCTGCCAGAGGAATTACATCAGCCAGCAGAGTCAACATGACACAGCAAGTTGCTGATTGGCTGTCCCATGTATAAATGTACAGAGTAACAGTGGTGATTGTGGGTTAAAGGAGTTGGAGTGCAGCGGAGCATATTGTCAGTCAGGAGAGTGAGTGGTATTGTAAATAAATGTATATAGTGGTTTTACAGCTACTGTGTACAGCCTTCATTCTTGCGTCGCTAAGAATCACCCTCTCGGTCTCTATGCGCATCGACACTCACATCATGTTTTCTAAATATTAAAAAGCAGCTTCAGGGCCCCTGACTGGAATCAGGGTTGGGGGGGAGGGGTTGATCCTTCCCCCTTGTGTTGTTTTCCCAAAAGAAATCCCCCCCCTCCAAAGCGCTGGTGGGGAGAGGAATGACAGACTATGTATCCTATCTGAGGAGTTTAACTTTTAATGTGGAAAATGAGTTCAGTGAAAAGTTTGAAGTGGGGGGGGGCCTCTCCTTGTGACGTGGACCTGATTCCTCAAATCAGCCTTCTTGAGCCACAGATTGCTAGGAATGCTGCATGCATCCTTGATCCTGCCCAGCCCTGCTATAAATGAGGGCCATTTGTGGAAAGAGGCCAGGGGCTGCATATGAAGCAGATGTTCTACCCATAGGGTTGCCAAGTCCAATTCAAGAAATATCTGGGGACTTTGGGGGGTGGAGCCAGGAGACATTGGGGGCGGAGCCAGGAGCAAGGGTGTGACAAGCAGAATTGAACTCCAAGGGAGTTCTGGCCATCACATTTAAAGGGACAGCACACCTTTTAGAATGCCTTCCTTCCATAGAAAATAATGAAGGATAGGGGCACCTTCTTTTGGGGCTCATAGAATTGAACCCCTTGGTCCAATCCTTTTGAAACTTGGGAGGTATTTTGGGGAGAGGCACTAGATGCTATACAATTTGGCATCTCTACCTCAAAAAACAGCCCCTCAGAGCCCCTGACACCCGCGGATCAATTCCCCATCATTCCCTATGGGAATCGTTCCTGGAGGTGCATAATGGCTGTGGGGGTGGAGCTTCCCCCGCTGCCTAGCTGGCTGGGGGAGGGGGGAAGCCTGTAAAACCAGGGGATCCCCCGCTGGGACCTGGGGATTGGGAAGCCTATCTACCCATGCTATATCTGATCTGGTGGAAAATGCAGTAAGCAGAAGCTTTAAAGCAATTTCATTAATAATGGCTAGCTGGAACCTCCATAGTTAGAGGCAATATACCTCTGAACCTCAGTTGCTGGGGGTGGGGAAAGTTTGGCTTCTATTGTCCTGTGTTCAGAGCATCTGGTTGGCCAGTGTGAATAAGAGGATCCTGAATTCAACAGACTCTTGGCCTGACCCAGCAGGATTGCTGCTATGATCCAGAATGGCAAAAACTCAGTTAGGCAAATCATGAGAAGGAAGAAGATATCGGATTTATATCCCGCCCTCCACTCCGAAGAGTCTCAGAGCGGCTCACAATCTCCTTTCCCTTCCTCCCCCACAACAGACACCCTGTGAGGTGGGTGGGGCTGGAGAGGGCTCTCACAGCAGCTGCCCTTTCAAGGACAACCTCTGCCAGAGCTATGGCTGACCCAAGGCCATTCCAGCAGGTGCAAGTGGAGGAGTGGGGAATCAAACCCGGTTCTCCCAGATAAGAGTCCGTGCGCTTCACCACTACACCAAACTGAAGGAGGGCAGGGAGGGTTGCACCAATGCTTAGTTCTTATGGCCCTTTCTTAAAAGCCCAAGGAAATGCTGATTGCCACTTTGGGGTCAGGAAGCATTTTTTCTTCAAGCCAGTTTGACCAGGGATCATGGAGGTTTTTTGCCATCTTCTGGGCATGGAACAGGGGTCCCTGGGTGTGTGTGTGTGTGTGTGTGGGAGGGGATATTTATGAGTTTCCTGCATTGTGCAGGGGGTTGGACTAGATGACCCTGGAGGTCCCTTCCAATTGTATGATTCTATGATTTTTCTGGGTACAACCCAGGTTCTGGCTGCTTTCCTGTCAGTGACTAATGGCATATTCTTTTCTTTTTCTTTTTTTTTAAAATGTCGAACGGTTTCTTTTCATCATCTCAAACAACAATGCTGTTGGCATTTGGGAAGCTTTTCGTTCTTAATCACACCCTTGGGATCATTCATTTTTACAAGAGCTTTATTTGCAAACTTTGCATCAGCTACCACATACATTATGAGCGCCTCCCCCACATATCACGTTAAATTCAATAAATTCATTCTGGATCATAGCAGCAATCCTGCTGGGTCAGACCAGAGATTTAATAGTTGGTTGATGTCAGTTCAACTGGCTCCTTATAACAGGATTTTTGCCATTGAATTCTGCAGCCTGTGACCCTGACGTGGATAGTTCAGTCAAGGACTATGTCAGATCTCAGAAGCAGGAATGACTCTAGCAAGTACATGGATGGGAGACCTCATTGGAATACCAGAGGTTGAGAGGCGGGGCAGGCTTTATTCAGCCACCTCCCTGAATAGCCTCGAGGCCCCCAGCAGGGGTCAGTCAACAGAGGTTGCCATGACTTCCAGGTGTACACACATGCACTCACACATAAACACAAAAATACCTCTCCAAAAAAAGAATTCTGCTGCCCGTGGATGGAAAGAGTAATAGGTAAAAAAAAGATGAATCTAAACTGACATCTGTGTCCAACATATTTCCTATGAAAAAGAAGAAGAAGAAGATATTGGATTTATATCCCGCCCTCCACTCCAAAGAGTCTCAGAGCGGCTCACAATTTCCTTTACCTTCCTCCCCAACAACAGACACCCTGTGAGGTAGATGAAGACATTGGATTTATATCCCACACTCCACTCCGAAGAGTCTCAGAGCGGCTCACAATCTCCTTTACCTTCCTCCCCCACAACAGACACCCTGTGAGGTAGAGGAAGATATTGGATTTATATCCCGCCCTCCACTCTGAAGAGTCTCAGAGCGGCTCACAATCTCCTTTCCCTTCCTCCCCCACAACAGTCACCCTGTGAGGTGGGTGGGGCTGGAGAAGGCTCTCACAGCAGCTGCCCTTTCAAGGACAACCTCTGCCAAAGCTATGGCTGACCCAAGGCCATGCTAGCAGGTGCAAGTGGAGGAGTGGGGAATCAAACCCGGTTCTCCCAGATAAGAGTCCGCACACTTAACCATTACACCAAACTGACTCAAACCAAAGTTTGAGTCCGGTGACACCTTTAAGACCAACAAAGTTTTATTCAAGATATGAGCTTTTGTGTACACGCACACTTCCTCAGATTAAATGAAATGGAATCGACCAGTCCAAAAATATAGGTA
The DNA here is from genome assembly GCF_032191835.1 of Heteronotia binoei. NCBI lineage: Eukaryota > Metazoa > Chordata > Lepidosauria > Squamata > Gekkonidae > Heteronotia > Heteronotia binoei. The sequence goes on along the minus strand of NC_083239.1, from coordinate 9,991,788 downwards.
GAGTGGAACAATTCATTAGCAGGCAACTAAATGTTTATCAGATTCAGGAATGACAATACGATTTCTTTGGGTTCACTTGTGAGGGGAAACATAGTGAAGGAAATAAATATTTCTAAATTGGAGATCGACATACCCTTAATTGTGGAATCCTGGGAGCAATTAATTGAGACCCTGCCATTACATTCCACCTGTCTCCGTTCGAGCATGGAGGCAATCTTACAACAATCATCTTCTGGAGAGCCAGTTTGGTGTAGTGGTTCAGTGTGTGGACTTTCATACAGGAGAACTGGGTTTGATTCCCCACTCCCCCACATGCAACCGCTGGAGTAACCTCTCTCAGAGCTGTTCTGCTCAAGAGCAATTCTTGGAGAGCTCTCTCAGCCCCACCTACCTCACAGGGTGTCTGTTGTGGGGAGGGGAAGGGGATTGCAAGCAGTGCCGGATCAAACCCTGTGGAGGCCCCCAGGCGGTTGAAATCTTGGGGGCCCCCTTGCAAATTATCTCAGAGTCTGAGCATCCGCCCCACTGCCTATGGCCCCCACTGCAGCCTGCAGGCCCCTTCTTAAAAGCCCATTTTACTGAGCTGCAGGGGGGAGGCAGAGAGAGGCAAACTTGGTAACAACACCAGCAGCAGCCACACCAGCCAAGTTGGGCAAAGAGCAGCTCAGTTGCTGGCTCTGTGTGCAGGCTGGGAGAGTTGCAAGCAGAGCAGAGGGAAAACTGGGGGGGGGAGGGGGAGCTGGCCTGAGGTCCCTAAAGGTGTGGGGGCCCATAGGCCAGGGCCTACTTGGCCTAAATGTTAATCCGGCTCTGATTGCAAGCCGCTCTGAGATTCCTTCGGGTAGTGAAAGGTGGGATATAAATCTAATCACCTCCTCCTCTTTCTGATTGGTTGCGTAGATTTATCTCCTCTGTTCCCAGGCCAGAGAAATCCGATCTGATCTACCATTCTAAATTACTTTACATTCTATTATTCATTACGTTACAATCTACTATTGTAATATATTGTTCCAAATAAAAAAAATAAAATAAATAGGATGTATGGCCCTTCTGGAGGATTGATAAGTATACAGATGTCAAGGCTGAATGAGGTTAGCATATGTAGCGAGAAAAAAAACTCCCAATATCTCTGTTAAGTCCTGAGGATTTCATTGTTCTGGGTGTTGTAATAAATTGTAATTCAGCAATCTCCCATTCCAGTCTGTTTCTGAAGTTCCTTTGCAATAAAACGGTAGTTTGAGGTCCCCTGTTGAGTGTCCTGGGAGGCTGAAATGTTTTCCTACAGGTTTCTCAGTCTTGTGATTCTTGATGTCAGATTTGTGTCCATTTATCCTTTGGCATAGAGCTTGACCTGTTTGCCCTGTATAGAGAACTGAAGGGTACTATTGGCATTTAGTGACATATACAGTGTTAGAAGATAAGCATGTGATATATATGAAGATAAGCCTGATATGGTGTAGATGCTGTTAGGACCAGTGATTTGTTGTCTAGGTGTATGTGGCAGCTAAATTGGCATTTGGGTTTATTGCAAGCTCTTGGTGCCAGTGTCCGTGCTCCAATTAGATGTGGGAGAGAAGATGTTTGAGGGTGGGGGGCTGTCTGTGTGCAAGAAAAGGCTTGCCCCCCCCCCAGTACCTGTGAAAGGGAGCTCTCATTATCCCAGTAGTAAATTGCTGATGATGTGTTGGACCGTTTTAAGTTGGGAGCGGTATGTTACCACAAATGGTGTTCTGTTATTCACCAAGTGGGCACTTTAGTTCCAAAAAGGTTTGTTGTAGATCCCTCAGGTGAGAAACTCAGACTATAGCAGGGGTGGCCAAACTTGCTTAACATAAGAGCCACATAGAATAAATGTCAGATGTTTGAGAGCTGTAAGACAGGAATGTCAGAGGAAGGAAGGAAGGAAGGAAGGAAGGAAGGAAGGAAGGAAGGAAGGAAGGAAGGAAGGAAGGAAGGAAGGAAGGAAGGAAGGAAGGAAGGAAGGAAGGAAGTTGGGGGAGGGAGGTGGAAGTGGAAAGGGGAGGGACGGTGGCTCAGTGGTAGAGCATCTGCTTGGGAAGCAGAAGGTCCCAGGTTCAATCCTCAGCATCTCCAACTAAAAAGGGTCCAGGCAAATAGGCGTGAAAAACCTCAGCTTGAGACCCTGGAGAGCCGCTGCCAGTCTGAGTAGACAAGCCTGCCTTTGATGGACCAAAGAGGGTCTGATTCAGTAGAAGGCAGCTTCATACGTTCATAATCTTCTGTAACGATACAACAGTAGAATAGGTGTAGGGCGCTAGGCTTAAGAATTCCTCCGGACTCCAAAACCCAGTGCCTCTTTCAGCCACGTTGGTAAATGAACGTATTATGCACGTCCATACAATCCCTTTAAGGGGGCGCACAGCCCTGCTTCCTTCCTATATCCGGCAACCTGACACCATCTTCTTGCGGGAAATTCCATCCGGGACTGAACATATGAACATATGAAGCTGCCTTATACTGAATCAGACGCTCGGTCCATCAAAGTCAGTCTTGTCTTCTCAGACTGGCAGCGGCTCTCCAGGGTCTCAAGCTGAGGTTTTTCACGCCTATTTGCCTGGACCCTTTTTAGTTGGAGATGCCGGGGATTGAACCTGGGACCTTCTGCTTCCCAAGCAGATGCTCTACCACCGAGCCACCATCCCTCCTACATATGAAGCTGCCTTATACTGAATCAGACCCTTGGTCCATCCAAGTCAGTATTGTCTTCTCAGACTGGCAGCAGCTCTCCAGGGTCTCAAGCTGAGGTTTTTCACACCTATTTGCCTGGACCCTTTTTTGGAGATGCCGGGGATTGAACCTGGGACCTTCTGCTTCCCAAGCAGATGCTCTACCACTGAGCCACCGTCCCTCCCCAAGGAGACTGCCCACGTGGACCGGCAAAGCACCGAATTCCTCGGCCGTAGCCAGTCCAAAACTTCTCCGGGAAGGCCCTCTCCTTCGCCCCGGGTTTCCTCTCGCCCTTCGGCCGGGAAAGGGTTAAAGCGCAGCCGCGCCTTTTGAGGAGGCCGCGAGCCAATCGGCAGCGAGGGGGGCGAGGCCGGGCTGGAATGTTGTGGCGGTGGGTTTGCAACGCCGGGTGGAAGCCGCAGATGCTGCCCGGGCGGCAGAGAAGGAGGGATGGGAGCGGGCGGCGAGGAGAAGCGGCGCATAAACCGGAGCGGGGCGCAGATCTAGCAGGCTGGAGGAGCGGGAAGCCGGTTGCGCTGCAGGGGCTCATTGACAAGCCGGCCAATGGCGAAGAAGGCGGCATGAATCATGGGCTAAGCAGCCGGCCGGGCAACCCCGCGGGAAAGAGGTGCGCGGAGCTGGCTGTGCAGGCTCGCCCCGCAGGCTAGGTTGGGGCTTCCGCTTTGGTGCCGATGGGCTCCCTGCGCCCGGGAGTGGAAAAACCGGCTTACCCAGGGCAAGAAGATCCCGTTTTGCTGACATCCCGGCTCAGGTGGAGAAAGGAGCGGCAGGTGGCTCGGGCTTCGTCAGAAATAACTTCAAGCTGAGCTTTTGGGAGGGGAAAGGAAAAGAAACCGCCCTGCAGGAGATCAAGGAGGGGGGGCGGGGAGAAGGGAGGCGGTGAATCCAGCTGAACTCAGTTGAGTTTCCCCAGAGGAAGCTGAGAAGGGTGGAAAGCCTCCTCCTGTCTTTTCATTGGCAAGGCACCCGAGAAGCCCAAGCGAATAGAGGGAGTGGCTGGTGGGTCTTCTTGTGTGAGTCTGTCGGGGAGAGACGGTGGCTCAGTGGTAGAGCATCTGCTTGGGAAGCAGAAGGCCCCAGGTTCAATCCCCGGCATCTCCAACTAAAAAGGGTCCAGGCAAGTAGGCGTGGAAAACCTCAGCTTGAGACCCTGGAGAGACACAGGGAGGGGCTGTGGCTCAGTGGTAGAGCATCTGCTTGGTAAGCAGAAGGTCCCAGGTTCAATCCCTGGCATCTCCAAAAAAGGGTCCAGGCAAAGAGGTGTGAAAATCCTCAGCTTGAGACCCTGGAGAGCCGCTGCCAGTCTGAGAAGACAATACTGACTTTGATGGACCAAGGGTCTGATTCAGTATAAGGCAGGTTCATATGTTCATATGTTTGGGGAGGGACGGTGGCTCAGTGGTAGAGCATCTGCTTGGGAAGCAGAAGGCCCCAGATTCAATCCCCGGCATCTCCAACTAAAAAGGGTCCAGGCAAATAGGTGTGAAAAACCTCAGCTTGAGACCCTGGAGAGCCACTGCCAGTCTGAGTAGACAATACTGACTTTGATGGACCTGGGGTCTGATTCAGTATAAGGCAGCTTCATAGGTTCATGTCTGTCTGAGGTTCCCCTGTGGCCTTTGTGGTTGGAAACTGGCAGCCCTGGGGAAGAGGCCAGTAGCCCCCGGGGCAACGATTCAGAAAGAGTTTCCTTTGCTGAGGGTAGGAAAGTGTAAACGCCCTACAGAGTTGTGTGATCTGGCCTGGAAGAAATCGGAATTAAAACAGGCGCGCAGTCATCCACCAGCCTGGTTTAAGGAGTTGATAAAATGCTACAGAACGCAGTTTAATCTAAAAGGGGAGGATAAATAGGACAGCCTCTTTGGGGATTAAAAAAATAACACACACACGTCAGGAAGTTGCAGGAGGGAAAATTAATCCCAGCTCACTGTGGATGTGGGCACGGACATTGCATTGCTGTGCCCTTTGCCAGCAGTGAGCGACATCAAGGTAACCGAAACCACAAACTAAGGGGGTGGGGGGTGGAGTGATATTCTGTGAGAAACCTTGCCGTTAAAACTCTTCCAAAGAGCAGAACTTAAGAAACAGGAGGGACCATCAATGCTGAGGTTTGCTTGTGTGTATTGCACGATGGGGGAGGAACTGGAAAGGTTACAGGCATCTTCCTGGACCCTGTAAGAAATGACTTCTGCAGACAGATGGACACGCTTCTCCACTTAGGAGGCCTGGCTTCTGCTTATCTCCAGCAGGTTTAATTCTGAATTCAAAGTCTGCTTGAGTAAGCTCAGTTTCTGGATCTAGGTACTGGACCATGCTGGCATCCTTTTTCAGCTAAGGAGTTGGGGTTCTGTATGACCCTATGCCGGCCAGGAAAAAATACATTTTCATGACTTTCTTCGCCACGTGGCTTCTGCTTTTTTTCTTTGGAGGAGACCAGCTGAGACGCTTTGCCTTCATCAAGAAATCTGGAGCCCCCGGGAGCTGGCCCCGCTGGGCTGATGGGTTTCTCTTGAAGAGCTTTGCGGATCCTGAAGAGCTCCAAGGAGAAAATGGGGACCGCTATGACGAATCCCCCAAAGATCGGCGAGAGCTGAGACGAAACATCTACAAGTACAGTCGGTGCCGCATGGAGACCTGCTTCGACTTTTCCAAGTGCAGGGAGCATGGGTTCAAAGTCTTTGTCTACCCTTCGGAAAGTGGGGACCCTGTGTCGAAAAGTTACCTCAAAATCATCACCTCTCTCGAAGAGTCGCGGTATTACACGCCCAATCCCAAAGAAGCCTGCCTCTTTGTCCTGAACACGGACACCCTCGATCGGGACCATCTCTCGATCCAATATGTGCACAACATCAATGAAAAAATCCAAGGCTTCCCTTTGTGGAACGATGGCCGGAACCACCTGATCTTTAATCTTTATTCTGGCACCTGGCCTAACTATACTGAAGATCTCGGCTTTGACATTGGCCAGGCTATCCTTGCCAAGGCAAGCTTTTATGCTGAGCACTTCCGCCCAGGCTTTGACATTTCCATCCCTTTGTTTTCAAAGGACCATCCCCAGAAAGGAGGGGAGAGAGGCTGGCTGCATAAAACCTCTCTCCCGCCAAAGAAAAAGTATCTTTTGGTTTTCAAAGGGAAAAGGTACCTGACTGGCATTGGCTCCGACACAAGGAATGCACTGCACCATATCCACAATGGCAAGGACATCATTTCGCTGACCACGTGCAAGCACGGAAAAGACTGGGAGAAGCACAAGGACCAAAGGTGCGACAAGGATAACACAGACTACGAGAAGTAAGTGAGATGCTCTTCCTGTTTAACTTGGCCCTGCCGTGGAGCGAGGTGAGACAAGCCACCTCCAGAGATAGATTTGGGGGTGTCAGGGAGGGAGATGGGTAGATGTGACCTAAGGGGTATATCAACTGGGAAATTCTGGTGCCTAAGCCATCTCGGCATGAGGTGCTCAAGAGTACATCCTTCAGTAAGGCTAGCGGCATACTTGCTGTTGATTGCGTCCCATGTCAATTAGTGTGTGTGGAGTGTCATTTTGATTTTCCATCTTGGGTACCAAAATATCCCGGGCTGGCCCATTTTCTATGAGTCCTTTGTATATCAAAAGTTTAGGTGGGGAGGTGCTTGTCAATGAGCAAAATGTAGGAATCAGCAAATAAAAGATGTAAATCCCAGAAGCTTAGAGGTTGGGATATCTTGAAAGTCTTGTAATTTAGACGCAGTATGACTCTCATGTATTGATCTGACTGAAGAATCTGCATAACCCTGTCTGAATATCATTTTTGCTTCTCCCAGATGTCCAGGGCTTAATTTGAACCACTTATTGGTAGAGTTTAGCTATGTGGAATGGGTCAATAAGAGAGGGGCCTCCAAACATGCACAGAGTGCTTCTTCCTCACTGATAAGTAGCCGCAGCCGGTTCCTGTACTTGTAGGCTTGTAAGGGCTACTGAGTTGGAGGAGGCAGTTTTGAAATTTGCGCACTAGCACCTCATAGCACTACAAACACTCCAATTGGTTGTGTATTTTGCTTGTTCCAGTAAGGGCGTGAAAGGCGTGAGCTCTCATCATCTTGTCCCAGAGAGCGCACCTTCTTCCTTCCACAAATCAACCTGTTATTCTTTTACCTTTACACCTTTTCCTTTTCTTTCATTTTTTCCTGTGTAAGATGTGCACATTTTCTAATGCTTTGTGCATCAGTTAAGCCACAGGCATATATTACTTCCAAGCATTCCCATCGACTCAACGTAGCCTAGTGTGAAGCCTTCTTGAAGCCTAAGGAGACTCCCCCAACTGGAGGAGTGTGTGTGTATGTATAAATTTTTTTGCCACTGAGTGACACAGAGTGTTGGACTGGATGGGCCATTGGCCTGATCCAACATGGCTTCTCTTATGTTCTTATGTGACACAGAGCGTTGGACTGGATGGGCCATTGGCCTGATCCAACATGGCTTCTCTTATGTTCTTATGTGACACAGAGTGTTGGACTGGATGGGCCATTGGCCTGATCTAACATGGCTTCTCTTATGTTCTTATGTGACACAGAGTGTTGGACTGGATGGGCCATTGGCCTGATCCAACAGGGCTTCTCTTATGTTCTTATGTGACACAGAGTGTTGGACTGGATGGGCCACTGGCCTGATCTAACATGGCTTCTCTTATATTCTTATGTGACACAGAGTGTTGGACTGGAGGGGCCACTGGTCTGATCCAACAGGGCTTCTCTTATGTTCTTATGTGACACAGAGTGTTGGACTGGAGGGGCCATTGGCCTGATCCAACAGGGCTTCTCTTATGTTCTTATGTGACACAGAGAGTTGGACTGGAGGGGCCACTGGCCTGATCCAACATGGCTTCTCTTATGTTCTTATGTGACACAGAGAGTTGGACTGGAGGGGCCATTGGCCTGATCCAACATGGCTTCTCTTATGTTCTTATGTGACACAGAGAGTTGGACTGGAGGGGCCACTGGCCTGATCCAACACGGCTGCTCTTATGTTCTTATGTGACACAGAGTGTTGGACTGTATGGGCCATTGGCCTGATCCAACATGGCTTCTCTTATGTTCTTATGTGACACAGAGAGTTGGACTGGATGGGCCATTGGTCTGATCCAACATGGCTTCTCTTATGTTCTTATGTGACACAGAGTGTTGGACTGGGTGGGCCATTGGCCTGATCCAACAGGGCTTCTCTTATGTGACACAGAGTGTTGGACTGGATGGGCCATTGGCCTGATCCAACATGGCTTCTCCTATGTTCTTATGTGACACAGAGTGTTGGACTGGATGGGCCACTGGCCTGCTCTAACATGGCTTCTCTTATGTTCTTATGTGACACAGAGTGTTGGACTAGAGGGGCCACTGGCCTGATCCAACAGGGCTTCTCTTATGTTCTTATGTGACACAGAGTGTTGGACTGGAGGGGCCATTGGCCTGATCCAACAGGGCTTCTCTTATGTTCTTATGTGACACAGAGAGTTGGACTGGAGGGGCCACTGGCCTGATCCAACATGGCTTCTCTTATGTTCTTATGTGACACAGAGAGTTGGACTGGAGGGGCCATTGGCCTGATCCAACATGGCTTCTCTTATGTTCTCATGTGACACAGAGTGTTGGACTGGAGGGGCCACTGGCCTGATCCAACATGGCTGCTCTTATGTTCTTATGTGACAGAGAGTGTTGGACTGGATGGGGCATTGGCCTGATCCAACATGGCTTCTCTTATGTTCTTAGGAGCAGTTGCTTCAGACTTGGTTGTGCAGAGTGGTAGGATTCGTTCTAAAATACCCATGTACATTGAACATAAAAACTGTACCTGTATCTCCAACATAAATGAATTTTATGCAGGACTTTATTTTTAGCAGGGACATAGTTCCGAAGGGTTGGTGTCAGGGGGTGTGGCCTAATACGCAGATGAGTTTCTTCCGGGCGTTTTCTACAGAAAAGCCCTGTGTGAGACAATGGTGGCATCAGGGGGTGTGGCCTAATATGCAAATGAGTTCCAGCTGGGCTTTCTCTACAAGAAAAGCTCTGATTTTATGAAATCAGTAATGCAAACCAGAGAACCTCACTTAAAAATGTCGGTGATGTGATATTATGGATTTTAAACTGTGTTATTAAAGACGTGTTTGGTTTTAAGAACAACTGTATTCATGGGAGCTGTATTTTTTGTAAGCTGCTCTGAGCCCATGCACAGATTTACACCAGTGCAGTAAAACAATCACATGGTGCTCCTGAGTATATCACTGTGTTATTAAAGACGTGTTTGGTTTTAAAGACAACTGTATTCATGGGAGCTGTATTTTTTGTAAGCTGCTCTGAGCCCATTGACAACTTCATGTTTCTAGAAGCCCAGGACAAACATCTGAAGTCTTTGAGAAATACATCTATTAAAACGAATTTCGGACTTTGTTCTTTAGGTATGCAGTCCATCCTATCCTGGCTAAAGCAGGGGTCAGCAGCCTTTCACAGTTAAAGAGCCAGATGACATCCAAATTTAAAGCAAGAGATCAACAAAGATTCAGTATAAGAAAACCCATTTTTATACCTAAACATATATATTTTAAGATTACTGATAATTAACATGCTGATTAATAATCCATAATGTTTTTACAATCCAAATTCTGATGGTTGCCAGTCCTTTATTAGGGAATGGTCCACACAAGGTCTCTCAGTAAGTGATATACTCAGGAGCCCCATGTGATTGTTTTACTGCACTGGTGTAAATCTGTGCATGGTTTGCACTTGGATTCCTTTCTTGCAACGTATCTCAACGTACCTTCATTCCCATAACCTTTGCTTGCTGTTCTATTCACATATTTGATTATTCTGGCATCTCACTTACCCCTTCAACAGACCTTCCCTTAAACATTTCATTATTTTTTAAAGAGTCACATTTGGCTCTAGAGTCATAGTTTTCAGACTCCGGGGATAAAGCATAAAATGCCATTGTGCAGAATGAAATTTCCCCACAAGGCATATACTGAATTGGGAAAGCTAGAAGTTTGGAGTGACCAAACATGGGGATGATCTGCTTTGTTTTTGATGACTTTTCGAAGTTCGTTGAAACCAGCAAGCTTGTACTGATATACAGAATTTGATCCTTCATTTGATGTCACGTAACAGATAAGGAATAATTTCTGTGATCATCCCGGTCTTTCCCACCCTATAAATCACTGCTCCGTTTGTCTGATGAGAAATTATAATGTCTGGAAATTCAAGGGGATTTCCTGAAAGCTTGGCATTTAAAAAGATCAGATCTAGTCAAATCTGTTCCCCATTTTTTCTATCCTCAGCTGTAGGTTATTTTTCACCAGCATTCTAGCCCCAGTGAATCAGGCTTTGGTGGAGGTTGTTTATTTTAAGTAGTAAATATCTTATTAATCTTAACCTTGAAATAAAGTCAACTCTTTTAAAGGGCCAGTTCACACATGGATGTGATTTTGAAGGCTCCGGGCCTGACAGCCGTTAGTCAAGGGTGTGAACTTAGTGCAGGAGAAAATGTTCTGATCTGGTGGACACTGCATATGAAGCTGCCTTCTACTGAATCAGACCCCTGGTCCATCAAAGTCAGTATTGTCTTCTCAGACTGGCAGGGCTCTCCAGGGTCTCAAGCTGAGGTTTTTTCACACCTATTTGCCTGGACCCTTTTTTGGAGATGCCAGGGATTGAACCTGGGACCTTCTGCTTCCCAAGCAGATGCTCTACCACTGAGCCACCGTCCCTCCCCTTAATATTGCATGGATCTGAGAGTTCTGTGATGCTTGCTCTGCAATGGTGCATTCACATGTAACCCAGTGCTTGGTCAAGTAACAAACACACACTGGTGTCCTAGGTCCCAATGCTTTGAATTTAGTGGGAATTTGGGTAATGTCTTAAATCTAAACAAAAGTTCAAATTCATCTGTGTTCACCAACTCCATTGACAACATTTGGGGTTTCTTTAAAATTTTTAACGTGTGTTCTTTATATCTTTAATAACAGCTGAAAACAAGCCTTGAGATATAAAACAAGCCTTGAGATATATATATATATATAAATTTAAAATGCCAATTTTTACAGTATTTTAACTCAGTTTCACTGTACTGCATTTTATTGTATACATTTTATTTAGTGTTAACCTCTTGTAGGGTTGCCAATCCCCAGGTGGGGGCAGGGGATCCCCCGGTTTGGAGGCCTTCCCCCCGCTTCAGCATCGTCAGAAAGCGGGGGGAGGGGAGGGAGATGTCTGCTGGGAACTCTATTATTCCCTATGGAGATTTATTCCCATAGAAAATCATGGAGAATTGATCCACGAGTATCTGGGGCTCTGGGGAGGGCTTATTTTTTGGGGTAGAGGCACAAACTTTTCAGTATAGCATCTAGTGCCTCTCCCCAAAATGCCCCCCAAGTTTCAAAAAGATTGGACCAGGGGGTCCAATTCTATGAGCCCCAAAAGAAGGTGCCCCTATCCTTCATTATTCCCTATGGAAGGAAGGAATTGAAAAGGTGTGCTGTCCCTTTAATTGTGATGGCCAGAACTCCCTTGGAGTTCAATGATGCTTGCCACACCCTTGCTCCTGGCTCCGCCCCTAATGTCTCCTGGCTCCACCCCCAAAGTCTCCTGGCTCCACCCCCAAAGTTTCCAGATATTTCTTGAATTGGACTTGACAACCCTAACCTCTTGTAATGGCCATTGGTCCTAAGCAGTAAAATTGAACTAAATTATACTTGCTAGGGTTACCAGGTCTGTGTTGGAAAATACCTGGAGACTTTGGGGGTGGATCCAGGGGAGGGCAGGGTTTGGGGAGGTAGAGGCCTCCGCGTGGTACAATGCCATAGGGTTCACTAGGGTTGCCAAGTCCAATTCAAGAAATATCTGGGGACTTTGGGGGTGGAGCCAGGAGTCATTAGGGGTGGAGCCAAGATCAAGGCTGTGACAAGCATAATTGAACTCCAAAGGGAGTTCTGGCCATCACATTTAAAGGGACGGCACACTTTTTCAATTCCTTCCTTCCATAGGAAATAATGGATAGGGGCACCTTCTTTTGGGGCTCATAGAATTGGACCCCCTCGTCCAATCTTTTTGAAACTATGTGGGTATTTTGGAGAGAGGCACTAGATGCTATACTGAAAATTTGGTGCCTTTACCCCAAAAAACAGCCCCCCCCAGAGTCCCAGATACTAGCGGATCAATTCTATGGGATTTTCTATGGGAATAAATCTCCATAGGGAATAACAGAGTTCCCAGCAGACATTTCCCTCTCCTCCCCCTGCTTTCTGATGACCCTGAAGCGGGGGGAGGGTCTCCAAACCAGGGGACCCCCTGCCCCCACCTGGGGATTGGCAAACCTAGAGTTCACCCTTCCAAGCAGCCCTTTCTTCCGAGGGAGCTGATCTCTGCCAGCTGGAGATCAGTTGTAAAAGTGGGAGATCTCCAGGCCCCACCTGGAGGCTATAATAGAAGAAACGTCAAGGTGAAACTATACTAGCAAAATATTTATACGTAATAGGGAAAACCCTTTTGACCTCTACTTCTGAGTAGACTCTACTGCTAAATAATCTAAGATGAGCAATATAAATGTGCACAAAGGCATTTTAATATTCCAAAGCTTCTACCTTTAAACAGTCTGCAATATGAAACACAAGAGTGCACACAGGCACTTAGACATAACATCTTTTCCCAAACAGTCTGCACTAAACGGAATTCAAGCAGTCTGCAGAAAAATAAATCAAAGTGCACACAGGCACTTTTAAGGTGCACGCAGGTACTTTTTAAAGCTTAAGAGTCTGCTTTTGGCTCATAAACAAAAATCATGAGAAAACAGTCCGTAATGAATTCTTTCGTCCAGATTGCACACAGGTACTTTAAGAAACAAATTATCAGTGTTGAAAAAGGCAACAAAACGTTTGACACTGACTAACATGGACTGGTTTTATGTGGATGTAGACTCTTAACCTTTAAAAAGTGCCTGCATGCTTCGCAGCATCTTTTGAACATCCCTGGCCCAAAGGATGTTTGACTTGCCTCGACCAGGGCCGCCTTGGCCCTGGCCCCAGTCTGGTGGAATCAGCTCCCTTTGGAGATTTGGGCCCTACCTGATTTGATGCCATTTCGTAGGGCCTGCAGGACGGAGCTGTTCCGCCGGGCCTTCAGTTGAGGCCGTGGACATCCTTATTTCCATCTGCTTGGCCTCCTTTGCCTGCCACGATGCTATATTATTTTATCTTAATTTATTATTTCATCTCTGGGCCTACTGCTGTCCTGATATATAGAATGTGCCCATTCGGAACCACTGCCTTTGATATATGTGTTATTTGTTTTATTGTATTTTATGGTTTTAGCTTGTAGTTTTTAATTGTTTTAACTCTTGTTGTGATCCACTCTGAGCCGGCTTGCGGGAAAGGGTGGAATACAAATGAACAAAAATAAATAAATAAATAAATGAAAATTCCAGGAGATCTCCCGTCTCCACCTGAAGGCTGGCAACCTAAGGGAAATAAATTGGGGTTACAGAGAGGTGATTTGGTGCAGCAGTTGCATAAATTTGAGCACGGCCTACACTAATGATAGAAAGACCATCCCTATTTGCCAGGGCAGGCCCTATTTTAAAAGGTTACTTTGTGGGAAGATGTAGTGTTGAGGATAGGGTTGCCAATCCCCAGGTGGGGGCAGGGGATCCCCCGGTTTGAAGGCCCTCCCCCCGCTTCAGGGTTGTCAGAAAGTGGGGGGAGGGGAGGGAAATGTCTGCTGGGAACTCTGTTATTCCCTATGGAGATTTATTCCCATAGAAAATCATGGAGAATTGATCCGCGGGTATCTGGGGCTCTGGGGGGGCTGTCTTTTGGGGTAGAGGTACCAAATTTTCAGTATAGCATCTAGTGACTCTCCCCAAAATACCCCCCAAGTTTCAAAAAGATTGGACCAGGGGGACCAATTCTATGAGCCCCAAAGGAAGGTGCCCCTCTCCTTCATTGTTTCCTATGGAAGGAAGGAATTGAAAAGGTGTGCCGTCCCTTTCAATGGGATGGCCAGAACTCCCTTTGGAGTTCAATGATGCTTGTCACAGCCTTGATCTTGGCTCCACCCCCCAATGTCTCCTGGCTCCACCCCCAAAGTCTCCTGGCTCCACCCCCAAAGTCCCCAGATATTTCTTGAATTGGACTTGGCAACCCTAGTTGAGGATGTTTGAATTTTTTTGTAGTTCGTTTTCACACACATACAAAAATTCTTCAACTTCTAACCCTCTCCCTCAGGGTAAAATATTTAACTTGTTGTCTAAGTATGTAAATGTACATGTAAGTGTGTCCTTTTACATAATCACCAGTCAGTCAGTCAGATATTGACTGACAACCATCAATCCAGGTACTAAATATCTCTGATTATCTTTGGAGCTATTCTGTATTAATTTATTTACTTTATTTGTACTCCACCTTTTTCTCCCATGAGGACCCCAATCAGTTCACATTGTTCTCCTCTGTTCTGTTTTATCCTCACGAAAACCCACCGAGGTAGGTCAGCCTGACTGGCCTAAGGTCACCCAGTGAGATATTTAAACCTGGTCCTTCCAGGTCCTAGTCTCCAAGTTCTAGTCTGACGGTCTAACCGCTGCACTTCACTGTACTACAAGTTCCGTTGTGAGCTATCCTAAACAGAATTATACCCCTCTAAGCCCATTAGCCTGAATGAATTCAAAAGAGAGTGATTTAGTTTAGAATTGCATGGCTAGTTGTTTTTAAGAAAGTCCATCTGAACAATTTGGCCTTGCAAAAAGCCTTCCTGACATTCAAGAATCCATGTTTACCATGTAGAGTATGCTCTGTTGTGGGTTGTAGCTGTCTTCACTAGCCTGCAAAATGGTACCTTCAAAAACCATAAAGGAGCAGGGCTTGACAGGCTGTGGAGGGAGCTGGTTTTCCTTTCCTGTGCCAGTCCCGTCATTGCCACATCAACCTCTCCACTCTCCTTTTGCCTTTAGCACACCTCAAAGCTGGCTGGAGATGTGGTAGGAGGCAGGGGAAGAGTTGTGGCTCTGCAGTAGAAAATCTACTTTATATGCAGAAAGTCTCAGGTTCACTCCCCAGCATCTCCAGTTAAAAGGATTATACGGTAGGTCAGGGATCCTCAAACTACGGCCCGCGGGCCAGATGCGGCCCGCTGAGGACGTTTATGCGGCCCGCCGAGTTATGGCAAAATCAGACCGGAAGTGACGTTCGACCTAAACTCGCGTTAGCAATGCACACTTCCGGCACTGGGCTGAGGCGGCGGAGACAGAGTGTGAGGTGATACCGAGGTGAGGTGAGTTCCCAGGCCGGGGTGTGTGGTGTGGGGAAGGGAGAGAGATGCAGAAGACGGAGAACTGACGGCCCGCGGCCTTGTACAATAACGGCAGTGCGGCCCTCCCAACAGTCTGAGGGACAGTGAACTGGCCCCCTATTTAAAAAGTTTGAGGACCCCTGCGGTAGGTGATGCAAAATACTCTCCACCTGAGATCCTGTAGAGCTGCTGCCCAACTGACCTTGATAGATCAGTGGTCTGACTCAGGATAAGATGTTTCATACGCACAGATGTTTAACAGAGAGACTTGAGGGGCAGAGAAAGGGGAAGGAAGGAAAGTGAAAAGTACCAAAGGGAAGAATGGGAAGAAGAGATTGTAAAGGTGACTTGAAAAGGAATAAAAAGGCAAGCATCTTGTTGGGGACCATTTTTTAAAAAATGCTGGAAAATAGAACAACTAGCACAGCAAGAAAAGACGGATGAGAGAAACTTATATTCTTCTATGTTGGTTTTGTATTTGCAGAGAATCGTTCCCAAGGAATGTTCAAAGTTGATACGTGTTCCCTTCCAGTCCGAATAGTTGAGTGCCTTCCATTCCCCTGTTCTGCCTTCCCCTGTGACAAGAATTCTAGTTGGGAGGGGAAGTGGTAAGAGGCTGAGGTTGCCAACCTCCTGGTAGGGCCTAGAGATCTCCCTGATTTACCACTGATCTCTAGACTATAGGTATATGTCCCCCTGGAGAAAATAGCTGCATTGCAGAGAGAAGTCTAGACCAAGGGTGGCCAAACCGCAGCCTGGAGCCGCATGTGACTCTTTCACACGTATTGCGTGGCTCTCAAAGCCCTCACCACCATGTCAGCCAACTCGGAAAAGGTATTTCTCTCTTTAAATCACTTCTCCAAGCCAAGCCAGCTCTCCCTCCCACCTCCTATCTATTTGTTTCCCTCCCTTCCTGTCTTGTGGCTCTCAAACATCCGATGTTCATCTCTTGCAGCTCTCAAACATCTGATGTTCATGATTTGCAGCTCTCAAACATCTGATGTTTATTCTATGTGGCTGTTATGTTAGGCAAGTTTGGCCACCCCTGCATTAGAGCCTGCAAAGGTCTCTCCCCTCCCTAAACCTTATCATCCTAAGGCTCCAATCCCCAAATCTCCAAGAATTCCCCAACCTGAAATTGGCAACCCTGTGAAAAAATAAGTAACGGGAGGGGTGGGGAGAAGAGAGTAGCATTAGGTAAAGGAGGTTATCTAGATGCTGTGGAAGGGATGTCTGAAGAATTCACTGAGAGGAGCATGGCACCTTTGGGTTCCCCAAAAGACACTTGTGTATCTCTCCATTGTTTCTTAGGGAAGACCTTGAAGTGGGGTTGCCAAGTCCAACCCCAGAAATATCTGGGGACTTTGGGGGTGGAGCCAGGAGACTTTGGGGGTGGAGCCAGGAGACACTGGGGTGGAGCTAGGGGGAGGGGGGGGAAACAGCGCCGGGGAGCGTGGCCAGCCGCCCCGTCTCGAAGCGGGCGATGCCGCTGCGCCACTGCTGCCTCTTCTCCGCTCGCCGTGGCTGCTCCTCCGAGATGGGCTCAGCCTGAGCCCATCTCGGAGGAACAGCCACGGCGAGTGGAGAAGAGGCGGCAGCGGCGCGGCGGCCTCGCCCGCTCCGCCTCTGGGGTGGAATCGGAGGGGGGGTGGAGGCGGACCGGGGGCGTGGCGAGCCGCGAGTCCGGGTCCTAGAAGGGCTTGGATTTGCGGCTCGCCATGTTCCGGGCCTGCCTCTGCCCTCCCCTGGTTTTGCCTGTGCTGCTGCCGCCTCTTGGCTGCTCCTCTGAGATGGGCTCAGCCTGGGCCCATCTCGGAGGAGCAGCTGCGGTGGGAGGGGAGGGGGGGGCGGCGGCGGCCTCGCTCGCTCCGGGATGGGATGGCTCGCCATGCTCCCTGGCGCCGTTTCCCCCCTCCCCCCACTTCCATTTTTTTGGGGAGTGGGGGAAGAGGGTGGAAATCCTGGGGTCCCCCGCCAGGGCGGGAGGGTGGGGAAGCCTACCTTGAAGTGAAGCCACTTTTATCAAAATTATTTGTTTTTGAGAAGCAGCCCTTCAGCCTTGCCTTCCCAGAAGCACCCCACCCACCCCAGTGTTTCTCCTTTCCTCAGTTAATTGCAGAGCAATCTTTGCTTCCTGGCTGTCCTGTGAACTGTGAAACCAGCCAAAGAAGATAACAGATCTGTCAGAACAGGGGGGTGGGGTTGGCGGGGAGACCAATTCATCTTGCCCTCTGTATGTGTCCGTGGAGCGTGTCAGAGCTGTTGTTTCTGGTGTCTGCAGTGCATCAGCGTCACAAATGGCCCAGCAGGCTGAAGAGAGGTTACTAGGTGCTGTGGCTTCTTAGCAACTAAAGACAGGGCATTTGTGGCAAGTCCCCTGTGGCTGAAAGGCTCGGGAATACCGTCTGGCGTGTGGCCATTAAAGCAAGAGGACAGCAACTAAGGTCATGTGCAGAAGCAGTGGGGGGGGGGGTACACTTGCCTTCCAAGATTTATCAGATGAATATAGGAGCATTTATATAGTGTTTGCCAAATGAATGGGGGGGGGGGACCTGGCCAGAAATCAGCAAGTGAAACTTTTCACAACATGGAGATAACCTTGCTCCCTAGTATCTGCAGGTCAAATGTTAGCTGGATGGTAATGAGCAGGGAGAGGCGTTGGTGCAAAGCAAAATCCCCACATAAAGCCATACCTTTCATTAAGACCAATCAAAATAATACCAACGTGCAAGGCTCAGAGTTCTCCGGAACTCTTTATAAGGTTATATTTGGAAGTAAAGGTGGATGTGTAAGGCGTTTCAAGCCCTGATTTTTAGGCCTTTTCTAACCATCCCGTGTAGAATGCTAAAACGAATGTGCCAAAATTTAAATGGTGCTAAGTGAAGCCCGTCAGTCACTGGGCAAAGTCTGAAGCCTGCAGGCTTCCCTGGACATACCAGGGACTAGATATATCTTTGACCTGATCCTGCATGAGGTCTGCTTCTTATGTAGCTATTCAAAGCTGGGCTGTGTAAGAAATTGTGGCACTGAATCTTTCAACCCCAGAATTGCCAGCCCAAGGATAGCAACAGACAGGAGAGCTTGGGGGGGGGGCAGGGAGCTACCTATCTAGCAACCCCCAGCATTGCAGTGTCACTTCCGGTGTGAATTGGAAGTGACCACAGTGCACAGGGTTTCACTCTAGCATGCATCCAAAACTCTATAGAAGTTAGGGTGGCCCGGTTGGTCAGCTCAGTGGGCAGGAGATGGGGCATACCTTTGCAGAAGCGAGGAGGGAGAAGCAGGAAATAGACATTATGTGTGGGACGGGGAGATGCTCTGTTTTTTAGGCAAAATTCTATGGTTTGAAGCTAATTCCACCATAGAGTTTGCTCCAAATCCAGAGTGTTGCTCCTGACATCAGCTTTCTGGTTATGTGGGCATGTTGCATTTACTTCCTGCTTCTTGCCTGTTGAGGGGCAGCGATTCCTGCTGCAGAGAGGAATAGCCATTTCCCCTCACTTTCTGATAGCTCTGAAGCAGGAGGAAGGGCTCCAAACTAGGGGATCCCATAGCCCCAACTGGGGATTGACAGTCATAATGGAGGCCTGCCCTCTGAAATGTCCAGGTTTGGCTTCTGCCCAGTAAAATCAGCTGAGAAGCAGCTGGGGACTGGCTCAATTCCTGAGTGTCTACAGGGGACCCCAAAGCTATTTGCCATTTGAAGAAGGGCTTCTCAAACTACTCAGGCTCTCTGAGGTGAATGAAAGAGGGAGGGGACATCGACATATTCCCTATCTCCAGTTAGCCCTGGCACAGCAGACGGAGCTTGTGCTACAGGATTTCTATTGAAATGATAGCAATGATGTTCAGTTTTGCAGCTTTGAATGTAAATTAGCAGATGCAAATTTTGTGCAAACATTGACATCTCTTTTGAGGGCTCTTGTTCTCTTTTTTCAGTCACCCAGAAATGGCCACCCTATCTGTCTGGAAAGGGACAGGGCTGCAAATGGAGGGGACCGAGGAACAGCCGTAGATGAGGTTCTTCCAGGGAGATGCTCCAGAGATCACACACCCTGGGGTGGCGGGGTGAATTCATGTCTCTGTGCCACAGTAGTTAAATGTAACCTCCTCGTCTGGACACAATATACCTCTGAATGCCGGTTGCTGTGGGGCCACAAGGTCAGGCTTTGGCTCCACGTCCGGTTGTTGGATGAACCCATTGGTTTGACCCACCAGGACAGTTTGTATCGTCTTAAAAACAGCACACTGCCATCAGCAGCCTGAAGGAGACAAACTGTTCTTAGCAGCCCAGCCCCTGCCCCACCCACCTGCAAATGGCCTGGCCACGTGTTGCAACAGGCCCTGGAGAGTGGCCTCGTCTCCCCTGCCCTCCGGCAGGCTCTGCGTATCCCTCAGAGTATGCCAGAATGCCTGTAACTATTCCGGGCTCCCTTGCACTCTCAGGAATTAATTAAGGGCAAGGCAAAAGTGGCATTAAAAAAAATTCCTCCTCATGATGAAGCCACTGAGACATGCTGCCAGATCCTCAACCCTGTCACAGCAAGCAAGCCTCTCTAACCACTCAGTAATTGCTGTTCTGAGGAGAAGGAGGAGGAGGAGGAGGAGAAGGAGAAGGAGAAGGAGAAGAAGAAGAAGAAGAAGAAGAAGAAGAAGATATTGGATTTCTATCCCACCCTCCACTCTGAAGAGTCTCAGATCGGCTCACAATCTCCTTTCCCTTCCTCCCCCACAACAGACACCCTGTGAGGTGGGCGGGGCTGGAGAGGGCTCTCACAGCGGCTGCCCTTTCAAGGACAGAGGCTCAGAGCAGCCTACAATCTCCTTTCCCTTCCTCCCCCACAACAGACACCCTGTGAGGTGGGTGGGGCTGGAGAGGGCTCTCACAGCAGCTGCCCTTTCAAGGACAACCTCTGCCAGAGCTATGGCTGACCCAAGGCCATGCTAGCAGGTGCAAGCGGAGGAGTGGGGAATCACACCCGGTTCTCCCAGATAAGAGTCCGCACACTTAACCACTACACCAAACTGGCTCTAAGAACTAAGTGCTGCTGTGGATTTTTAACCAGAAGTCCACTTTGCTGGATTCCACCTTTTGCTTTGATCTTGTCTTCCTCTTTATTCATCACAAGGAAGGTGCTCATTCCTTGGGGAACTTTCCTCAGTTCCTAAAAGACCAGTTCGTGTAGCAAGATGGAGTGTGTGTTTGTGTGTGTGTGTGTGTGAGAGAGAGAGAGATGGTAGCAAGACAACTCTGTGTGCATGGCTTAGTAAGAGGGCTGCAAGCTTTAGTTGATGCAGCGCATGATGCCAGCATATCACTTGTGAGGTAGGTGAGGCTGGGTTTGTGTGACTGACCCAAGGTCACCCAACAAGTTTCTATGGCAGTGGAGATTTGAACCTGGATCTCCCAGATCCTAGTCTGACACTCTAATTAGTAGGCCATGCTGGCTCTCAATCAGACAAGAATGACCTTCGCAGACGCTGTGTCTGCCTCAGGGGGAGGCAGATTCATGTTTTAAAAGAGGCTGCTTTAAAGGTATTTCTGCTGGGTGTCCCCTGTAAGTTACTCTTCCAAACTGCATAGCTTCTTCGTCCATGACTCAGCGGCTGCCTCCAAACTCCCAAAGATCAGCATGCAGCCACTGTTGCTTTTTTCGAGTACCTGTGAGACTCCCATTAACCTATGAATGGCCTGAATGGAAGTCCACATTTATAAGCCATGTTTCTTCTTCGTTAGTAGTTCAGGGCAGCTAAAGAAATTGTTGAAACACTTAACCAAATATTTACTTGGGTACTCTTTTATAGCCCTGTCTGTCATGATTCTTCTTCTTCTTTATTGGTTTTGCTCCTCTTAACGTGTTTTATTATATTGCACCTCTGCTGATGCTAACCGCCTGGCCAAGAAATCTGGAGGGATCCTTTCTTCATTTATCCTAGAAACATCTTTTGGTCCCTGAACATGTTCTGAACCTTTCCCCTGGCTATATGAATGTGTTTCCCTTCTGCGCCCCAGTTATAACTAGGGTTGCCAAGTCCAATTCAAGAAATATCTGGGGACTTTGGGGGTGGAGCCAGGAGACATTAGGGGTGGAGCCAAGATCAAGGCTGTGACAAGCATCATTGAACTCCAAAGGGAGTTCTGGCCATCACATTTAAAGGGACAGCACACCTTTTCAATTCCTTCCTTCCATAGGAAATAATGAAGGATAGGGGCACCTTCTTTTGGGGCTCATAGAATTGGGCCCCCCTGGTCCAATCTATTTGAAACTTGGTGGGTATTTTGGGGAGAGGCACTAGATGCTATACTGAAAATTTGGTGCTTCTACCCCAAAAAACAGCTTCCCCAGAGCCCCAGATACCCGCAGATCAATTCTCCATGATTTTCTATGGGAATAAATCTCCATAGGGAATAACAGAGTTCCCAGCAGACATTTCCCTCCCCTCCCCCCGCTTTCTGACGACGCTGAAGCGGGGGGAGGGCCTCCAAACCAGGGGATCCCCTGCCCCCACCTGGGGATTGGCAACCCCAGTTGTAACAGGTCAATGGGAGAGATACACAGATTGATAGCAGCGTGAGAGAACGTTTGCCACGGTGCTGTAGGAATGTTGAGAAAATAGATGAACTCGTTAATAAAAACATCTGCATCCCGATTCATATCCCAGTACATTAGGCCCAAGTGGTGCATTTTTCATATCTGGGTGTTGTTGCATGAGAGGCCTGAGAGAAGATTAGATTCATCACGGCAAAGAGGAGATGAGTGATGATCTTGTCAAGAGCAGCGAGGCTGCGATATGTTTGTGGTGCAGAATGGCTTCCCAGAGGCAATACAGAGGGCGTCTTCTTCCATGGCATTCTGCTGCAGCATTATATGGCAATTCGATTCCAGAGAGGTTTGTTGCTGAGTTTCATAGCTGTGCGATGGCCGACTGTCCTCTCGTTTCATGATCTTTGATGATCAGGTTGTGGATTGTGGTGCATAGTTGTATCAGGCTTAAAAAAAAATTGATTGGGTTGGATTCTAAGCTTTTCTTCATAGGAAAGGAGGAAGGAAAGCCCCTGTTTGACCGTTCAGACACTATGCAGGAGACTGTAGGAATCATGTGGATAAAAGCTGTGTAAGGCAGCAGCTGCAGTGAGGAGAATTTGGCAAGATCCAAGTAGAAAAACTGGTAGGATCCAGTTCATCATGCATTGCAACTTGTAAACCACTTAGAATCATAGAAAGCATAGAATCATAGAGTTGGAAGGGACCTCCAGGGTCATCTAGTCCAACCCGCTGCACAATGCAGGAAACTCACAAACGCCTCCCCCTAAATTCACAGGATCTTCATTGCTGTCAGACGGCCATCTAGCCTCTGTTTACCTTGAGGCTTGTTTTTTTTCAGGATCAGGGAGGGTGCCCTGGAACTGTTACAGGGTGAGGGGAGAGTTATTTCTGAAGAGTTCCCAGTGAGTCCTCCGTCCACTAAGCTCATCTCTGTTGTGGATGCAGCCATGCATGTCACGTCTGTGGCAGCTGGTTCCTTGGAAAAGAGAAACCGGCCAGATTGGCCTACCTTCTGTCCAACCACCTGCAGAAATCAGAACCGTAGTGAAAGAGCTGCCATATGGCTTTTAATGAAAACATCACTTCCAATAGATTTGCCTCAAGATACAGGCAGAGCACTCTGCAAGAAACCGGGGTGGATTGAATCAAAAGCCACTAATCTGCAAGCCAGGGGCAAAGCCAGTGCTGATTAAAGGGGAACTGACCAGTTGGCCTGGAACAAAATATTTTTGATGGGGCTTTCTTGATTCCCTGTCTCTGTGTTAATATCTTTGAGCCTGCTGAGGTCGGGGAGGGGAGTGAGAAGGAGGGTAGATGGAATTCCTTATGCTTCTGTTCCCTCAGGCTCTTTGTGGTCTCTCTCTGTGTGGTATAGTATTACCTTCAGATAATCTACATCCTGGATATTCTGATACCTTCTGCATTAATGCTCCGCATCGTCTTGCCAGTGGGAGCTGGTATGGTGTGGTGGCGAAAAGCAGTCCCCAGAGTGCTGCCCATGAGTGAGTGCAATGGCTGCTGCCAAAATGTTTCTTGGTGCCCACATGCTTCTTGAGCCTTGGCGGGTGGGGAGTCCAAAGGGTATGTGGATTAAAAGCCACTGCCAGGAGCTGACAGACAGAGGACCAAAGTACTGAGCTCCTCTTGAGCAGGATATTCAAGACAGTTCTCTGCTTTAGCAACATCTGGGACACCTTGCTGATAACTGGTGTTAATAATAAGCCCTTAGCCTAACCGAATAATTGTCTCTGTTTTTTTTTATTAGACATAAATTTTACAAAATTACCTTTCAGAAGGACAAGGGGGTCATATTTATTTGCTCGCTTTATTTACAGTCCGCCTTTTGTCGGTGAGACTCAAGGATAATTATGCGGTATATGTAACTGATCGATTGGTTGCGGCATCTAATAGTAATGTAATTTAATTAGAGCCACAGGAATTTGAAACAAAGTAAAGGTATTAGATACGATACGTTGACCAATGCAGGAAAATATATTACATAAGTATAAGACAATGAGGTGGGAGCGGAATAATATATACTGCAAACGAATAATATGCACTATACACAATGGTGTAGTCCACAGTCTCATTCTTTGTAAAAAGCACTTTCCTGAACCATTGTGTTGTAATATAGGTCCGTTACCTTTATAGAAAAGCCCTCCTGAACAATTCTGTTCTACATGGTTTGCAAAAAGACAGAAGTGTGTGAGCCTTCCTGACTTTCCTAGACAGGCCACTTCCACACGATGGGGGCCGCAATAGAATATGCACACGTACCAACAGTTTTTGATATTGCCCATTTTTAGGGTGTGCCCTAATTTTTAGGGTGTGCCTCTCCCCAAAGTACCCCCCAAGTGTCAAAACGATTGGACCAGGGGGTCCAATTCTATGAGCCCCCCCCAAAAGGTGCCCTTATCCTTCATTATTTCCTATGGAAGGAAGTCATTTTAAAAAGGTGTGCTCTCCCTTTAAATGTGATGGCCAGAACTCCCTTGGAGTTCAATTATACTTGTCACACCCTTGATCCTGGCTCCGCCCCAATGTCTCCTGGCCCTTCTCACATGAATGAAGCTGTTGTGGTCGAGCAAGGGAAGAAAAGCAGTTTTCCAGATAATGAGGATTCAAGATCGTGAAATAGCTTGTATGTGATGGTTATTACCTTGAATTGAACTGAGTAGACCACCAGTAGAATGAATGCAGAATGGGTACAATATGTAGGCTTCGGATTCAGTGGGAGCTCACAGGAGCACATATCCTGAACCTTTCCAAGAGTTCCTCCTCCTTCTGAGAGTTCCACCTCCTTGTCCAGTAGTGTGGTGATTGGAGGTCTGCAGAGGGAGGTGGAAATCACAGGCATGGACAACTCTAAAAGAGGTTTAGACAAGATTCAGGAAGGACAAGTCTATTAGTCGCTATGAGCCACATTGACTAAAGGGAGCCTTCACATTCAGAGTCAGTAAATCTCGGAATACTAGTGCCGAGAGTCAACATCAGGGGGAAAGCCTTGGTCTATATGCCCTGTGGTTGGCCCTTCATAATAACTAGTTGGCCACTGTATGAAATGGGATGCTGGACTAGGTGGACCACTGGTCTGATCCAGCAGGGCTCTTCTTAAGTTCTTAAGGTGGCATAGCAGGGATTCCCAGAAGATCTTCCTTCCAGGCATCAGCTTGGATTCACTGAATGGTGTGGTGGGGAGGGGATTGGATATCTGCTGAGGGAAATGGAAATCCGTGAAACTTGCACGCACACAACCCTTTCACTTGTGAAAATCTCCAGTGGAATGAACCAAGCTAATGACTAGTTCTTGACTTTGTTAGTTTTAGAGAATGTAGCTGTATCCCTTTCAACCATACTCTGGGTATGCTTGCTACACCCTTGTAAAGTAGGTCAGTATGCTTATTCAATAAAACTAGTTTAAGGATCATTCTCAGAGAACTCTGGGAACTGTTTGTGAGAGTGATTTCCAACAGAGAATTCTCAGCACCTTCACCCTGCGTGCTGAGTTTTGACCTCAGATATAAAGCACACGCTTGGCACCTAAGCCTAAACTTTGACATCTCTGGTTCAAAGGCCCTTGCACACCAGAGTTCGCTGGAAACATGCCCTGATTCAATAGGAAGCCTCTTCCTCTATTTTCAGACTTCCATTCCCCAGGGCCTCTGCTGCGGCTTTTCTCTGAATTAAGTGCTAATGGCCACACAACAGAACACCCACCTCCAAACCTCAGAGACTGCTGAAGGGGACAAAACGTAATGTTGAGGAAATGGCATTATTTTTTATGTTGTCAATGAAGCAAAGTGGATACATGGCAGGTGGGATTCTCTGACTTGCCAAATTCTTTCATTGTACTTGATGGATGGAACCCTGTCATGGGTGCAACCTGACTCTGCCAGGGAGAACAGCCAGTAAAATGAACCCCAGGCATATTTTTAAAAATAGGGAGTGGAGAAAAAAAGAGACGGTCCTCCTTTTTCCTGCTCTTAAGGCAGCCATTCCCTCTCTTTGGGAAACTATAGTTTACAGGGCAGGATGGATGAAGGACTCAGATAAGAGGCTCGTCCTTATTGGAATATACTTGCATTAAATGGAAATCATCACCTCTATAATTGACTGTACCAGTCATAGGGAACTTTAGAGATGCAGGTATAAAACAGCAGCTGTGTATGAGGAATTATGGGCAATGGTAGTTTGCAACTCAAGATGTTGGTTCCATCCCTCCCCCTTTACTTCTGTACCACTAAACAGCATTCTCAGCACTTTCATCAAACTACAGTTTCCAAAATTCTCTGGGGGAAAGCCAGAATAATTAATCTGGTATAGAACTGGTGTAAATATATAGCCTAAACATGAAATGATCCTGTGAGAACAAATCAAGGCAACTATATCATGTGAATCCTCTCCCCCATTATAAAGGAAAACCAGCCCAGCCCATCGCTTGGAAAAGATGCTGTGAGCACAAATGGCTTGAAAGCGTGAAGGAGAAGGTAGAAAAGAGGCAGAAAGAGCTGTTGTAGTACAGAGAAATGGTTGAGTGTCAGATTGAGCTGTGGGAGACCCAGATTCAAATCCCCACTCTGCTGTGGAAGTTGGCTGGGTGATCTCGAAGGACCTGACTATAAATTGTTTATGGGGCTGCTCTGTATCTACCCTGGGAACTGTCAAGTGTATGGGAATTCCCTGTTAGACTCTTCGGAACACAGAGGCCCAATTTGGATTGGGTCTGTGGCACGTGCAGAGTTGAGGATTAAGCCTCCACACCCAGATCTGGAATTATTGCTGATCTCCAGACTACAGAGATCAGTTCCCCTGGAGAAAATGGCTACTTTGGAGGGTGGACACTATACCCTGCTGAAGTCCCTCCTCAACCCTCCCCTCCCCAGGAGCTACCTCCAAATCTCCAGGAGTTTCCCAACTTGGAAGTGGCAACACTAAATTGTGAAACAATCTGGGGAAGCTGCAATTGGTCCTATTACAGAAGCTTCTTTGTAGTCGATCTCTACGAAAATGGTTCCCAGGAGCCATTTCAGATCAGGAAAATGGTGTGGAGGAAGAAGGCTTAAGGTCTTTCTTTCTACATGCCCATGGTCCAATCAGCCTCCATGTGCCTCAAAATCTGAGTTCCAAAAGGGAACTCCAAGTACGTGTCCCCGTAAACAAGAACTGTGTAACAAGGGAAACAAATCACAATTCATATAAAGCAGAACGGAGAATCCAAATACATCCCAAAAGGTGAGTCTTTCACAATTGATCCACATCAAACACCTTCTCAATGGATGTCTTCTGTCCCAAGAACTTTAATATGGAAAATTCCAAGGTAGAAGAAGAAGAAGGGGTGGGGGGAGTAGGAGAGGTTGGATTTCACTCTTCACAACTCAACGGAGTCTTAGAGTGGCTTACAATCTCTTTCCCTTTTTCTCCCCATGTGACACCCTGTGAGGTAGGTACAGCTGAGAGAGTTCAGAGAGAACTGCTATTGAGAGAACAGCTCTGAGAGAGCTGTGACTGACCCAGAACTGGATAAACATCTGGAGCAGAGGTCCATCAGTGGCTATTAGCCACAAGGTATAGATGGAAATCTCTGTGTGGGACAAGTAATGCTCTGTATTTTGGGTGCTTGGGGGGCAACAGAGGGAGGGCTTCTAGTGTCCTGGCCCCACTGGTGGACCTCCTGATGGCACTTGGGTATTTTGGCCACTGTGTGACACAAAGTGTTGGACTGGATGGGCCATTGGCCTGATCCAACATGGCTTCTCTTATGTTCTTGACTAGACACCAAGTAAGAACATAAGAGAAGCCACGTAGTTAGTAGTTCAGCCTAGGGCTGTCAACACCCCCGGCAACCCCTGATCACCACCTCTGCTTGGTTGGCTGGTGGCAATGGGGGTGGAGAATGCAGGAAAAAAGAGTTTTTGCTGAATCCTAGAGAGGTCTGATGTCATTTCCTGGTTCACCTTGGAAATGCCATCACACCATTGAGCAACAGTAGGGTTGCCACTGCCAGGTGGAATCATTGCACCAGTAGAGGGGTTGGAGGGAATCTGGGAGTGGGTGGTGACATCATGTGACATGCTGATGTCACCTTGAAGTGATGTCATCACATTGGTGATGTCAGGGACGGCGCTCTGGTTTTAGGGTAGAACTCTATGGTAAAATTGGCATCAAACCAATCTAAACCAGCATCTGTGGTGGGCAGAGGCTCCAAAAACTGGGGGATCCCCTCCCAGAACTGGGGAAGGGCAAGCATGTCCCTGTCCCCCAGTCTTTCACCAGGTGCTAGCTGCTGGCTGCCGACCTTACTTCTATCTCCTAGGATTGTCGTATGGATAAAATCAGGAAGAACCATGGCCTGGAGCTCTTTGGGGGGAAAAGTGGGATAAAAATGTAAGTTAGCGTTAGTGAACAACTTCCAAAATAGTTTGTCTCCGTTTCTGTCTGTCTCTGTATTACACACGCAGAAAGAGCCACCAGAATCGTTCAGTAGCAGTGAAAGACCCTATAATCTGCAAGAGCCAGTTAAAACTTGCTTAACCCAACATGACTCAGAAATGCTTAGGGAAGCCCATCTGGTCTGGCTTTCACCAGACGGAGATTTGTAAGGCTATGTATGCCTTGTTGCAGAAGGTCAAAGCCTTCTGTTTGGCAACTGCAAGCAGCAACACTAGCTGCTCAGATAGTTGAATATTGGCTGCCTGCGTACAGAAAACCTAGGGTTGCCAGCCTCCAGGTGGGGCCTGGAGAGCCAGTTTGGTGTAGTGGTTAAGTGTGCGGACTCTTATCTGGGAGAACCGGGTTTGATTCCCCACTCCTCCACTTGCACCTGCTGGAATGGCCTTGGGTCAACCATAGCTCTAGCAGAGGTTGTCCTTGAAAGGGCAGCTGCTGTGAGAGCCCTCTCCAGCCCCACCCACCTCACAGGGTGTCTGTTGTGGGGGAGAGAGATAAAGGAGATTGTGAGCTGCTCTGAGACTCTTTGGAGTGGAGGGCGGGATATAAATCCAATAAATCCAATATCTCCCGCTTTTACAACTGATCTCCAGCTGGCAGAGATCAGCTCCCCTGGAGAAAATGGCTGCTTGGAAGGGTGGACTCTATGGCATTGGACCCTGCTGAGGCCCCTTCCCTCCCCAAACCTCGCCTTCTCCTGGATCCATCCCCAAAGTCTTCATGTTTTTTCCAGCACAGACCTGGCAAGTGGCAACCCTATGAAAACCCTGTATGTGAAAGTCTGCATTATATATGGGCTAATAATACTGAACTGAGGTCTGAGGCAAAAAGGGGATTGGACCACTGCAAAAATCAAGAATGGCTGTGTAGAAAAAGAAAGTCTATTATTCCCAATGATTTTTGTGTCGCCTTCCTATATATGTAACAGCCCCGATTTCACACCAAGCTTTAGCATCTCTCCCCACCCTGCCCAACTATAACATATTTCTGGAGACTTTTCTCTGTGTGCTCTGTCTTTCTACTCTGAAAACTGCCAGTTCCGCGCAAAAGGGTTCTAAAACAACTTGTTAGCAAACTGACTGTCGTAATTTCTTTGCTGAAATATTTTACAAATGTTCAATCTCAGCATGGTTGTGGGACGTACTAATTATAGAATAGCTGCAACTCAGACATTTGCTGGCTGAGAAGGCATGCTGACTAAATTTGAACACAGCAAATCTCTCCGAAAGGCAAGACAGGGACCATGATTTTGCCAGGGGTAGTTGGAGTGTCTGTTATTGGAATCCACTCAAACTTACTTCAGGATGATGCTGATGTTCAATAAACAGTCTCCAAACCAGCAGGTCCCATCTGCCTTGCTTTAATTGCTTCCCTTTGAAAAAAGAACAAAGCCTCGCCAAAACTGCAGATTTGTATTGGTTACTAGATTAATGACCTGATGAAGACTAAAAGCTGGTCTGGGAATTCACAGTCGACAAGGACATCCATTTGATTATTCAAAGAATTTTTTCCTAATAACTTTGTAATATCCCAAGAGAAACTGTACTTGCTTTTCTGAATATCATTTTAAACATTTTTTTTTTAAAAAATTTCTCTTGTTAAAGATAATGGAAAATTTTAGTGTTATTGGGTGACACCCCTTATATTGGTTTTATAACAATAATAACTTTTCTCAACGAATCCTGTAATTCCGTGAATAGATGATTCTTGTCTTTTTTTAAATATATATATATAATAGTTGAGGCTGCAGTTTGAAGAAGGGGATTGGCATGATGGTGGGAGAAGGCTCCTTAAGTTTTTCTCTTCAGGCCCATTTTCTTGACAAAATTGCACTCCCCGCCCCCCCCCCAATCTAATGGAAAAATGGTGTCCCTGCCTCCAGCCTGCAGCCCTGGAGCAACCGTTGAGTGAAAATGACCCAAACATTCTCAGTGGCTACGTTTTCTAAAAACCACTGCGATCCCTTTCAAGAATCATGGAATTTACATGTAACATTTCCAAGGGCTTGACATCAGCTGAGCAGAAATGATGCACATTGCAATGCATGGAAACAGAACACGGTACACAGCCCTCGTGGGACCCTACAACTTAAGACTCATGTTTTAAAAAATCCTACTGAGAGAAGGGTTTCGACCTAGCTCTCTCCTTGATGTATTTGGCTTTCTACTTGCAAAGGTTTTTGTTTTGATTTTTTTTGCTTCATAGACCATTGTAATATCCCACCCACACTTTGAGATGGCAAATTCCCTTGCCTCCTCCTGCATAAACTCGAGGTTAAACAGTCCCAAGGCATGGGCTGGCTTTGCTCTTTCCAAAGATTGTCCTTGAAAGGAATACAGCTCAATAACCCAACTCTGGCTGCTGACAGTCCCCCAGGCTCAGTTGCCTAGAATCTACTCAGATAACAGGAGCTGGGGGGGGGGGGGGAGGGGAGAGAGTCCAATGGCACCTTTAAGACCAACAAAGTTGCATTCAGGGTGTGAGCTTTCCTGTGCATGCACATTTCCTCAGACAAACTGGAATGAAACTTACCAGTCCATACATACAAGGCAGAGACTGAACAGCAAATTAGCATGCAAGCATATAATATAAAATGTTTTAAAAGATGTAAGCAGGAGTAACTAGCGAAGTATCCTGTGGGATACATTTACACATCTATCACCATTTCTGACCTCTTTATTTGCCTCGCTGTTTTTCCCTGGAATTAAATCTAAACAATGACGACCTTATAAACGTAGCTTGTTGTTCCTGTTTGCATCTGTTGAAACATTTCATTATACTGTATGCTTGCGTGCTAATTTGCTGTTCAACCTCTGCGTTAATATGTGTGGACAGTTTGCCTGAAGAAGTGTGCCTGCACATGAAAGCTCACACCCTGAATAAAACTTTGTTGGTCTCAAAGACGCCATCAGACTCCAACTTTATTGCTTCAGACCAACATGGCTAACAAGAGCTCAGAAAGCCATTTTTTGCCTGAGATCCATGACTAGTCAGAGAACACAGTACAGAGCTACATGAACCAATCCATTAACTGCGTAGAAGGCACTTATGTGTAGACTAGGCTTACCGTACTCTTGCAAAAAGTACTTGGCTACTATCTGTAAAGTTATTTCTTTCCCCTCTGACTCACTGGGCTGTCAAAACCAGTAATGGATGGACAACCTACATATACCTGGTGCGGTCCAATTTGGAGTACTGTGTGCAGTTCTGGTTGCGGCACCTCAAAAAGGATATTATAGCATTGGAGAAAGTCCAGAAAAGGGTAACTAGAATGATTAAAGGGCTGGAACACTTTCCCTATGAAGAAAGGTTGAAACACTTAGGGCTCTTTAGCTTGGAGAAACATCGATTGCGGGGTGACATGAGAGAGGTTTACAAGATAATGCATGGGATGGAGAAAGTAGAGAAAGAAGTCCTTTTCTCCCTTTCTCACAATACAAGAACTCTTGGGCATTCAATGAAATTGCTGAGCAGACAAGTTAAAACGGATAAAAGGAAGTACTTCTTCACCCAAAGGGTGATTAACATGTGGAATTCACTGCCACAGGAGGTGGTGGCGGCCACAAGCATAGCCACCTTCAAGAGGGGGTTAGATAAAAATATGGAGCAGAGGTCCATCAGTGGCTATTAGCCACAAAAAAAAATTGCCATTGTGTGGCACAGAGTGTTGGACTGGATGGGCCATTGGCCTGATCTAACATGGCTTCTCTTATGTTTGTATGTTCGTATGTTCTTACCTGTATACCCGTTCATAAGGAAGAGCCAACAAACATTTACCTTGCAAATGAAACCAGGGACCAGTACCTGAGTAAATGTAGGGTTTAAATTACATGTTCAGCTGTACAGGTGTCAAATGTAGCATGATAATTATTCACTGCATGAATAAAGAAAAATCAAGTGTATACTGTACAATATTACACACAGGCCGCGGTCGCACTCACCATTAAATCCATCCCTAACGCGTCGCTATTATACCCCGCAGCTTTTTTACAACGAATTTCCTGATCAGACATCCCTCCATCCTTCAGTTCTAAGCAGCGTTGGTCCCGTTGTTGGTTGATCAGAAGTCTCAACCGGACCTTATTTTTTAAGATGGCATTCTGCACTCGCGCAAGCACAGTACCGTGGGATATCGTGTTTGGCACTTTTTTTTTTTAAAGGTGCCAACAAAAGTGGGCGATCTGCCCCCCCCCCCATTTAAACAAGCAGCCAGGGAGGGGAAGCCCAGGAGTTCTCTTTGCTGTCTCACCGCAAATCTTCCCCTGCGTCTGATCTTCCTCCCCCCCCCCCATTTAAACACCCCTCTGTGGTGTTTAAATGCGGGGGGGGGGGAGCACGGCAACTCTCTTTGCTGTCTCTCTGCCTGGCGGGGAGACAGCAAAGGTGGGACATCTTCCTCCCCCCACCCATTTAAACGGGACAGGGTAAAAGCCGGAATGGGCTGGAACAGGCCAGAATCGGCATCAAACAACGTAGACTGTCACAAAAAATGAACACCCCACCAGGGTGTTTAAATGTGGGGAGCACAGGAACTCTCTTTGCCGTCTCTCCGCCTGGTGGGGAGAAGGCAAAGGTGGGCAATCTGCCTTTTCCTCACATTTAAACACCACACCTGGGTGTTTAAGGGGGTGTGTGTGAAGCCTGGGAACTGCCTTTGCTATCTCCCTGCCTGGCAGGGAGACAGCAACGGTGGGTGATCTGCCTCGCCCCCATTTAGGAAAGGTCCCCTGTGCAAGCACCAGTCGTTTTCGACTCTGGGGTGATGCTGCTTTCACAAAGTTTTCATGGCAGACCTTTTACGGGGTGGTTTGCCATTGCCTTCCCCAGTCATCTACACTTCCCCCCCCCAGCAAGCTGGGTACATATTTTACAGACCTCGGAAGGTTGGAAGGCTGAGTCAACAATTGCTGGCGCAATGATATCATTTGGAGTGGGCTCTCGCAGGGAAGCGGATGTACGCTTGCGATGAGTCGGCTACAATGGAGCGTTCTAACATAGAAAGTTCGTGCTGGAGTCGTTGGAAGCATTCTTATTCCGGATTTAATGTACTATCAATAAAGTCCGCGTCTCAGTCGTGGCAGTTCGGGACACGAACGAGCCAACGACCATTGCCAGATGCTGATGTTTGGACAACCGCATAAAATCCGACATGCAACTGGCTTTCATCCATGCCCATCTCGTCAGTTTATGCGCGTCTGACCTCGGCCATAGATTGACTGTAATTTGTGAGCAGGGCTGTAGAGTCAGCCCACTGGTCCATCAAGGTCAGTATTCTGCCTGGAAACAACTCAAGCTCTCCTGGCTCTCACATCTGATCCTTTGAACTGGAGATATCAGGGATTGAACCAAGCAGGTGTTTTGCAGTTGAGCCAGGGCCTCCCCACATAAGTATGAGCTTTTGAGTATGAGGCATCCTGTCAGCGGCTTGATACTGGAACATGCCTCAGTGAGAGCCACCGTAAACTGGCAGTTGAACCCAAATGCCCTGCACAGCCTGAGTTTTTCTATAAGTGACCACATCCAAGAGGGTCAAGCTGAGTGTTTTTAGAGCAGGGAAGTGGGGAGAGCAAAACTCTAAGCTTTTTAGCTCATGTACCGAATCCCATGCCCTGACCAGGATGGTCCAGGCTGTCCCAATCTCATCAGATCTGGGCAGCGAATCAGGGTTTGCCTAGTTAGTACTTGAACAGGAGACCACCAATGAAATCCAAGGTTGTTATGCAGAGGTAGGCAATGGCAGGCCACCTCTGAAAGGTCTATTGCCTTGAAACCACACCCCCCTATAAATTGTCTGTGACTTGATGGCACTTTCCACCACCTACTTCTTGCCAACGTGTATCTTTCTCATCTTAATTCTCTTGTGGGTATGGCAGTGGAAGAGAACACAGGAGGGTTCCGCCTCATTTCCCACGATGCAGCTGAAATCTGGGGTGCCAGTTTATCCTCAGATGTCACTTCCTCTTTGTGTTTTCATCTTTGGATATCCATCCTGACAACACATCGAAGTTACAGGAGTACTTGAGTAGACATTTACGTATAATATAGAAGCAGCTGTCTTTGCTGAAAGCTACAGATGTGTTGTGAGACACGCATCCCTTTCCCTCTGATCCGCACTAGCTTGGAAGGGCAGAAAGAGGTAAAACAATATTGGTTCTAGCTTGTTTTCCAGAAACGATTCAACACAATTTGTCTGCTGTTATACCCCAAATTACTCCTCAATTTTAATCAGTATGTACTGTTGGTCAGATTAAATAGTAAAACTCTAACCTTCAGGCCTAATTAAGCTTTACATTTTCACTGAGGTGGGATGACACATTCTGAAGGCTCGTGCTTCAAAGGAGTGCGCAAGCACAATCTGGATTGGGGCCACAGTGTTAGAAGAGTGGAGACTTCGACTTCCTCCTCATGCTGTTTTCCTGACCTGTAAGAAGAGTTGCATTTATACCCCATCTTTCACTTGGTGTTTCAGAGCAGCTTACAATCTCCTTCCCTTCCACTCCCCACCACAGACACCCTGTGTGGTAGGTGGGGCTGAGAGAGCTCTGAGAGAACTGCTTTTGGGGAATTGTGGCTGGCTCAAGGTCACCCAGGTGATTGCATGTGGAGGAGTGACCTACATAGTACATTTTCGTGGTGGGGCAGACAGATCTGGAAAAAGAGAAGAAACCTTTAGTCTGTGTACATTTAGGTTAGCTGGATAAGAATGTAAGAGGAGAACACCTTTGATAGGGTTGCCAACTTCCAGATGATTCCTGGAGATCTTCTGCATTTATGATTGATTTCCAGTCAATGAAGAATGATTAGTACCACTGGAGAAAATGGCTATGAGAGCCAGTTTGGTGTAGTGGTTAAGTGTGTGGACTCTTATCTGGGAGAACCGGGTTTGATTCCCCACTCCTCCACTTGCACCTGCTGGAATGGCCTTGGGTCAGCCATAGCTCTGGCAGAGGTTGTCCTTGAAAGGGCAGCTGCTGTGAGAGCTCTCAGCCCCACCCACCTCACAGGGTGTCTGTTGTGGGGGAGGAAGGGAAAGGAGATTGTGAGCCGCTCTGAGACTCTGATTCAGGGAGAAGGGTGGGGTATAAATCTACAATTCTTCTTCTTCTTCGGGTGGACTCTGTGGCATTATACCCCCCTGTAGTCTCACCCCTTCTTCCCCAGCTGCCAAATCTCCAGGAATCTCCCAACCCGACCCAGAGTTGGCAACCCAGGAATCTCCCAACCCAGAGTTGGCAACCCAGCTTCTGGAGCAGGCAAGCATTCATCTGGCTCAGCATCTTGTTTTTAACAGTTGCTGTCCAGATGCCTCTGAGAAGCTCATAACAAGGTATGAAAGGCACAGCTGTCATGCTCTAGCTGCCCAGTATCTTGAATTCTGGCATTCAATGCTGCACTGCTTCTGAATGTGAAGGCTCCATTTCTGTGTCACAATTAGATGGATCCAATCTACCATGAATTTCTCTCCTCGTTTTCTACTTCAAAAAAGCTATTGAGGCTACTGCATCTTGTGACACTAAATTCAATAAGTAAATTATGGGTGGTGTTAGGAAGTGCTGCCCCAAACTCAACGTGGAACAATTCATAATGGATGACTCCAAGTTCTCTTGTGACATTTCCTTGGACAAGTCCAGCCCCTGGATTGGCTGGGACAGGCTTTGGCTGCTGCTGAAGGGAGTGAAGGGGGAGACTGCACTTTGGCAATAGGAGCGTCCTGCTTTCCTGAACGGACTTTGCTTAACAGTGAAACCTTTGTCAGGCTTGACCTGTTAAAGAGAGGGAAAGTCTGAAAACAGCCTAGTTTCTCCTCTTGCTGAAGTGACAGCTTTAACAAATGTGTTCTGTCTAAGGACAGATAAAGAGCCCTTGTGTATCTGGGGAGTGACTTTGTTCTGCTACGGAAATAATATTAGGAGACGGTGTTTATTATTACTGCGTACTTGTGGGGGCATTTGTAGGTGTTCTGTAAAGTTAACGAGGAAGATGCCCACCAAATTCCAGAATAATTGTGTATGGAAGTTTAACTGGAAGTACCACAAGGCTTCCTAGATTGAGGAAGAATCGCACTGCTACAGCACCAACCCCAAACCAGGCTTTTCCCTGCAGCCACTGTGGCCGGACCTGCCTGTCCCGCATTGGTCTTGTCAGCCACCAGCGAGCCTGCAGCAGAAGTGGACTACTGCACCTTTCTTAAATCTTCGTTCGCGAAGTCAAGCCGAGAGAGACCACAAGGCTTCCTGCAGCGGATGGCCACCCCTCCCCCCTTTCTTCTCCAAGCTGGCTTTGGCTCAGTTTGCTTCTCTTTCTGTTATCTGTCCATGACATTTTCCTCTTTTTCCTTCCTCTAAGAAGCTCAGGTTGGCAAATACTTCCCCATCACCACCATCCTGATTCACCCTGAGAACAACTCTTTGAGGTAGGCTAGGATGAGAGATGGCGACAGGCTTAAGACCTGCAAGCTACGTGGCCAAGGAATATATCTGGGGGCTTTGGGGGTGGAGCCAGGTGGAGCAAGGTTGTGACAAGCATGATTGAACTCTGATGGGAGTTCTGACCATAACATTTAAGGGGACTGTGCTCCTTTTAAATGCCTTCCCTCCATTGGGAATAATAGAGGAGGGGGCACCTTCTTTTGGGGCTCATAGAATTGGACCCCCGATCCAATCTTTTT
This sequence comes from Heteronotia binoei, assembly GCF_032191835.1. NCBI lineage: Eukaryota > Metazoa > Chordata > Lepidosauria > Squamata > Gekkonidae > Heteronotia > Heteronotia binoei. The sequence continues at coordinate 9,955,113 of NC_083239.1, read as the reverse complement.
GAAACTTGGGTGCTTTTTTTTTTCTTTGAGGAGAGGCACCAGATGTCATGCTGGAAATGTGGTGCCTCTATCTCAAAAAACACTCACCCTCAAAACCCCAGATATCCAGAGATCAGTTCTCTATTATACCCTATGAGAACCAGTCTCCATACGGTATAATGGAGTGCCCAGGGGACATTCAAAGCCCTCCCCCAGCTTTCTGATAACCCTGAAGTGGGGGGGAGGGCCGCAAGAGGAGGAGATCCCCTGCCCCCAGCTGAGGATTACTAAGTAAATATTTGAACCTGGGTATCCTCACTCCCCGGCTGACACTGGGAGAAGATACAGTCCAGGGAATTTTCTGCAGCAAGTGGCAGCCTTGGGGAATTTTTCTACCACTCCCCATAATTCTTCTACCCCTGGATTTGTTTTAGCAAAGAAAAGAACGCGGGAAAGGAGAGAAGCTTTAACCCTTTCCTTCTTTGCTGCTTTCTCACTGGAGAAACCCCCTGGGCTGCTTTTACCTCCACTAGGGGAAAATACATGTTGCTGTAAATTTTTTCCGGTAGAAGCAAAGGCAGCTGACTTCTTTTCATTGAGATAATGGCAGAGAAGGAAAGGGTAAAGCTTCCCTCTTTCTCCCCCTGGGGTTCTTTTCCTTGATAAAGCACTCCTAGCCCCTAAATGTGCAAAAAAATAAATAAAATAAAAAATAAAAACAAAACACCCCAACCCCCCCAAAAGTAGAAGCCCTGAGTGAGGATTTGAACCTGGACCTAGGGTTGCCAAGTCCAATTCAAAAAATATCTGGGGACTTTGGGGGTGGAGCCAGGAGACATTGGGGTGGAGCCAGGAACAAGGGTGTGTCAAGCATAATTGAACTCCAAGGGAGTTCTGGCCATCATATTTAAAGGGACAGCGCACACCTTTTAAAATGCCTTCCTTCCATAGGAAATAATAAAGGATAGCGGCACCTTCTTTTGGGGCTCATAGAACTGGAGCCCCTTGTCCAATCGTTTCGAATTTTTGGGGAGAGGCACTAGATGCTATACTGAAAATATGGTGCATCTACCTCAAAAAACAGCCCCCCCCCCCAGAGCCACTGATACCTGCAGATCAATTCCCCATTATTCCCTATGGGAATCGTTCTCCAGAGAGAATAATACAGTGCCCAGTAGACATTTCCCTCCCCCTCCTTTTCTGATGACCCTAAAGCAGGAGGAGGGCCTCCAAACCTAGGAATTGGCAACCCTCTCTCTCTCACACACACACACACTTACTTACTGGGTCTGGTTCCTCCACAACTACATCTGAAAAGAACAGGGGCTACGCTGGTCTCTCTCTCACTCACACACACTCTTAATTGCTCTGAAACAAAAGCAAAACAAATGGAGGGACTGTGCTGCTGACCCTTCCCCATGAAGTACTTCCTGCTTCCTGTTCTTATTTAAAGGCACACACACATTTTGAAACGGGACCTGTTTGCAGGTTTCCAAACCTGCCAGAGATCTAGAGGTGCATGGTGGCTGTGGGGGCGGGGCTGTAAAACCAGAGGATCCCCCCCTGGGACCTGGGGATTGGGAAGCCTCCCAGGTCTAAGTCTAGCACTATAACAACTACACCTTATTGTCTCTCACACAACATAGCAGCTTTCTGTACATAGAGTGTTGCACCTTCTGTTCTTCAAGCCACCCTCCTCTCTTTTAAAATTCCTCCTCAAAGTTGTTGCACTCATTGTTTGTGCCTTTGTCCCAGTCTTGTCTGCCTCAACGTAGCCTGGAAAGCCTTGCTTTGTTGAAAGCTGAGATCTGAAGGATACCAAATTCCACTCCAGAGGTCAGGGTTGCATGCTTGCTCAGCACAGTTGTGGTTGCCTGCGCAATGCCCGCAGCCCTGCATAAATAACGGACAGACGGCAGCTAAGTATGGGGATATCTTTTCCTGGAACAGATTCTTGGAGCAGGAAAGGCCCAGTGATTCACTGTAGTTCACTGTAACCTCTTGTGGGTTGTTGATTTTGGATAGCCACGGCTGGAAATACTATGGGATAATACCAAGGATGTTAGCTAATATTCCCGTTTCCAAGCCGAAACCTCTCAGAGAACAGCAAATCCATGAATTCTTTGCTTTGTCTTTCCCAGATTTCTGACATCTAAAGTACACTTAATTTTCTGAATTAAAACTGAAGTCACACAACACTCAAAAAGGCCAGTGTGGAATAGTACTTAGAGTAGGACTAGGATCTGGGAGACACAGCTCTGAAAATCACCACTCTGTCCTGGAAGTTTGCTGGATGACCTTAAGCCAGTGACTCACTGAGCAAGCGAGTCTAAACTACCTTACAGGGCTGTTGTAGTAAAATGAATAGTAAAGAGATAAGTGGAACCTGATTATGGGTAGGAGGAAAACTCCATCCCCAGGTCTGTTCTCTTTTTCTTAGTTTCAGTTTCTGCATTAGTCTGAAGTTGGTTGCCATAAAGCAGTCCTGATACATTCAGCAACTCACGTGAGTGCAGTGATTTATTTCATCATCACTGTGAGATTACAAAAGTTGTATTGAGGGTAACATGGAGGGGAGCAGAACGTTGTAGGCTGCTTTGGAGTCCCATTGGGGAGGATGGGGAGGTATAAATGTATTAAAATTATTTGTTGTGTAAAAGATCAAGATGCTACACATTTCAGATCAGGAAAACCCCCCCTCTCCACACTTTGTGTTGAAGTTTGTAATCATAATTGGGCCCCTGCACACTTGAGAATGGAAGAGGCTTCCCCACAGTGAGGAGGAATCTCTGCATTGCCTTCAAAGTAGAGCCCTGCAGACTGGTGGAAGAACTTCCACATGGGGAGTTTTCTGAAAACTTTCCTCCATCTCTCCCTCCATCCCCACTTATCACCTCCATATATGCCTCATAGTAATGCTACATCGGGGGCATGGCCCCCTGGTTTGTTGTTGTTTTTTTCCATACATTTTCTCTAGGAAAAGAAGAGTAGGTTTTTATATCTCCAAGCGGCTCACAATCGTCTTCCCTCCCTCTCCCCACCGCAGACAACTTGTGAGGTAGGTGGGGCTGTAGGATTGCCAGCCTCTAGGTGGAGCCTGGAGATCTCCCGCTTTTACAACTAATCTCCAGCGGGCAGAGATCAGCTCCCCTGGAGAAAGTGGCTGCTTTGGAGGGTGGACTTTATGGCATTGTACCATACTGAGGCCCCTCCTCTCTCCAAACCCCACCCTCTCCCCAGCCCCAACGCTAGGGTTTCTGCTGCCCAAGGCAGACCCCTGCACTGCCCCCCCCCCCGTGGCCTATAATTGCACATGCAAAGTGAACTGATGTCATCGCAAAGGCACACCTCCTGCCCAGCAGCCCTCTCCCGCTTCGGAGGGAGCTGAGCAGGGGCTGGGGGGGGGGGGGCGTTGTTTCTTCACTCTGATTGCTTGGAGTAAAGAAACAACACACACACACCCGCACGCTCTGCTCATCTCCCTCTGAAGTGGGAGAGGGCTGCTGGGCAGGGGGCACGGCGTTCTTTCTTCGCTTCAAGCGATCGGAGCAAAGAACGCCGCATGGTATCAGAGTCAGCGCGAGCGGGGATGGGGATGAGATGCCCACTCCTGCCCCCCGCTACTGTGGCAAGGTGGAGTCCTAGGCTGCCTCTTACCTCGCCTACTCCCACGCGCTGTCCCTGCCTCGCCTAGATCTACCCCTGAAGCCTCCAGATATTTTCCAACACAGACCTGGCAACCTCAGCTTAGAGAGTTCTGAGAGAACTGTACCTGGCTCAAGGTCACCAGCAGGCTTCATGTAAAGGAGGAGAATCTGGGTTCTCCAGATTACAGTCTGCTAGTCTTAACCACTATGCCACATTGGCTCTAATGATTCTATCAAAATTTGAAATCCATACATGGTAGGAGATTGCCAAAGCACTGTAGGAATTACTGATCTTTTTAAAAAGTAAAAAAAAAAGCCCTCCAGTAGGGTTGCCCAGGTGGGGGCAGGGGATCCCCTGGTTTGGAGGCCCTCCCCCCACTTCAGGGTCATCAGATAGCGGGGGGAGGGGAGGGAAATGTCTGCTGGGAACTCTGTTATTCCCTATGGAGATTTATTCCCATAGAAAATCATGGAGAATTGATCTGCGGGTATCTGGGGCTCTGGGGGGGCTGTTTTTTGAGGTAGAGGCACCAAATTTTCAGTATAGCATCTAGTGCCTCTCCCCAAAATATCCCCCAAGTTTCAAAACGATTGGACCAGGGGGTCCAATTCTGTGAGCCCCAAAAGAAGGTGCCCCTAACCTTCATTATTTCCTATGGAAGAAAGGTATTGAAAAGGTGTCCCTTTAAATGTGAGGGCCAGAACTCCCTTTGGAGTTCAATGATGCTTGTCACAGCCTTGATCTTGGCTCCACCCCTAAGGTCTCCTGGCTCCACACCCCCAAAATCCCCAGATATTTCTTAAATTGGACTTGGCAACCCTACCCTCCAGTGGCATGGCAGGAGAAAAAAATGGAGCAAACGGTGCTACAATGGGGGGGGGGGGTGTAGTTTTACGAAGCAGGAAAATGCCCACCGTTCCTTCCAGAGAATGTGGCACTGATGTGCTTTGACTTATTCTTTCCAAAGAAGCAGCTGTGGGGAAGAGTGCACCGAGGGCAAGAAAAACCTGGAAAGAGGACAACCTCTGCTTGATGATGTATGAAAGTTCAAAATCTGTCTGGAAAGTGAGGAGGAAGCAGCCTGAACTCTCTTTAATTGCTGCAACCTCCATTCCCAGGACAACTCGTATTTCATTTGGTCTGACCTCTGAAATAGATTTTAAATTTTTTGCCTGGATGTATTTTCCTTGTGTATTTTTTAAACAAGAAGAACACACATTTGCTAACAATTCAAAACGTATTTCAGAAGATGAGATGCAAGGTTTTCCAGGAACAGAGCTTGCAGCAGTTAATTTTCTATGTGTGTGTGTTTTTTAACAAGCCGTTTGAATACATTCTTAAGCAGCCGCGATTTGCCTGATCTCATCAGAACTTGGGAGCTAAGCAGGGTCAGCCATGGTTACTACTTGGATGGGAGAGCACCAAGGAAGACTGGGGTTGCTATGTCGAGGAAGGTAATGGCAAACCACCTCCACTCCAAGCTTATCTCTTGCCTTGAAACCCTGTGGTCCTGGGACAGATGGACATATGAAGCTGCCTTCTACTGAATCAGACCCTCGGTCCATCAAAGTCAGTATTGTCTACTCAGACTTGTGACAGTTGGAAAAGAATGCAGGTCCCTTTCAGGTCCTCCTTTCTTTCTGTGCAACAAAGGCCTGGAAAGGGAGCCGACTTCGCTACTGGCTTCAGCATCACCTTTACACAAAGTTGGACAAGGCCATGAATTAGGCCAGAGACTTAATGTAGCAGCCGAGGGCGGGGGGGGGGGGGGAATTGTTCCCTGCAGGCGCTGTGTCTTGTACAAACCCCTTCTGTTTTGCATGCTGTTGGTGAGAAAAACAGTGATTTTCAGTCCTCACTTGCAGTAAAGATATATTAAGATTTGCATCCTGCTCTGTGTTTTGGGAGGGAAAGATATTCCATCATGCCAGTATGCCGGGGTCTTAGGAATTGTGTTATATATAGCACAGGCAGTGTCTCCTTGGCTAGCAAACCCTTGCTGCTGTCTTTGATCAGACAAGACTATTGTGCCAGTGCTGTGTACACTTTGAGTAGGGTTGCCAATCCCCAGGTGGGGGCAGGGGATCCCCCGGTTTGGAGGCCCTCCCCCCGCTTCAGGGTCGTCAGAAAGCGGGGGGAGGGGAGGGAAATGTCTTCTGGGAACTCTATTATTCCCTATGGAGATTTATTCCCATAGAAAATCATGGAGAATTAATCAGCGGGTATCTGGGGCTCTGGGGGGGCTGTTTTTTGGGGTAGAGGCACCAAATTTTCAGTATAGAATCTAGTGCCTCTCCTCAAAATACCCCCCGAGTTTCAAAACGATTGGAGCCAGGACCAAGGTTGGAGACAAGTACAACGATTGGAAATTGGACCAAGCTTGAGACAAGTACAATTGAACTCCAAAGGGAGTTCTGGCCATCACATTTAAAGGGACCGTGCACCTTTGAAATGCCTTCCTTCCATAGGAAATCATGAAGGATAAGGGCACCTTCTTTGGGGGCTCGTAGAATTGGACCCCCTAGTCCAATCTTTTTGAAACTTGGAGGGTACTTTGGGGAGAGGCACTAGATGCTAAACTGAAAATCTGCTGCCTCTGCCTCAAAAAAACAGCTCCCCCAGAGCCCCAGATACCTGCGGATCAATTCTCCATTATTTTCTATGGGAATAAATCTCCATAGGGAATAATGGAGTGCCCAGCAGACATTTCCCTCCCTCCCCCCCTCCCACTTTCTGATGGCCCTGAAGCAGGGGGAGGGCCTCCAAACTGGGGGATCCCCTGCCCCCACCTGGGGATTGGCAACCCTACCTGACAAAGTCTCATTTATGTCAGATCCGGCCCTCATAACAAATGAGCTCGACACCCCTAAGCTGCTTTTGGTCCTCACTGGGGAGAAAGATAGGGTACCAACAGAGTAAATAAATAAACTGTGCACAGTTTATTTATGCACAGTTCATTTATTCAATTTTTATCCTGCTGGACCAGCAAGAAGCTCAGAGTGGCACAACAGATTCACCATCCTCTTTATCCCCACAATTGCCCTGTGAGGTAAGTTAGCCTGAAATGTAGTGAGAAAAGCTGATTGGATGCAATCTTATCTCTTGAAGAAAGCCTCCTCTCCAGACATGCTGATTCATGGAGAAAGGTAAATCTGGGCAGTCTGAGGGATTTTCAGTATTCCAGACTAGAGGATGTAATAGAATCATGTTCAGGGATTGATCTGAACTAGGGTGGGGAAGATGTGCTGTTCTCACTGAGAGGGAGAAATCATAACATTTCTCTTTTAAGATAATATTTCTGGTTGCATCGTAGCCAAAGGAGCTCCCTAGCGGGCAGAGAGATTAGTGTGTGAATACAGCCCCACGAATCTTGGTAAAACAGTGGAATCCTAAACCCCCTTCTAAATCCATAGATGCCAGTGGGATCAGCAAAGGGGAATGCTGCTTAGGATGGCTTTGTAAATTGTGGAATTCACTGCCAGTGGATGTCAAAGTGACCACAAGCATAGATGGCTTTAAAAGAGGATGGGCAGATTCATGGAAACAAGGTCTATCGGTGACTACTAGCCATGGTGACTAAAGGGAGTTTCTGTGCTCAGATGCAGTCAACCACTGAATATTGGTACTAGGAGGGAACATTAGGGGGGAGGCTTTAGCCCATATGCTCTGTTTGTTGGCCCTTCAGGGTAGTTGGTGGCCAGTATATGAAACAGGATGCTGAACCAGATAGGCCACTGTTCTGATCTAGCAAGGCACAATTCAGATCTAACAAAAAGCTATGACAGAATTGAGAGCCAGTTTGGTGTAGTGGTTAAGTGAGTGGACTTTTATCTGGGAGAACCGGGTTTGATTCCCCACTCCTCCACTTGCACCTGCTAGCATGGCCTTGGGTCAGCCATAGCTCTGGCAGAGGTTGTCCCCGAAAGGGCAGCTGCTGTGAGAGCCCTCTCAGCCCCACCCACCTCACAGGGTGTTTGTTGTGGGGGAGGAAGATAAAGGAGATTGTGAGCTGCTCTGAGACTCTGAAATTCAGAGTGGAGGGCGGGATATAAACCCAATATCATCAATTGGGGTTGCCAGCTCCAGGGTGGAAAATTCCTGGATATTTGGGTGGGGAGGGTGGGGTTGAGGAGGGACCGTAGTGGGGTGCAATGCCATAGAAAGTTGCCATTTTATCCAGGGGAACCAATCTCTGTTGTCTGAGGTTCAATTATAACATCGAGAGATCTCCAGTCCCCATCTGGAGGTTGGCAACCATAGAATCTGATTGTCAGATCTAGGTCTACTAAATTCCTGCAAGTTCACCATTAAAGGCTTTTTCAAGAACAAAATCTAAGAACCTTTCTACCAGTGAGCGGGGTTTGCATTATATCCTAAGACTGCAGCCTTGTAGCTTTTAGATCCTGTATTTCTCTCTAGTATGTGGCTAGGTGGGGCAGTAGATAGAATTTTGTTACTGTACAATCCTTTCAGTCTGACACAGTGATGTTTCGTGCAAGAGGGGGAACTAATCTCCTTCCTGAATGCCAAAAGTACCATTCCACGCTGATCTGCGCCCACACTGCCTCCTTTGTTCTCTCTGCCCCACTTTGCCACTCATTGGTGGAGCTCAAGGTTGAAATGCAAGATGATGTGTCCAAGATGAATGTAAATATTGGATTTTCCACTGTGGTTTCAGGCATGGCAGCAGTGAATGTACCTCTCGCTGAGGAACCTACACAGAGGTCTCTTTCATCCTTTGGCGCTGATGCTCAGGACAGACTTCTCAAAATAAGGGGAGGGGGGAAGGTTTGCTGCCAGGTTCCAGGCATCAAAACATGGTCGAAACCGTAGGGACTGGGAGCTTGCCTGACAGAGCCATTTGTGTCCTGGAGAAGGTATTTTGGGACAGGCAGGCTGTCATAGATTGAGTCTTGCCTCCTCAGTTTTTCTGGATCAGAGGGCTGATGAAAGCTCAGGGCATGAGGCCTGAAGGAGGTTTCAGCAGGTTGTATGATCCAGCATGAGGGGAGGAGACTGGAATACCAACTGGGGGTTATACGAATGTGGCAAATGGCAGCTTCTCCTTGAAGGTGTGTTTGCAGGCAGAGGTGGCCCAGTACTGAAGAGGAAAATCTAAAGATGCTTCTCCCCATCCCTTGTATACTCAGCCCATCCAGGATTGATGGCACAGACAAACTGTATTAAGGAAAACATAGGATTGCCTCTGGGATTTTGCACTGGGGCACTGTTCATGTCAAGCAGCTGTGGATGCCCGGTGCACGCCCACCATTTCACATAGCACAGCTGCTGACCTATATTTGGAAGTATTAGCACAGGACAAGTATTGGACAGGATAATTGTTTTCCTCCTGTATTTTTAAAAACCCTCACGCTGTAGAGGTTTCTTTGCTTTTAAAAAAGCCACCGCACCATAAAAGAACTCGCCTAAAGTCAAGATTCCTGTAATGAATTGTTGTGAGATTGCCGCCTCATTATCAACGAGAATGGGTTTGGCCTAAAGGGAATGGAGCCCTGGCCTGTGACAAAAGTAATTTAATGTTCCTCTTAATGACTGTGGATGTTTCTTCAAGTTGGGTTGCCAGGTGTGACTCAGGAAATATCTGGGGACTTTGGGGGTGGAGCCAGGAGACTTTGGGGGTGGAGCCAGGAGCAAGATTGCGACAACCACATTTGATCTCTGAAGGGAGATCTGGCCATCACATTTAAAGGGACCCTCTCGGCTTGACTTCGCGAACGAAGATTTAAGAAGGGTGCAGTAGTCCACGTCTGCTGCAGGCTCGCTGGTGGCTGACAAGACCAATGCGGGACAGGCAGATCCGGCCACAGTGGCTGCAGGGAAAAGTCTGATTTAGGGTTGGTGCTGTAGCAGTGCGATTCTTCCTCAATCTCCTTTTGTCCTCAAGACCAGCGATGCGTGCGTTCTCAAAGGAAGAGACAGCCTGGTGGATGGTGTGCCTCCATGCTTTGCGATCTGAGGCTAGGTCAGACCACTGGTGATGGTTGATGCCTTCCCTTCATTGAAAATCATGGAGGAGGGTGGCACCTTCTTTTGAGGCTCATAGAACTGGATCCCCTGGTCCAATCTTTTTGAAACTTGGGTGGAGGGGGGGGGGGCGTTGTGGAGATGCTATGAGGAAAATTTTGTGCATCTACCTCAGAAAACAGCCCCCCCCCCGAGCCCCAGGTACCCATGGATTGATTATCCATTATACCCTAAGGGGACTAGTCTCCATAGGTTATAATGGAGTGCTTAGCAGACACCCCGCCCCCTTGGCCTCGCTTTCTGATAACTCTGAGTCCATACTCCTAGACTGCCATTTTCTCCAGGGGAACTGATGTCTGTAGTCTGGAGATCATGAGCAATTCCAGAACTTCAGGCCCACTTGAAAGCTGGCAAAATTAGTTTGAACGCCTTTTCAAAAGACCTGCCCCATCCAATATTCCCAATTTCCCTCTTCGGTTCAAGGCAGGGATGGGCAAACTTGCTTAATGCTAGAGCCACAGAATAAACATCAGATGTAGGAAGGGAGGGAGGAAGGGAGGAAGGAAGGAAGGAAGGAAGGAAGGAAGGAAGGAAGGAAGGAAGGAAGGAAGGAAGGAAGGAAGGAAGGAAGGAAGGAAGGAAGGAAATAGATTGGGAGGGGAAAGGTAGAAAGAAAGCAACTTTAACTTCAAATGCATTCTCCAAGCCACTGGCTGGCTTGGCTTGCAGAAGTGATTTAAACAAATAAATGCTTTGACGGGGTGGTGGGGGTTTCAAGAACCACATGTGTGATAGAGCCGCATGTGACTCCCAAGCCACAGTTTGGCCACCTGTGGTCTAGGGCCAGTTCGTGCATTATCTCAGGTGCATGCGGGCTGTTTCTCCAGGATCCTTCCTTCTCATCCTTCTCCAGTGATATTTGAACCCAGGGCTGATTGACTTTGGGATTTAAAAAACCATGTCGTTGTCCCTACAGACATGATCCTGGCATCCAAATGTTATTAAACCAGGCAGTGGAGTAAGAAGGCTTGGGTTGGTAACCTCCAGGTGAAGCATACAATTCTGGAATTGCAATTGATTTCTGGACCACATTGTCCCAGTTCCCCTGGAAAAAAAGAGCAGTTTCAGAGAGTGGACTCTGCGGAATCGCAGGAGTGTTGTGAGAATAAATTAGGGAAGGAAGAGCAAGATAAATAATTCCATACAGAAGGTAAAGAATCCACAAAGCTTTGTGTACGCATCCTGCAAGAAATTCTCTCGTGTACAAAGCTGCTTGGTGGACACTTAAAGCATGTATGTGTGTGCTATGAGGAAAAACCAAGTTAGCAGAGCTGTGTGGCTGCCCCCCCTCCCCTGTCTTTTTTTTCAGCTATGCCACACTCGGCACATAACAGCTCTCTGTGTCAGTGGTTTGCAGGACACGAGTGCACTCTTTGTTAAACGCAGGCAGGATGTATGTAAGGAACCCTGCTCAGACCTGCTGTATGCTGTATATGCAGAGAGGAGCCCATGAATACATCTGAGATCTCTCAGTGCGGTAAATAGTAGCTCTTTGGGGCCATTTCAGGTTGGGAAATCCATGCACAGGGAAGAAGGCTTAAGTTTCTTCTCCTGAAGTCCTGTGGTCCTGATCGGAATCAGACATCTACATGCCTGGGAATTCAGTTTCAACGCAGAATACTTGATAGGAAGTGAAGACAGGATTTGCTGCAGATGTTGTGGAGAAATGCATTTTTTCTTTGGATTGAACAAAACCTTCACAACTCATGCTTAAAAGTTCTTCTTCCCCTCTGGTGGAGAACAGACAGGAGGAGGGAAGGCGGGAGAGAAGTCAATTCAGTTGCTTACCAACCTCACCTAAAGAAATGTTACTAGGAGACAATGGGATAGTCAAATTCTTCCTGCCTCCAGCTGGAAAAGTGACTTCCAGCAGGGAACAGAGTTTTGGAGACTGAAAATCATAGCAAAGTATTTCCCCGGAGACTTTAGGAAAAGTTTCTTTGACCTGCCTTGCCCAGCCCAGGGGATAGGCAAAGAGAGATAATAAAACTCCTTGGCACAGAGTGGAAGTCTCCTTGGTGCTGAATCCTTCTAGGATGAAGGAGGTCTTCTACCTGAACTGCTGCTGAAGGTAGACATTGCCATCTGGGGGACTGCAGCCCTGAACAAAGATTTCAAGTTAATGGCAACTTTTAGCGCCACTGTAACTTTTCAATTAAGAAGCCTGCCTTAGAAAAACATCAGCTAGGGCATGTACAGAGTTAGGACAGAGGAATTGCATGTTTACACTTTTCTTTTGGATCCCTTGCTCAATCTGTGTTTTATAACTTTTAATGCTGGCAGCTGTCCTCTGTGTTATATAGACCTCTACCTTTCAAAAACATTATTGCAAAAGAAATACCGGGAGAAGGGGATGGGCAGTCATTTGGCAAACTGCTGTTTCCCAGTGGGGCACAAGTGCAGTTTGTCCCTGTGGTAACCAGACACCAGGAGACATGGGCATGAGGCAAGGCATTAGAATAGCAATGCAGGAAGGGAAGTTCTGGAAATCTTGGCTCTCCTAGTGGGTAGTTCCTGTAAAGTCCAGGTGGTAGCAGTGATTGAACTGAAAGAGGGAGAGAAAAGCCCCTGCAAAGGTTGGGAAAGCTAGGTGAGTGATACGTGCCAAGCGGAGAACTTGGATAGCCTCTGATGCCCAGATACCTCAGAGGGCAAGGCACAACAGAGTTTGCAACTTAGGTGGCCTATTCCACCACATATGCAAACAGAGCAAGGTATAGTTAATCCTTTATTTCCAGAACCATCTTTGTTGACCTCATCTGCACTCCTTCCAATTTGTTGACATCTTTAAAAGTGCAGTGCCCAGAACTGGACATTTTTGTCCCCTGGTCTCCTCTTGTCTCCTCATATGGTAGCTCTGAGAGTGGTACTATGGTTTGACAGGAAGAGACAGCATGATGTAGCATTGGCCTACAATCTTGGACAACTGAGTTTGAATCCCTCACTATGCCATAGAAGCTTGCTGGGTGACCTTGGGCCAATCACATACTTTCAGCCTAACGTACCTTACAGGATTGTCGTGAGGATAAAATAGAGGAGAGGAGAATAATGTAAGCCCCTTTGAGTCCCTACTGGGGAGGCAGAGGGGGTAAAATTGAAATGAAGGAAATAAATTAACTGCATAGTGGGTTTCTCTCAAAGGGGGTCCCCAGTTCCAGGCCTTTCTGGTTTTGGTGGAACAGAAAGGAACCAGAGCCTGGGGCAGATAAAGAGAGTGCTGTTTCACTATGCGTTGGCATGGAGTGAGTAGATATTTACCCAGGTTAAAAAAAAAAAAAAAAGGGAACCAGAATTTTTATACTGCATTTTGTGTGTGCGACTGTTTCTTATTTTCATAGAGGTTTTATAGTTTTATTACATTTTTGGTAGTTCTTCGTCTTTACAACTGCATGTACTGGGAGGCCCTCAGTTTTGCATAATGGGCGCAGGTCCCCACGATGCATGCGGTTGCCATGTTTTTGTGAACAGGACAATGTGCATATTTACCCATTGTGTTTGGCGTGGGTAAAATCCAATGGTTAGTTTGTGAATGCTAGAGCTCTATGTGCATGGTAAATATGCACATTACTCTTGTTCACACAACAACCTCACATATTGGGAGGATCTAAGCTGAGTTGCTAGGCTCCTGGTATGTGCCATCATAAAGCCCGAGAAGAGTTTGCGAAACGCTTTGAAAGCTGTGGCTGGATAGCGGTGTAGAAGTTTTGTCAGATAAACATTCAGGTTCAGCACTGGGAGTCCTGCAACATTTCTGGGTGTGGATTTTTAACAGGAAATGGTCCTGGTATTATTCTTTCAAGTGCTGCGTTTCGTAGATAGCCTGACTCCTTTGTACGTTTTTTTGAGCCAGCATGCTTTTAATGCAAAGGTTGTTTTTGTTTGATATCACTGTGCGTGGCGTGCAATAATAAATCAGACTCCAGGGTGGAAATAAAACCCTTGTGATCCCGCACTTCATTTCAGCCTGAGCTAGCACACCTAATATGGCAATTTTCGTCAGTGTACCTTTTGTGAGTTTTTTTTTAATGTATTAAAATGTGCTGATTCTGCATTCCTAGGTGAAACTGTTTGTTCTCACAGGGTGGGGGGCTCAGTCTGTGAAGCGTTTCAGGGCAAAAAGGAAATGCTTTTGCTCGTTTGTTTGAGGTTTTTGGAAACTGAGTTTCAGTGCGTGTTAGCAACTTGTGGGCGTGTTGGTTTTTACACGAACAGGATCCGAACTTGGTGCATAATGCTGCATATATTGTATACATCTGTTCCTAAAGCCCCAGGCTTATGTCTCTTAGGACCATAGGTATGTGCATCTGTGCAAGAGCTGGAAAGCCACAGGATCTTATATTGGAATCCCCCACTGCTTGAGGGCTAAACTCTGAGTTGGGAAATCCCTGGAGATTTGAGGGTGGAGCCTGGGGTGGGTGGGGTTTGGAAAGGGTAGGAACTTCATTGAGGTATAATGCCATAGATCTTTTTCACACAGCCTAAGTATTCCGGTATGCCAGTTGGTCAGTTACTGATCAGTAACGGGTTTCTGCTGGCATTTCAGACAGACCCGATTCAGTAACTGGCTGCTACCGGAATACTCTCACGTTTTCACACAGTCCCGCGGCTGTCCCGGTAGTGAGGCATGCCTGAGTCGTTACTAACAAAGAGCAGCTTCTTCCACTTTTCAACCCCTTCTTCCGGGTTGAAATCGCTATGGGATGCTGTGTGAAATGTCCAGTATCTAACCCGGGAGCAGTTTTCGCGCCCTTTTTCGCCCGCCGGCGCGTGCAATCTCTGGCTTTTTTGGGGGGGGGGAACGTCGGGCTAAGATCGCTATAGCGCTATAGTGATGTATCACAACAGCATCACCATAGGGATGTCTGGGCTCCATTAAGATGCCAGATATTGCCGTCGCTGAAACCTGGTAACTTATCTCAATAGAGCCTAGCCATCTCTATGGTGTTGCTGTTGTGATACGTCGCTATAGCGCTATAGCAATCTTAGCCCGACGTTCCAAAAAAAAAAAAAAGCTGGAGATCGCGAGCCGGCAGGCGAAAACAGCTGGCACTGGTGGAAGCGAGATAAGAGCGGAACAGTGTGAAGTGGCTCGCTTCAATCACGGAACCCTATCGGAAAAAAAAAACATGTGTCTGAAAACTCTCATCCCTGTCTCGGATTACTGCAAGGCGGCACAATACCGACTCCCTTCCGGCTTCCACTGGTAAGTGTGAAAAGGGCCATAGTGCCCACCTTCCAAAGCAGCCATTTTCTCTGGGGAAATGAATCTCTGTAGTCTGGAGAACAGTTGTAATTCTGGGAGATCTCCTGGAGGATGGTAACCACAATCAGGGCATGAAGTCAGGAGAAACCTCAAGATGGGTAGTGTTGTCAACTCTGGCGATTTGGGGAATGGTGTATGAGGAGGGCAGAGTTTGAGGAAGGGATTCCATAAAGTCCACAATCTGAAGCTGCTGTTTCCTTCAGAAGAACTGTTCTGTATCAGTTGAAATTCCAGGACAACTTCGGGTTCCACCTGGAGGTTGGCATCCCTTTGGGGTTTCCCCCTTCTATCCTGCATTGAGGAAATCTCTATTGCTTAGGCAAACAGCAAAGCAGATCTAGACTGGTGGTGACTTGCAGGGCCTGTGTGTCTCATTGCAGACCCCCCCCCTCTCCAACTGCCCTATATAAGGTTCCACAAGCCACAGGAAAAGGAGGAGATGCCAAAGAGGAGGGAAGGCAAGCAGAGGCATATCCTGGAATGGGTATCCCTGCGATAATGAAGTCTGTTGGGCAATAAATAGGGTTGCCAGGTCCAATTAAAAAATAACTGGGGGCTTTGGGGTGGAGCCAGGAGACTTTGGGGGTGGAGCCAGGAGCAAGGTTGTGGCAAGCATGACTGAACTCCAAAGGGAGCTCTGCCCATCACATTTAAAGGGACCGCACACCTTTTAAATGCCTTCCCTACATTGGAAATAATGAAGGATAGGGGCACCTTCTTTTGGGGCTCGTAGAATTGGACCCCCTGGTTAAAGCTTTTTGAAACTTGGAGGGTGTTTTGAGGAGAGGCACTGGATGCTATGTTGCAAATTTGGTGCCTCTACCTCAAAAAACCCCAGCCCCTCTTGCGCCCCAGATACCCACAGATCACTTCGCCATTATACCCTATGGGAATCTGTCTCCATAGGGAATAATGGAGTGCCCAGCTAACCTTTCCCTTTCCACCCCGCACTTTCTGATGGCCCTGAAGCAAGGGGGGGGGGTCTCCAAATCAGGGGATCCCCTGCCCCCAACTGTGGATTGGCAATCCTAGCAATAAATTCAGGACCTGCAAAAGGGAGCACTTCTTTAGACAAGGAGTAATTAGACTGTCAGCAGATGCCAACCTCCAGGTGGTGACTGGAGGTCTCCTGGTATTACAACATCTCCAGAGATCAGTTCCCCTGAAGAAAATGGCCACTTTGGGAGGTGGGCTCTATGGCATTATACCCTCTGAGGTGTCTCCCCTCTCCAAATCCCACTCTCCACAGGCTCCGCCCCCAAAATCTCCAGGTATTAACCCAGAGCTGGCAACCCTACCTCAACCATAGGTGATTTTTTAAAAGGGGATCAAATGGATTCATGGAAGAGAGATCCATCAGTGGCTACTAGCCATGGTGACTGAAGGGAACCTCGAGATTCCAGAGGCAGACAACCTCTGAATGCCAGTGCTAGAAAGCTACATCACAGGGAGGCCTCAACCTCTATGCCCTGTCTGTTGGCCCTCCGGGGTGTTGCCTGCAGCTTTCCCTCTAAGCTGAGTTAGTGTGAGCTGGCTGTTTTTTAGCCTCTGGCTCAGACATTTTTGTCTTCGCTCAGGAAAAATGGCCCCTTGGCAAGCTAATTGATGCAGTAGCTCACAACTTTAATGCCAGTAGCTCACAAAGTAGAATTTTTGCTCACAAGACTCCGCTTGCCCACTGTGTGGAATAGAATGCTGGACAAGTCTGACCCAGTGGGGCTTTTCTTCTGGTCTTTATCTGCTTGAGAGCAAACGGCTTAGTTTCAGCAAAGTGTCTGGAACCTGTGGCCTGCAAGCCATATCTGGGGACTAACTTTGGATTTGTTTTTAGCACCCAGCCATAATTATCTGGGAAATGTCCGGAGCATCATGCGTGGGCTCACCAGTCCATCTTCTGCACTATTTGGGGGGGGGGGGGAGTTGCTTCATTCCTGGATCATCTAGTATTTATAGTATCTTTGATTTAAGAAATATAGCTTGTTCCTCCTGTTTTGTCGTTCCAAGCTGAGTCTCCCAATGATGCCTGCATGCACTCTTTTAAAATGGGCAGTCTCCAGTGAGATAAAAGAAGTTGTAATAGAAAGCTCTGTTTTGCTTCCTTGCACCCTTGAACACACTGCTGTTGTGCCTAGGTAGGTTGCTGACTCAGCAGTGCAGTATTTAGATCTGCTTCAGCTGGCAGCTGAAATGCAAGGTTATGCATGGCCAACAGTAACGCTTCAACATTTCAGGCAGAAGCTCTGCTTAACAGGATGCCTTTTCAAATGAACATATTATTTCAAAGTATTTTTGGCTTACACAGATAGCGGACTTCCAGTCCTGCAGTGAGGATTCTTCTGCTGCCAAAGCAATATCTTTTTTTTTCTTTCAAATTTGTACAAGCAATCAGATCTCTGGTGACCAGTCAGAAACCCTGATGGGCAAGAACATAAGAACATAAGAGAAGCCATGTTGGATCAGGCCAATGGCCCATCCAGTCCAACACTCTGTATCACACAGTGGCCAAAAATTTATATATATATATATATATATACACACACACACTGTGGCTAATAGCCACTGATGGACCTCTGCTCCAGACCAACAAAGGTTGAACATAAGAGAAGCCCTGTGGGATCAGGCCAATGGCCCCTCCAGTCCAACACTCTGTGTCACATAAGAACATAAGAGAAGCCATGTTGGATCAGGCCAATGGCCCATCCAGTCCAACACTCTGTATCACACAGTGGCCAAAAATTTATATATATATATATATATATACACACACACACACACACACATATATATATATACACACACACACACACTGTGGCTAATAGCCACTGATGGACCTCTGCTCCAGACCAACAAAGGTTGAACATAAGAACATAAGAAAAGCCATGTTGGATCAGGCCAATGGCCCATCCAGTCCAACACTCTGTATCATACAGTGGCCAACAATTTATATATATAAATACATACACACACACACACACACACACACTGTGGCTAATAGCCACTGATGGACCTCTGCTCCATATTTTTATCTAACCCCCTCTTGAAGGTGGCTATGCTTGTGGCTGCCACCACCTCCTGTGGCAGTGAATTCCACATGTTAATCACCCTTTGAATGAAGAAGGACTTCACCATGTCCTAACCATGTCCTTCAAATGTCCTAACCGGCCCCACCAACTTCCTAGAAACATTTGGTGGGCACCAGGACAGGTGTTGGCAACAACATGGTGCTCGTGGGCACCACCTTAGGGACTCCTTATCACATTGCAGCATGACCAGGAAACAGAAGCCAGGTTGGGGCTGCAGACATTCCACCAGGCGGCTGTTGCTGTTTGCAGGAAGGAGTGTTTAAGTTGATAAACTCATTACAACAGCAACAGACCAGAAAAAAAGCTTGCTGCAGCCCCCATCAAGCAGCAGTTCCCTTAGACACTTGGGGCAGTTGTCCCACTTTGCCGTACTAGTGCCAGCTTTGGTTGGAGCTTTGCCAGCACTTGCCACCGTGACTTATAATGTGCCTCCCGCTTAGGGTTGCCAAGTCCAATTTAAGAAATATCTGGGGACTTTGGGGGTGGAGCCAGGAAACTTTGGGGCTGGAGCCAGGAGACATTAGGGGTGGAGCCAGGAACAAGGGTGTGACAAGCATCATTGAACTCCAAAGGGAGTTCTGGCCATCACTTTTAAAGGGACGGCACACCTTTTTCAATTCCTTCCTTCCATAGGAAATAATGAAGGATAGGGGCACCTTCTTTGGGGGCTCATAGAATTGGACCCCCTGGTCCAATCGTTTTGAAACTTGGAGGATATTTTGGGGAGAGGCACTAGATGCTGTACTGAAAAGTTGGTGCCTCTACCTCAAAAAACAGCCACCCCAGAGCCCTAGATACCCGCGGATCAATCCTCCATTATTTTCTATGGGAATAAATCTCCATAGGGAATAATAAGAGTTCCCAGCAGACATTTCCCTCCCCTCCCCCCTCTTTCTGATGACCCTGAAGTGGGGGGGAGGGCCTCCAAACCGGGGGAACCCCTGCCTCCACCTGGGGATTGGCAACCCTACTCCCGCTCTGTACTAACTCCACTTTGCATGGGAAGGTCAGTAGCTGTTGACAGGAAATTGTTTGGGCAGTCTTGTCTGCCATTACTGATCTTCTCACCGAGTCTCCCTTTGAATTCCAGCAGAATAGCACTGAAGAACCATAAGGCAATCAGGTTCCATCGATTCCAGGAAGCAAAAAGAGCCCATTAAAACAGACCCTTATATTCACAGATCAAGATGGCGAATGGGAGCAAGCGGCTAGCGCCTGCAGTTACTGTTTTTTGCAACGAGGCTTGTATTTTTTATTCCCAGATTTGACTACCAGGAGCTCCTGCACAACTCCACTTTCTGCATCATTCCCCGAGGGAGACGTTTGGGATCCTTCCGGTTCCTGGAAGCATTGCAGGTACTTGAAGGTACTCTTGTTAGGCCCAACAAGAGGTTCTGTTTGATAATCCATTCATTGATCTCACAGTTTTTTACAGGCTGCAAAGCTGGGGGAGGAGATCTAGACAGGGGCTGTGAAAAGGGGGAGTGGGTAACCCTTTCTCTCCATGCTATTCCCCCAGTGTCATTGCTTCTGTTGGAGCCGTATGGAAAACATACACATGAGCTGCCATATTGAATCAGACACTTGGTCCATCGAGCTCAATCTTGCCTACTCTGACAGGCAGCAGCTCTCCAAGATGCAAGGTCTTTCACGTCACTTCCTACCTAATCCTTTCAACTGGAGATCCTGGGGATTGAGTCTGGGACCTTTTGCCTGCAAAACAGCTGTCCTCCGACTGAGTCATGGCCCCCCTTACTGGCATCAAATGGGTTCTTGTGGGGGTTTCCCCTGAGGGAAATTGCAAAAACATGTAAGATACCTCGTTGAGGTATCTTCCAGTACCATATTTGTTTTAGTTTATTTACTTCAATTATACCCTTACCTTTCTCCCCATGGAGACCCAAATAGCTTCAATCACTCTCCTCACTCCATTTTATCTGAATGACAGCCCTTTAAAATTAGATTCAGGTGGTTAGTCGTGTTGGTCTGAAGCAGCAGAACAAGCAGAAGAAGTGTGCATGCATACACAAATTTATAACGAGAAGAAAGCTCTGTTCATCTTAAAGGTGCAACTGGACTCAAACTTAGTTCTTTAAAGTAGGTTAAGTGGGGTCTGAACTTGCTGAGACTGAGTGGGAAAAAGATCTTGGGGTCATAGTGGATAGCTCAATGATAGTGTCAACCCAGTGTGCTGCAGCAGTGAAAAAGGCAAACTCCGTGTTAGGGATTATTAGGAAAGGGACTGAACATAAAGCAGCCAATATTACAATGTCCCTGTATAGATTTATGGTGTAGCCTCATTTGGAATACTGTGTACAGTTCTGGTCATCATGTCTCAAAAAGGACATTGCTGAGCTGGAAAAAGTACAGCCGAGATGATTAAGGGGTTAGAGCACCTTCCCTATGAGGAAAGAGTCTGAGAGACTTCACTTTAGAAAAAAAGATTATTAATGGGGGACATGATAGAGGTTTATAAAATTATATATGGGGTTGAGAGAATTGACACAGAGGGCGTTTTCGCACTCACCTTCAGCCGGCGCGACCCCCGTCTTCACCGCGCAGGATCTGCGCGGATTTCGCACTAAATGCCGCGGAGCAGCCGGAAGAGCCGGAAACTCCCGTCGCAAAAGCCACGCAAACGGAAACTGCTTTTTGGCGGTTTACGTTTGAGCGGCTTTGGCGCCGGAAGCTTCCGGCTCTTCCGGCTGCTCCGCGGCATTTAGTGCGAAATCCGCGCAGATCCTGCGCGGTGAAGAGGGGGGTCGCGCCGGCTGAAGGTGAGTGCGAAAACGCCCAGAGAAAATCTTCTCCCTCTCCCCAAATACTAGAATTTCAATGAAACTGATGGGCAGTGTATTCAGGACAGACAAAAAGAAATATTTCTTTACCCAGAGAGTGATTAAAATGTGGAATATGCTGCCAGAAGATGTAGTGATGGTCACAGGAACAGACCGCTTTAAAAAGGGATTAGTTAGATTCATGGAGGAGAGGTCCATCAGTGGCTACCGGCCATGGCGATAGAGGGGAACCTCTACATTCAGAGGCAGTCAACCTCTGAATTCCAGTGCCATGAGTTAACATCAGGGGAAGGCCTCAGCCTCTATGCCCTGTTGTTGGCCTGCCAGAAAAACTGGTTGGCCCCTGTTGTGGTGGACTAGATGGATCATTGATCTGATCCAGCTGGGCTCTTCTGTTCTTAAGACTGGCCCAACATCACTCAACAAGCTTTCATAGTAGAACGGGAATTTGAACCTAGGTCTCCAACACTCTAACACAGCACAATACTAGCTCTTACACTGTTGTGATAGTCATCCCTTTTCTCCAGATTAATACTCAGGATTTTCCTAGGGGCCCTAAGTTTATAGTGTAGATCCATCTGTCTATACTACACATTTTTTATCCTGACCTTCTTCCAAGAGACTCAGGGTGACATATATGTCTTCCTGCTATGTGCCCTCCCATCAGTTAAATCTCCCGTTCTGTCTGTCCCTCTGTCTCCTGTACCTTTCTTCCCTGTGTGCCCCATCTCCAGTTGGCTGCTACCCCAATTCCGGTTTTGTGACTTATCCTCCTGGCTGCGTCCAGTTCCTATGATTCTCAGGATAACTGAAAGCTGGATCCTCAACGATAAATAAAATAACTGTGGTGTAACTTCAAAGTTTCACCAGAAACAAACAAGCTGTCTGACCCACAAGTGTTGAGAGCCTGTGTGGTATAGTGGTTAAGAGTGGTAGACTCTAATCTGGAGGACTGGGTTTGATTTCTCACTCCTCCTCCACATGAAGTCAGCTGGGTGACCTCGGGCCAATCACAGTTCTCTCCAAACTCTCTCAGCTCCACTTACCTCACAAGGTAACTGTTGCTAGGAGAGGAAGGGAAGGTGATTATAAGCTGCTTTCAAACACCTTAGGAAAGAGAAAAGCAGTGTATAAAAACCAACTTTTCTTCTATCAGCTCTTCTGACTGTGGTAAATAAGTGGCAGTGCCATCTCAAGTAAAGTTGCGTCTTTATGGAACTCGCTCCACAAGTTGTGGGCAGCCGCATTCAAAATTACCATCAACCAGAAAAGCTTCATTTATCTCCATCCCTATCATAAGGCCTGTACCTCAGGTAGAGTTGCTGATTATCCATTCCTCTGGGATGGCTGTTTCTAGGTGAAAATACCTGTCAGCCACAAGCCGCATCTGGGCAATGCCCTTGTCCACTTCCTTGAAACATGAAGCAGGAACCACTTTTGGAACAGTGCTCAGAAGAGCCATAGTCAACCACATGCCAGTACCAAGCCACTAAGTATCACTGAATCTAAGCCCATTAGAGTCAGTGGACGCAGAAGGTGTTAATTCTGCTAAGACTGGCAGTGTAAACGTGCAAATCAAGCCTCAGTGTCCGCTGCAGAGCTTCTAGGTAGTGGATAATTTGAGGAATGCTGTTGGCCCGTTTTCTACAGCTGCTTCTCTTTGGCTGGCATGCTGCAGAGCTCGCATGCTTGACAAAAGCAGCTGTAAGAGCACCAGAAACTTCAGAAGGAGTGCAAGCATCCACAGATGTCGTTTGAGCCCTTGTGCAACCAAATATCCCCCTTTTCCCCATTTGACTGGATCTCTGAATCCCAAGGCTGCCACCACTGATGCGGTTCTCTTTCCTGTAGCTCCGTCATCTCCCCTCCCCATCTGTCTCTCATTGATCCAGGCCGCCTGCATCCCTGTGCTGCTCAGCAACGGCTGGGAGCTGCCGTTCTCGGAGGTGATCGACTGGAGTAAATCGGCCATTGTAGGGGATGAGAGGCTCCTTCTGCAGGTAACAAAGCCCGTGCTGTGTCATGAGGGCAGAGCAGAGTCTAGGCGCCTGGTACAAGATGGCATTGCATGGCCAGTCCTCAGTAGAGAGCTGGCCTATTCATGGGGAGTACTGTAGAATTACTGTATAAGCTGGCTTCACCATGATCTCATCACAGCCCTGGGATGAAGCGTTCTTTGATAGCAGGTTGTGTCTGAAAAGGCAGCAGGGAAACCTTGCACAAACAAGCATTCTCAGTTCACGGGAGCAATTATTTTAGTCTAACTAGTCCGTGATGTGTTTGAACATCTCCCGTGATCCCATTTGCAAGCCAGGAACTTGCTTAAGAAAAGATAGCTCTGTTACATGAGGGTTTTTTTTCCTAAAATCCCATGCCATGATATTCCATTTTCCTCTTCATTATTCCTACTAGGGTAACTCAGGATCTGTTTAGAAGCAGAAAAGGAGATCTGGAATTAATTTAACTGTGGCAGTGAGAATAATAATTCCTAGGAAACTGGAAATCCAGAAACCTCATGGACGTCGGTTGATGAAAGGTTAAGAATATTAGTGCTTTAGAGAGAAAGGGAAACAAGTGTCCTTTTTTTATATAGCAAAATACTAAAACCAGGGGACATAATACAAGTGATGAGATTTTATATTAGCCTTGAAATTATTGAGTCAGATAGCCTTTGTCATACATGCAGTTTAACATTGACAATATTACCATCGTACTTGAAAATGGATGTCTCTGTTCATTTCACACATTCAGAATGAGTTGCTCTTGTTTTTGCAGCGCAGATGACAAATGTCATTAGTGGTTTCGATGCTCCTCCTGGACCGTTGACAGTTTAAAATAGAGATTTTAATCTTGTACAGACACACCGTAAGCACTCTTGCCTCCTAAAATCTGTAAGATCATTAATTAACAGCGCAATCCTAAACAGAGTCACACCTTTCTAGTCTTCTGAAATCAATAAGCTTACAAGGGTGTCAACTCTGTTTAGGATTCTATACTGTAAGAGTGTAGTCCTAAAAAGAGTTGCATCCTTGCAGCGGATTTATGGACTTGAAAATAACACTGCTGATTTCAGTGGATTTATGGATTTGGAAATAACTCTGGTTAGGATTGTACTGTAAATGTATTTCCAAAATCCAAACTCCACTATCCAGTAAAATCTAGTATAATCCTGTCTCCTATCAATAGCGAATTGTTTAGTTAGTGATCAGTTTCTAGAGGGAAAAGGGTTGTTGCTTTGACCAAAGCCTCACCAAATCCAAAAAACGAGTTAGAGTCTTCAGAGGAGATGCTAGATCAAGGGATAAAGAGAACTTAAATTACTTGATAGTAACTTCTGTCTCAGGGGGATCAAATCAGAAAATGGATGATATCATGTCGGTCATTTTCTTTCTGGTACTCCATACTAGCTTCCTTTTACCCCTTCCTCTTAGTTTCAAATGCTTGAATTAGGGATGGTTTATGTCTCCTGTATTGGTTGTGATACTTGTGTGTTTACTTAGTTCATTTATACCCCACCAATAAGGTGGCAAGTAGGTGTTGAAAAATACCTGGAGACGTGGGGGTGGAGCTGAAAGAGGGCAGGGTTTAGGGAGAGGAGGCACTTCCACATGGTACAAGGCCATACCGTCCACACTCCAAAGTAGCCATTTTCTCCAGGCGAGCTGATTTGTCAGCTGGAGATAAGTTGTAAAAGCGGGCGATCTCTAGGCCTCCTTACCTGGAGGCTGGCAGCCCTACAAATGGGGACCAAAAGTGGGTGATATAATTTTCCTTTCTTTCATTTATCCTCACAACAACCCTGTGAAGTAGCTTAGACTGTCTGGCCCAAGGCCATCCAGCAATCTTCAGTGGCAGAGTGGAGATTCAAACCTCTGTCTCCCAGATCCTGTCCAATAGCCTAACTACTACACCATGCAGGATCTTATATAAAAAACAGCATATGATTTTTCCTGTTAATGAATAGTTGTTGACAGAGGTTGTGTTATGTATTGTGTTGTACTGGGTTCTTGTTGCCTAAGCTTGAGACAGGCACTCCTTGCAAACCAGGATCCTGAAGCCTGGAAGAACTGGCCAATCAGGATGCTAGGCACATAACAACTTGTAGCAAAGAGATGCAAATGAAGGATTCTGGAGTGAGCCAATAGGAGTAACTGTTGCCTGCTGAGGGGGGGCATGGTTAACCATGGCCACAGTGTATATAATGAGTGAAGTGCCTGTGCTGTTTGTGACTATTTATTTTTGCAATAAAGTGTTCTTGGTTGATTCAGAGCTGGCTGAACTCACTTGACAATAGGTTGCACCTTAAATTGTTTATCCCCTCGTTTCTGCCAGTTTCATGTGTTTACAAAGGGATAGGCCTCACTGGCCTCTCTCTGCCTTATCAGCTCCCAGCTATTGCCCAATAGCTATATAAGCTCCTGGATGCTGTCCACTCAATTTTATGTACACTGATCTCCAGCCTCCAAGGTTCAGGCTACCAGCTACCTACATACTAACACGGCATTGGACTCCTTTGTATTGAAGGTGAATTTACAGGAATTCGGCAGCAGTTAGCCTGTGCAGATATTCCCAAGTAATGGTGTGGATTGTTCACATTGTTCTGACCACTGGCATAAGCAAATAGATTGTGCAAAAGATACATTTTCAGAAATAGAGCTGCCAAGCTCCCACTGGGGGCGGAGTTTCCCCCCATTTGGGGGCCCCCAACCTGCCGGCACAGAGCAGGCTGCCAGGGAGATCCCCGCCCCCAAAGAGCTCCATTGTCGCATGACATGCCTGGCACGATGTTGTCACCCAGAAGTGACATGCAGGGATGCCCCAGCATTTGGGGCACCATAGAGGTTTTACCCCAAATGCTAGAGTGTCTTCTGTGTGATGCACCCAGCACAATGACATCACTTCTGGGTGACATCATCACGGCGCACATGCGGAGCACACGTGAAAGGAATCCCCCACTGCAGCTAACATAAGACTTGGCAATCCTATAAAATATTGCAGCTCCCACTCGCTCAAATGTTCAACGTAAGGATCATACAAATCCAATTTTTACACATTCTCACAACTTGGTCAACTGTGATTTGTTTGTGGAGGCCTCCTGCCCTTCATTTGAGAATCAAATTGCCTAGTTGGCCTCATTGGTCATAAGGCTCTCTGTTTGCTCTTCCTCGGTCTTCTAGATCCCCTCTACAGTCCGATGCCTCCCCAGTGACAAGATCTTGGCCTTCCAGCAACAAACCCAGTTCCTTTGGGAAGCGTATTTCTCATCTGTGGAGAAGATTGTGCAAACCACGCTTGAGGTAAACCACGAAAAGGTCTGGGAACATGCTTCTGCCAGAAGGGCTCAATCTCATCAGCCAAGCAGAAGGCCTTGCTGAAACCTCCCAACTGTATCTGGCCCACGTTAATAAGATTTATCACCACTCCTTGGTTTGTGGTCTAGTTGCTGCCAGTCATTTAGTATTGCTGGAACCTTCTTAGTTCTGCTATTTGCATTGCCTACCATTTTAATTGCTTTAACTAATTTAATTGTTGTAACTGGTTTTTAATGGTGTATAACTCTATTGCTGTTATCCACCTTGAGCCTGCTTGCGGGGAGGGTGGAATAAAGATAATTTTAAAAATTGTCTAAAATAAAATGTTGGGTTGCTGCCAGTTACCAGTGAGGACTTTGGTAAATTCTCCTCTTAAGTGGTTGCTGGCCAAACAAAGAAATTAAGGCGATGTTCCCTCTAAGCTGTGGAGTCTTGTGAGCAAAAACCCTACTTTGTGAGCTACTGGCATGAAAGTTGGGAGCTACGGCATCAATTAGTTTGCTCTGGGGCCATTTTTTTCTGAACTAAGACAAAAATATGTGAACCAGATGTCTGATGAAGTCTGCTTAAGAGCATACGAGAGCTTACATTCTAAATGAAACTTAGTTGGTCTTAAAGGTGCGCTTGTCTACTGCTTTGTTCTATTGCTTCAGACCAACACGGCTGCCTGCTGGGATCTATCAGCTTAGAGGGATCACTGGTGACAGGTAGGGGTGTGCAAAAAAAAAAAAATCGGAAAAAATCGTATTCGGAAATATACGGGGCCAAAATATTCGGAATACCGTATATTTCCAAATACCGGTACTCGGAATAGCTGTATATACAGGAGATATACGGCTATTTCCGAATATATGGCCCAATTATACCCTATGGGCCACTGAAATCAATGGCAAAATAGGGTATTTTGGAAGCTGCCTGGAGGGGAGGGAGTTTGAGGGAGAGCCCCCAAATTTGCAGGAGACCTGCAGGAGTCTCTCCCCTACAACCCCCCCCAAGTCCCTAAAAAGATTGGGCCAGGGGGTCCCATTCCAGGGGCACCCAAAGAGGGTGCCCATCCCACCATTATACCCTATGGGCCATTGAAATCAATGGCAACATAGGGCATAATTAGACACTACTGGGGGGCAGGGGATTTGAGGGAGAGCCCCCAAAACTGCAGGGGACTCTCCCCTACAAACCCCCCAAGTCCCAAAAAGTTTGGGCCAGGGGGTCCCTGTCTTTGGGCTCCTCAAAAGGCCCATTGCCACCAATGCTGAGGAAAGACCAATTAGCCACTTCCCCACTATAATTGCTGTGAGGAAAGTGGCTCTGGCCAGAGGGGGGTTTGAGGGAGAGGCCCCAAAATGTCAGGGCAGCTTCAGGGGACTCCCCCGCATGCAACCCCCCCGGCCCAAAAAGACTGCATCCATCTGTGGGCACCCCAAAAAGAACACTGTTCCCAGTGGTGAGAAAAAGCCAATTAGAGCCACTTCCCCCACTGTAATTGTTGTGGGAAAAGTGGCTCTGGGGAGCAGGGGGTTTTGAGGAGAGCCCCCCCCCCAAAAAAAAAACTGCTGTGCAGCTTCAGGGCACTGTCCCACACAAAACCAACAAGGCAAAAAAAAAAACTCGACCAGCTCTCCAGCTCTGCCCCAAACAACACAGGGAGAGCTGGCAAGCACAACAAGCATGCTGGTTCTGAGTCTCTCACCCAGATGCCAGCTTCCCTGCCACAGAACACACAATCTACAGATGCCAGCTCTCCAGCCCTGCCCCAAACAATGCATGGAGAGCTGGCCAAGCGCAACAAGTATGCTGGTTTTGGGTCTCTCACCCAGATGCCAGCTTCCCTGCCACGGAACTTGCAATCTACAGATGCCAGCTCTCCGGCCCTGCCCCAAACAACACGGGGAGAGCTGGCCAAGCACAACTAGCATGCTGGTTCTGGGTCTCTCACCCAGATGCCAGATTCCCTGCCACAGAACACACAATCTACAGATGCCAGCTCTCCAGCCCTGTCCCAAACAACACAACTCTCAAACAAGAGAAGCGGTGGACCACACCTAGCTCCACATCATTCTGTATCTGACACAAAGCAAGAAGCATTTAGACTTACCTTGAATGATGGATGGTTGGCTGGTCCAGGCTCTTTTGCATGACCCAGGGTGCACCACGAGGAGGCGAGCCAGAGTTGCACCCCAAATGAGGAAGATCACTGGGAGGGCCTCAGATTGAGTGAGACGAAGGGAACCATTCCTTCTCCCTCAGCTCAGCAGCAACACACCAGCTATCACTGTCCCATTAGAGGGACCTCAGCGTTAGTATGGCTGCTGGCCGCCTGTCATCATCACTGGCACCTCCCTCTTTCTTCCTCCTGCCCCTGAAAAAAAACAACTGGGTTATCCTGGCTGGGCCTGTGGGTGCTGTCGGTTACAGCTGGGGGCTGCAATGGCCCTTTCAGTATTATTAGGCATGTGTGGATGGGGGACTGGGGAAATTTGGATTGCTTTGCAGATTTTAAACCAGCATTCACTTTTGGTTTGGGGATGGATGATGGATGGGGGGATGCACTGCCAATCAATTTGTGAGCGAGTTTTTGGGCTGTCTTTGGACTCTAGCCTATGTTTAGTGGGAGAGCGTTTTACAACCACCTTCCAAGCGCGGGCCAAGAGAGGATGCAGGCACAAGTAGGTGCTAGCTTCATTCACTCTCAAAGTCTACATTCGGGGAGTCGAACAAAGGCAAGTTGACCTTCAGGAAGACCAACTGCTCAACTGTCCAGGGTTGCAGGCGATTGTGATGTGGGCAGACAATGTCGCCCATATGCGAAAAGACGCGCTCGCTCTGCACGCTCGTCTGTGGGCATGAGAGGAACGCCTTGACCTTGGAGGAGAGGGCCGGCCAAACCCCCTCCTTCGTGACCCAGTAGTCCAAAGGAGACGTTTCCTGCAACTCATTGGGCTCTGAAAGATAGTCCCTCACTATCGCAGCACCCGTCTCCGCTCTCAAGGGCCTACTGCTCCCAGAGGGGCCAACGAGCCACCCGATGAGTGTCATCTCGGGACTCTTCTTGGCGTGAGTCTGGTGGGAAACACTGCCTAGCAGGGGAGGCTGGTGATGAACAGCAGTGGAAGTGGCAGATGAGCTGCTTCCACCCCCCTCCTCCTCAGCTACCGGCACTGGGCCTGCCCTGACTCTGCAGCGCTCGACCTTCTGGGAGAGCTTGTCTTGCCAGCGATCGAGCTCATTGGCCCGCTCGGTGATCGTGCCCTTAAGGCACAGGTCTAACATGGTCGCCATCATGTAGACCTTATCCTGGGTGAAAGTCTGAAAGCGGGCCTCAAGCCCTTCCTGCAGCCTAGCAACCAGGTCGCGCACCACTGGAAGAATGTCTGCATGGCCTTGAACTAGCACTAGAAATGAGGCCAGGTCCTCACGGGCCATGTGGACCATGGGGACAACCAGTGCGATGCTTGCCGTGTCAGATGAGAGCATTTCTTGTGGGTCTTGGAATAATAATAATAATAATAAATTTTATTTGTACCCCGCCCTCCCCTGCCGAAGCAGGCTCAGGGCGGCTAACAATACGGTGACCAATGGTGCACCAACAATAAAACAGTTACATTAGAAACATTAAATTAAACATTAATTAACCTTAAAAACCTGATTAAAACAATTAACTAAAACATATTATAACGCTATCCTTGACGCTCTTCTAGTTGATGCTGATGGCGGATTTTCTTCGTTGTCGGTATAATTCAGTTATTCATAAGCTAATTTAAAAAGGGTGGTCTTGCAGGCCCTGCGGAACTGATCAAGGTTCCGCAGGGCCCGCACCTCCTCTGGGAGTTGGTTCCAGAGATGTGGGGCTGCGGCCGAAAAGGCCCGAGAGCGAGTGTTCTGTAGTTTGATTTGTCTTGGCCCAGGGGTAGTCAGTCTGTTCTTTCCTACTGACCTCAGTGCTCTCTGGGGTTCATACGGGGAGAGACGGTCCTTCAGGTAGGCTGGTCCTCGGCCATATAGGGCTTTAAAGGTGATAACCAGCACTTTGTACTGGACCCAGTATACAATCGGTAACCAGTGCAGTTCGCGTAGCCCCGGCCGTACATGTTCCCATCTTGGGAGACCGAGCAACAGCCTGGCCGCCGCGTTCTGCACTAGCTGTAACTTCCGGGTCCGGCACAGAGGCAGCCCCATGTAGAGGGCGTTACAGTAGTCCAATCGTGAGGTGACCGTCGCATGGATCACCGTTGCTAGGTCCCGACGCTCCAGGAAAGGGCCCAAGAACCTCCACAGTCTGAAAAATGACCACCCAATCCTCTTGGGTGAGACGGTTCTTATCCCGAAAGACCCTTGTCTCGGAGACAAAGGCATCCAGGGCTGCTCTCTGCTCCACCATGCACTCCAGCATGGCACAGGTGGAGTTCCAGCTTTTGGGAAGCCTTTAGGAAGGCAAAAGCCCTCCCATATTTCACATTTCACCTCCAATTCAGGGGCATACTGTCTCTGAACGTGGGGGCTATCATGATTACTTGATGTAGAGAGACTTAAGTGAGATGACCCAGAATGCAAGTACATCATCTGACAGCTATAGCAAATTAAACTGTGAACCTGTCAGCCTCTAACATGAAATGGTTGACAAGTCAAGGTCCTAAGTTCTTGACAGGCTTGCCAGTTCCAGGTTTGGAAAAACCTGGAGATTTGGGGGGGTGGAGCCTGCAGAGGGAGGGGTTTGGGGTGGGGAGGGATGCCATAAAGTCCACCTTCCAAAGCAGTGATGTTCTCCAGGTGAACTGATCTCTATTGCCTGGAAATCAGTTGTGATCTAGGAGATCTCCAGCCACCAACTGGAGGCCAGCAACTCCTGGTCTTGATCAGAAAATCTGCTTCTCCCCCCTTCATATGTAATTTTTTTGGTAACATCAGCCGACGAGGAGCTCCGATGAGCTTGAAAGCTTGCGCAGTGTTTTGTGGCAACCTGGGTGGCCCTAACAAAAAGTATTGCATGGACTTTATTTCTTTATTCTGGATTTTGTGTGTGCCAATACAGGGCTGTTTTGGCATCCTCAGCAGCCTCACTTTTACCTCATTTTGCTGAATTTGGCCCCTGGTGGACATTTAGGAAAGGCATGGAACTGTGTCTTGTGGAACTGTTGCACAACAGGAATGGAAAAAAGGGTTTGGGAACATGCTGGCTGGTTTCCAAGCCTTTGGGGAAAATCAGGAGGGCTCCCAGGAACGCCTGATGCTCACAGCTGTTTATCTAAACCTGAGCACCTGAACCTTCAAAGAGCAGTAGCTAATTACAGAGGCCCAGGCTGAGATCCTCACTCCCCAGGGAGTGCTTGGCTCTGCAACCCCTCAGAGAATCAGAGCCTTGCTGCCAACTGCGCTCACCAGTCCCACCCACCTGAGTAGATCTCTGCCTACTGAAGGCTTCCAAAGGTTCCCCTGCCAGCGGGCAGTGAAAACCAGAGGGCACAGAAACCAGACTCGCACAAAAGCGGCAGTGGCTGCGGAGCCTGCTCTCTTCTGACAGTCCCTTCTCTTCCCCTTCGCATCTCCTAGGAAATATAAGCTTAGAAGCTGATTTGATCCCTCCCATTAGCAAAGAGGCTTAATAGGACACACATGCTACCTTTCTCCCATTGTATCTCCACAACAACCCTAGACGAAACAAAAGAAACACCCTGTGAGCTTCAGTGGCAGAGTGGGGATTCAAACTCAGCTGTCCCAGATTCTAGTTTAATATTCAAATCACTATGGGCGTTTTCGCACTGACCTTCAAGTAGCGCGACCACCCTCTTCACACCGGAGGATCTGCCCGGATTTCGCACAAGAAGCGCCGGCGCACCCAAAAGAGCCGGCTACTTCCGTCGCGAAACCCGCTCAAACGGAAACCGCCAAGAAGCAGGAAAACGTTTGAGCGGGTTTCGCGACAGAAGTGGCCGGCTCTTTTGGGTGCGCCGGCGCTTCTTGTGCGAAATCCGGGCAGATCCTCCGGTGTGAAGAGGGTGGTCGCGCCACTTGAAGGTCAGTGCGAAAACGCCCTATGCCACACAGAGAGTGAACACCAAGTCAATAAAACAGTGGAGAAATCTGTGGCCAGAACTCCCCAGAGTTCTTGTATTTCTTCTTTTCATAACTTAAAAGCAACTGTGGGGCGGGGTGGGGGGAGACATCCATCCGTTCTAGTTCTTTACACTGGGACAGAATGTGTTAACATTTTCCCCCATGCCATATTCTCAGTAAAAATGTTTGGTTTTAAATTGATTTTTAAGATATATGTTTGTATTTGGTATTTTTTTATAAAAGCCACCTTGAACTGTTCTGAGAAAGCCAATCTACATTTAAAAACAAACAAACAAAGAAATAATATTTATTTACATACTTCATTTATACCCTGCCTCTGTTCCCAATGCAGACCCCCAAAGCAGCCTACATCTTTCTCTTCTCCTCTGTTTTATCCCCCCGCCCCCAGCCACCTTATGAAGGAGGTTAGGCCAAAAGACTGTGATTGGGCCAACGTCATTTGGCAAGTTTCCCTGGCAGAGTGGGGGATGAAGCCCTGGGTCTCCCAGATCCTGGTCTGACACTTTAACTACTACTATTTAGATGTTTGTCCCATGAAACAGTTAATAGCGTGAGTGTGGGGAGTGGGGGGTTTAATATAGGAAACCAGCATAGGGGAGGACTGAGTTGACCCCCTCTTCCTTTTAACCCTGACCCAGTTCTCCCTACCAAGCAGCTGTTTTTACACCAAACCCACAGGAGGTCTGGATTATGGATCTCCAAATATGGTCTAATTTGGACCCATCAGTCTTCTTGGGTCAAGCAGCCGTGGTTGAACCTAGTTGTTTTCTCCCCCTCCTCTGCTGGGTACAGAGAGCTTCAGGGGCCAATTGCTGGTATGTGATGACAACTTTCTTTCTTCCTGCTAGATCATTAAAGATCGGATCTTTCATCAGGTGTCCCGCCCAAGGTTCTTCTGGAACACACTGCCAGGCGGGCTGCTGGCATTGCCCGAATACTCCACCCACCTCAGCGATTTCCCATTCTACTATCTGCAGCAGGGTACAGGAATCCCTTATTCACCCTATGTCTCCCTCCCCGCATACCACAGATTCTGCTCCTTGTTGCAGTTGCTGCGCCTCAAATTAATTCTGTTTCTCTCTCTCTCACATACACAGGATCAAGCCCTTCCAGCAAGTTTACAGCTCTCATCCGGGCAGTTTCTCCAGTTGTTTCTCTCTCTCAGCCCATCCTCAAGCTCATACAAGCGGTATCCAGATCTCCCTACTGTGCCCAGGTAAAGGAAGGCAGCAACTTGGTGCAAAAAGCGACACCTGGCCAAATTCCACCCCCTTCTGCAAATGGCTTTTGAGTGCGCTATCTGCCATTGTGTTTCATCAGAGGAAGAGAGATCCATGTTCCATATGTTTCGGGGATGTTGTTAAAAAAAGCCGTCCTGTAGGGTCTTCAGATTTTCAAGGAGACTGAACTGGGGCAGGAGTGTGGCTTAGTGGTAGAGCATCTGCTTTGCATGGAGGAGGTTCATAAGAACATAAGAGAAGCCATGTTGGATCAGGCCAATGGCCCATCCAGTCCAACACTCTGTGTCACATAAGAACACAAGAGAAGCCCTCTTGGATCAGGCCAATGGCCCATCTAGTCCAACACTCTGGTTGTTTTCGCACTCACCTCCAGCCGGCGCGACCCCCCTCTTCACCGCGCAGGATCTGCGCGGATTTCGCACTAAATGCCGCGGAGCAGCCTTTTGTGCCGGAAACTCCCGTCGCAAAAGCCGCTCAAACGTAAATGGCCAAAAAGCAGTTTGGCGTTTGCGCGGCTTTTGCGACGGGAGTTTCCGGCGCAAAAGGCTGCTCTGCGGCATTTAGTGCGAAATCCGCGCAGATCCTGCGCGGTGAAGAGGGGGGTCGCGCCGGCTGGAGGTGAGTGCGAAAACGACCTCTGTGTCACATAAGAACATGAGAAGCCATTTTAGATCAGGCCAATGGCCCATCCAGTCCAACACTCTGTGTCACATAAGAACACAAGAGAAGCCCTGTTGGATCAGGCCAATGGCCCATCCAGTCCAACACTCTGTGTCACATAAGAACGTAAGAGGAGCCATGTTGGATCAGGCCAATGGCCCCTCCAGTCCAACACTCTGTGTCACATAAGAACGTAAGAGGAGCCATGTTGGATCAGGCCAATGGCCCCTCCAGTCCAACACTCTGTGTCACATAAGAACATAAGAGGAGCCATGTTGGATCAGGCCAATGGCCCCTCGAGTCCAACACTCTGTGTCACACAGTGGCCAATATGTGTGTGTGTGTGTATATATATACACACACACACAAACACAGACATATACATACACACACACATATATATGTCTACTGTGGCTAATAGCCACTGATGGACCTCTGCTCCATATTTTTATCCAATCCCCTCTTGAAGGTGGCTATGCTTGTGGCCGCCGCCACCTCCTGTGGCAGTGAATTCCACATGTTAATCACCCTTTGGGTTAAGAAGTACTTCCTTTTATCCGTTTTAACCTGTCTACTCAGCAATTTCATCGAATGCCCACGAGTTCTTGTATTGTGAGAAAGGGAGAAAAGTACTTATTTCTCTACTTTCTCCATCCCATGCATTATCTTGTAAACCTCTGTCATGACACCCCGCAGTCGACGTTTCTCCAAGCTAAAGAGTCCCAAGCGTTTTAACCTTTCTTCATAGGGAAAAGTGTTCCAAACCTTTAATCATTCTAGTTGCCCTTTTCTGCACTTTTTCCAATGCTATAATATCCTTTTTGAGGTGCGGCGACCAGAATTGTACACAGTATTCAACTCCTGGCTTGTCCGGTTCAAAGTATCAGATAGTTAGTCATGTGAAAGACTTTGACCCAAGACCCCCAAGAGCTGGGTTGGCAAAACTGAGTGTGACAGATCAAAGGGCTGGCTCAGTAGAAGGCAGCTTCATGCACTATAGTGAGGTGAGTTTTCCTGGCCACCTTCACGATGTACGTAAGGACTCAGTTCAGATATCAAACAGAACGGAGATGTACATGAAGGAAGGGGCACTGCCCAAACCTTCTTTGTTATTTGCAATGGAATTAGCTGGTGTGTTTAACAGGAGAGTTTTGCAGACGGGGATAAGTTATTTACCACGGTGCTAGTGTACAATGTCACTTCCAGTGGAAATCCTGAAGCCACAGAGCAACACTCAGAGAATCACCCAGAACTCTACAGTTAAAGCTAGAGTGTTGCCCTGATGCAGTGATACCACTTCCGGTTTTGTACCAGAAGTGACATCCCACATCGACACTACGTCAAATCCTCCCCATTTCCCCCCCCCCCCATGCCTTGCCAAATGGGGCTTGAACCAAGGGGCGAGATCCGCCCCCCCCTCTCTCCACATTCCTGAGAGTGGTGGCTGTATCCCTCCCCATAGGAACGGGGATAGATAGAGCCCTTGAGTTGCCAGATATCTACCTCTGAAGTTAATGCAACCATTGCCAATTTCAGCTATTTCAGCCATATTTAGTTGTGCTCCCCAAGTGCCCCTAAGAGAGCTCTTTTCAATCTCCCCAATAGTCACGCACCAGAAGGCATCACTGCAAGTAATGAAAATGACCGATGGAGTTGTTGTCAGCCTCGGGGAGGCATCGGGGTGGGCTAGCCAGCTTGGCACTGCCAGCACATGCTCCCTTCTCCCTCTGACTTTGGGGCTGGGGCTGTCAGCGATGTTGTGCTCCTGGGAAATTCAGCCAAGGAGACACACCCATCCTGGCCCACCCCTGCTTTCAAATGCGCAGCAACAGGTTAGTCTAGGCATGAACGCTAAGCAAGTGACTCTTGCCCCACGGATCCTAACCACCTCGTCTTGAAAGTCAGCCTTACTGGTGGTATCTGCAGAGCTCACTCCCAAGTAAGCGTACTTACATTTGCAGTTGCTACCAACAGGCAGTACAGTAAGCAGAGACCCGGTTGCTTGAAAGAAGCAGATTCAGGCAGCGGTCCTTGGGACACTTTAATAATAATAATAATAAATTTATTTTTGTATCCCGCCCTCCCCCGCCAAAGGCAGGCTCAGGGCGGCTAACAAGGCATGGTGAGTACCATGGTTACAATAAAATACAGTAAAATGCAATAAAATAAAATACAATCATTACTATAAACAGTTAAAATAGATTAAGTTACATTCATAGGTTAAACTAAAAATTAGATACAAAAGTAAACCATTATGATTTATCAGTTAAGGTGCTACAATTCAGAGTATGTATAGGATGGCTAGCTGTCATATCCCGGGTTTCATCCTAAAAGCGAGCTGAAAGAGGGCGGTTTTGCAAGCCCTGCGAAACTGATTTAGATCTCGCAGGGCTCGCACCTCCTCTGGTAGTTGATTCCACCATTGGGGAGCCATTGTTGAGAAGGCTTGCTCCCTTGTTGATTTCAATCTAGCCTCCCTTGGTCCAGGGATTTTTAAAAAGTTTTGAGAGCTAGATCTCAGTGCTCTCTGAGGAACATATGGGAACTTTCCTGGGAATAAACTCCAACCGAATAAAATCGGGCTGACTTCCAAGAGAAGGCCTGTTGAGCTTTGCTTCCCTAGACTCCCTTGTTCTGGAGTAAAGTTTACCAGTGTAATTGATTAAATGAAATTTATAGCTCTCCCAACCCTTGCCATAGCAGGGCTGTGGGTAATGTCCAACATATTTAAAACTATTTAGAATAGAACACTTTCAGTATAAACACAATGTAAAAACATACAAAAGAATAGCACATTATAAAAACAGACGGCGAGTGAGATTTCTATGCAAATTGCAGACTACCAGCTACTTTGCGGGCAGTGGGAGAGTGAGTGAGAGCGCGGAACAAACAGGGGACCAGTTTGAGATGGAACCACTGCTGTTCTCAATCGAAAGCCTGGTGGCACATCCCTGCCTGACAGGCCCTGCAGAATTGCATAAGATCCCACAGGGCCCTTGACGGAGTTTCCCCAGACCTCTTTAGGGCAGCCTGTTGTGCAGTCCTCACAGGATTGTCGCAGGGACGACACAGGACATTGCAACTTGCACAGGGACCCTGAGCTAGGGTGGGGGAGTAAAGAGGAAACCCACAGAAACATGCAGAAAGAGTCGTGTGAACCACACAACGGCCTTCCCAACAGGCAGCACAAATGCTAAGGTGAGGTGCTACCTTGAATGGCATGTTGCCAGGTTTGTGCCAGCTGAGAAATTCCCTTTTCCCCCTTCAGCCATTCAGTAAGATAACAATCCTGCCCTCCTCGGCCTCCAGTCATTCTATCCGGCTTCAATGAAATGGCCAGCTCGGGGCTTTCAAACTTCTGTGTGCTTGGAAGAAAATACACCTGACCTGTTGCTGAGAGAAAATGGCAGGCCCTTTGGGAAGATGCCCATCCTCTCCTCATATATTTCTTTCCTCCAAAGGTCTCAGGGAAGAGTTCATTTGTTTTCCCCTTCTCCAGTTTACCCTTTGAGGTAGGCTAGGCTGTAGGAGAAAGAGTGACAGATCTAAGGTCACTCAGGAATCTTCGGGGCAGAGAGGGGACCAGAGCGCTATCGACACTGATCACTACACTGTGGGCCAGTTTGGAGAGTAGTGGTTAAGTGTGCGGACTCTTATCTGGGAGAACCGGGTTTGATTCCCCACTCCTCCACTTGCACCTGCTGGAATGGCCTTGGGTCAGCCATAGCTCTGGCAGAGGTTGTCCTTGAAAGGGCAGCTGCTGTCAGAGCCCTCTCCAGCCCCACCCACCTCACAGGGTGTCTGTTGTGGGGGAGGAAGGGAAAGGAGATTGTGAGCCGCTCTGAGACTCTTCGTAGTGGAGGGTGGGATATAAATCCAATATCTTCTTCTTCTTCTGGGCGCTTTCCCCGACTCTGTGATACAGAAATATGTGTTCTTTGAAAGAAATTACACATCAAGTAAAAGCCATTAAAAGTTTGTCCATCAAGAGAAATTCTGCCCAGCCTGGTTTCTGTTTCTAGCTCCTGTGGATGGTATATCTGAAATGGGGAACTCAAACCCACAGAGAGAAAGAAATCTTATTGCTTGTATTAACGAGACTAGCCCGATCGTTCGCTTTGCCCTCAAGAGACTTTCACGAGCAATGAAGCTTGTTTTCCGTGGTAAGGTTGAGGTTATATTAAAACTCATGCAAGGAACGGAATTGTAATTGCTTCTAAGACTTTAATTATGTGTTTGTTTCCTTGAAAGAAGTTCTTTAAAAAATTGATTTTTGTAAAAAAAACCCCCAAAAACGCAAAACACAACAGTAAGCACACAGAAGATGAAGGCAAGCATGTTTGCCTTGCTCTAGCGACACTTGGTTGCGGTGAGTCGGTTGTGATGTCCTGTGCCTGCTTATTTCTAAATAAACACCTTTGGGTCGGTACTCGGATGGGAGACCACCAAGGAAGGCTCTGCAGAGGAAGGCCATGGCCAACCACCTCTGCTTCTCACTTGCCTCGAAAGCCCCTTGCTGGAGTCTACGGTTGCCAAGTCCAATTCAAGAAATATCTGGGGACTTTGGGGGTGGAGCCAGGAGACTTTGGGGGCAGAGCCAGGAGCAAGGGTGTGACAAGCATAAATGAACTCCAAAGGGAGTTCTGGCCATCACATTTAAAGGGATGGCACACCTTTTCAATTCCTTCCTTCCATAGGAAATAATGGATAGGGGCACCTTCTTTTGGGGCTCATAGAATTGGACCCCCTGGTCCAAACTTTTTGAAACTTGGGGGGTATTTTGGGGAGAGGCACTACTGAAATTTTGGTGCCTGAGGATCAATTCTCCATGATTTTCTATGGGAATAAATCTCCCTAGGGAATAATAGAGTTCCCAGCAGACATTTCCCTCCCCTCCCCCTGCTTTCTGACGACCCTGAAGCGGGGGGAGGGTCTCCAAACCGGGGGATCCCCTGCCCCCACCTGGGGATTGGCAACCCTACTGGAGTCTCTAGAAGTCAGCTGCAACCTGACAGCACTTATGTACCTAAGTTCAGTGAGGTTTGCCCCCATAGGAGACTGAAACTTGAATTGGATCAGGGCTGGCGTTGAGAGTCACAATCCTATGAACTCCTTGCTTGGGAGAAAGTGCAATTGAACGCAGCAATATTTCTTTCTAAGTGCTTGTGATCCGCCCTGAGCTCATTATGGGGAAGGGCGGACTATAAATCTACCGAATAAAATAAATAAAAATAAGTCAACACATATTCAGCTCAGGGAGTTGCAGAGCAGTTTGGGACCCTACCCTGTATCTGAGGAAGTGCACATGCGCACAAAAGCCCTGACCTTGAATAAAACTTAATCGATCTTAAAGGTACCACTGGACTCTTAACTTTGAGACCCTACAGCAGGGGTCCTCAAACTTCGGCCCTCGGGCCAGATGCGGCCCGCTGAGGACGTTTTTGCGGCCCACCCGGTTATGGCGAAATCAGACCGGAAGTGACGTTCGACCTAAACTCGCGTTAGCAACGCACACTTCCGGCACTGGGCTGAGGCGGTAGAGACAGAGTGTGAGGCGATACCGAGGTGAGGTGAGTTCCCAGGCCGGGGTGTGTGGTGTGGGGAAGGGAGAGAGATGCAGAAGACGGAGAACTGACGGCCCGCGGCCTTGTACAGTAACGGCAGTCCGGCCCTCCAACAGTCTGAGGGACAGTGAACCGGCCCCCTATTTAAAAAGTTTGAGGACCCCTGCCCTACAGTAACAGTGCAATCCTAAAACACTTCCCTGCGAGTAAGCCCCACTGACATGGGATTTCTTAGTAGGATTTCTCTCAGAGTAATTTCCGTTGCAATCTTAAGCATTCTTTTAACACCCTGACAAAGGACTTGCGATGGTGTAATGCCGTTTAGGATTGCACCGTTGGTTTTGGACAGCCGAAGATGAAGGAATAGGCTGGTTGTTGAAACATCTTTAAAGAAAATTAGCCATCCTCAGAGTCTCCGATGAAAGCTCGTATTTCTGACATCAGCACTTTTTAAAATTAAAATCTCATTGGTGCATCAATTGCAGCCTATTAAAGTACAAAAGTATAATTTTAAAACAGCCACATGAGGGGGTCGAGCCCCTGGCTACTCTGACGCCATCTTGATTAAAATAGAGGGCGGAGGGTGGGTGCCTTACTTGAACCTGCAGCTGGGAAGAAGGGCTTGGCGAGACAGGTACACATCAGAGACGTACCCAACCCTCCTTTCTGCACAAATACACATAGGCAAACACGTACAACCCCTTTGGTAGCATGGAGCACTGCCAACTGCCCTTTCCCAGCTCTTTGATCTGCAACAACTTGCAGGGGATAATAATTAGCTGTAGGCCGCTCAGAGCTTCACCACGGCATTGCTGCAGAGCTAACCGTTGTTAAAGGAGCAGACCGAGTCTACTTCATTCTGGCAACTCCACGTGAAGATATCTTTGAAAAGTGTGAGTCCATTGGCACCTTTAAGACCCACAAAGTTTTATTCGAGATATAAGCTTTTGTGCGCGTGCACGCTTCTTCAGATACAATGAAACAAAACTTCTTCAGCCATTACATATAGGTAGAAAGAAGGTGAAAGATTAGTTGCCAGGAAGGGCTAGTTAGAGTCAAGATGCATAAGGAACCGGGTGACCGTAGCTGAGATTGGACTAAGACAGCTGGCAAAGTCTGTGAATAGCAGTAAATTAGCATACAAATACAAAAGTTAACAAACGGGAGGTTCCTTCAGATTGAAATAGATTTCCTCAAATGTATAGGTGGGGGGGGGGGGGAGGCTAGTTGCCAAAAACGGCTTATTAGAGTTAAGCTGCATAAGTCATTGAGCAACAAATACAGGTAGGATTGGAATAACACATTTGGTAAGACTGGGGGACAGGGCCGGCGCATAGAAATTGCTGAGCAGACAGGTTGAAACGGATAAAAGGAAGTACTTCTTCACCCAAAGGGTGATTAACATGTGGAATTCACTGCCACAGGAGGTGGTGGCGGCCACAAGTATGGCCACCTTCAAGAGGGGTTTAGATAGAAATATGGAGCACAGGTCCATCGGTGGCTATTAGCCACATTGTATGTGTGTATATAAAATTTTTTGCCACTGTGTGACACAGAGTGTTGGTCTTGATGGGCCGTTGGCCTGATCCAACATGGCTTCTCTTATGTTCTTATAGGAGTAGGCCAGGTAGGTGGGTGCCTAGGGTGCCACCTTGCCTACTGGGGCACCGGGCACTCTCTACCCCAAGTGTGCACTCGCTCCGAATGCATGTGCTGCCCCGCCACTCTCGCCTTCCCAGGATGGGACCTAAAGCACTAAAATCCCTGCCTGTGGATAGCAGCAAATTGGTACAGATAATAAAAGAGTCAGACCAATGTGGCTACCCAACCGAATCTATTCCCCAGTCTAAGAAATAGTACCTGTTTCTTTAAGAGCTCCAGGTAGGTGGGGTTTCTGCATTGGGGGAAAAGCTCTCTGTCTTTCACGTCACCTACAGGGCGAGAAGGGGGATGACTTCCCAAATTTATTTGCTTCCAGGCAGGGGCACCAAAATGCATCCCCGCTACAATGGCAGAAGCAAGTTGTAGGAATGAACACAATATCATGCGGATGTTCTCCTTAAACCTGGGGGAGCAATTTCCTGCATCGCTTTCAGGGGAAATTGTCTCTCACCAAACATTTCCGTTTGGATATAATACAAAACTTTTTGTTTAATTAAGCTAGCAGAACAGAGCAGACTGCAGTTAAAGAAATACCTGGAAGGGTTGGCTCAGAAGCTGGCCGCCTGGAAGCAAACATGCATAGATCTCCAAAGGCGCATCTGACAAATTTGGCCACCCTTGAAGGAGCATTTGCCATGCCAGCGCACATCCCCTTCCAGCAGCATGGGTAGAGGTTTCCTTTTTGCAGGTGGTTCTCCTCTGCTGGTTCAGGGGTCAATACACTTATGTGGCCAGACTCCTACTTTTATCCCAGCTTCTCTGAATACTGGGGGATCACATCTCATCGGAAGTCCATGTTGGCTTTAAAAGCTTAGGCCAGGGATGTCAAACATGCAGTTCGGGGGCTGAATCAGGCTCCCAGAGGGCTCCTATCGGGCCCCCGAGCAACTGGCTGCCATCTGCTTCCTTCTCCCTATACCTTGCTTCATTCTGAGTAACAGCTTGCTTTGCAAGGCTTGCTCAGCTGCACAGGAGCTACAGAACAAAGCCTCTATTTTCTCCATTGACTGAGGCTCCTCCTTTGAGGAAGGAAGGAAAGAGCCAGAGCTTCCTTTGTCCAGTTCCCTGGAGCCCATGAGAGAAATACAAAGAAAGCACCTTTAAAACCAATGAGCGCTAATGTTTTAAGCATGTTTTAAGGTTTTTTTTTAAAAAAAAAAAATTAATTGTTTTTGTCTGTGTCCTT
Organism: Heteronotia binoei; assembly: GCF_032191835.1. Lineage (NCBI taxonomy): Eukaryota > Metazoa > Chordata > Lepidosauria > Squamata > Gekkonidae > Heteronotia > Heteronotia binoei. The sequence goes on along the minus strand of NC_083239.1, from coordinate 9,912,600 downwards.
TATAAAATTTATATCTCTGCTACCTAATTTTGAATAGGTACACACATGGCTGGGCCTGACGTGGCCTGGCCCAACAAGGTCTCTTTTATGTCAGATCCAGCCCTCATAACAAATGAGTTTGACACCCCCGGCTTAGGCTTCTTTAAATTTGAAACTGGCAAGGCAGAAGAGCTTCCCCAGGCAAACATGCACGGGCTCAGCATCCTGTGTAAACTATACTGCTACCCATGCAAAGCATGCTGGGTTAAGGCCTAACTAGACAGTAGGGTTGCCAATCTCCAGGTGGGGGCAGGGGATCCCCCGGTTTGGAGGCCCTCCCCCCGCTTCAGGGTCGTCAGAAAGCGGGGGGAGGGGAGGGAAATGTCTGCTGGGAACTCTGTTATTCCCTATGGAGATTTATTCCCATAGAAAATCATGGAGAATTGAGCTGCGGGTATCTGGGGCTCTGGAGGGGCTGTTTTTTGGGGTAGAGGCACCAAATTTTCAGTATAGCATCTAGTGCCTCTCCCCAAAATACCCCCCCAGGTTTCAAAAAGATTGGACCAGGGGGTCCAATTCTATGAGCCCCAAAAGAAGGTGCCCCTATCCTTCATTATTTCCTATGGAAGGAAGGAATTGAAAAGGTGTGCCGTCCCTTTAAATGTGATGGCCAGAAGTCCCTTTGGAGGTCAGTGATGCTTGTCACAGCCTTGACCTTGGCTCCACCCCTAATGTCTCCTGGCTCCACCCCCAAAGTCCCCAGATATTTCTTGAATTGGACTTGGCAACCCTACTAGACAGTATGTTTACACAGGTTAGCTCTTTTCTCAGCCAGACGTTTCATCAGGGACCCAAAGTCCCCAGGTGCACCAGAGCCTGGTTTGGTTTGCAACCACAGCATGGGAGGATTGGCTTCTCCTGCTGCACAGCTGTGTGTGCAGGATTCAGTTTTAGTTTGGGGCAAAAGTTGAATGGGGGGATGGGTACTCCTGCCCCCCGCACGGTGAGTTACAAGTTGAATTGGACTCTGCCATGCTTAGGAACTGTTTGGATGTGGGGAAAGAGTCAGGTTGGGGGAATCCTCCTCCAGCTTATGCCTAGTATTGTTCACCAGCACAGTGTCTGCAAGCGTCACAGATGTCTGTGGTGAAGTTTTTGCACATTCCACCTTGGAGCAAAACAATACACTGAGCTCACACAAAGTCCCCAAACACCCTGAGCTCGCACAAAGTCCCCAAACACCCTGAGCTCGCACAAAGTCCCCAAACACCCTGAGCTCGCACAAAGTCCCCAAACACCCTGAGCTCGCACAAAGTCCCCAAACACCCTGAGCTCGCACAAAGTCCCCAAACACCCTGAGCTCGCACAAAGTCCCCAAACACCCTGAGCTCGCACAAAGTCCCCAAACACCCTGAGCTCGCACAAAGTCCCCAAACACCCTGAGCTCGCACAAAGTCCCCAAACACCCTGAGCTCGCACAAAGTCCCCAAACACCCTGAGCTCGCACATAGTCCCCAAACACCCTGAGCTCGCACATAGTCCCCAAACACCCTGAGCTCGCACAAAGTCCCCAGCACCCTGAGCTCGCACAAAGTCCCCAAACACCCTGAGCTCGCACCAAGTCCCCAAACACCCTGAGCTCGCACCAAGTCCCCAAACACCCTGAGCTCGCACCAAGTCCCCAAACACCCTGAGCTCGCACCAAGTCCCCAAACACCCTGAGCTCGCACAAAGTCCCCAAACACCCTGAGCTCGCACCAAGTCCCCAAACACCCTGAGCTCGCACCAAGTCCCCAAACACCCTGAGCTCGCACAAAGTCCCCAAACACCCTGAGCTCGCACAAAGTCCCCAAACACCCTGAGCTCGCACAAAGTCCCCAAACACCCTGAGCTCGCACAAAGTCCCCAAACACCCTGAGCTCACACAAAGTGCCCAAACACCCTGAGCTCGCATAAAGTCCCCATGAGGCACTCACCAGCCTCATGTTTAAATCACAACAAAGTTCCACTCACGCCCCCAAACACTCCAAGACAACTGCACCCTATTCCTCATGCATCTTTTGTCAGTCTATGTTCTCCCACCCTTTGTTCTGTTCTTGTGCACATTTTCTTGGTACAGCTTGGATGATAATGCTGTGTTGTTTTTATAACATTATATCTAGAGTCAAAACGGTTCCCAGTGTGCAGATCAAACAACCCGCACAAGAGGGCTAGGTACAGATGGGGAAGATAGTTCTGCAACGCAGGGGGAATGCTAAGTTTTGCAGGAAAAATCTTAAACTTAACAAAAAGAGGGAAGTCACTTACACCTAGATGTTAAATTACACAGAAAGGGTGCTATTGGGAAGCATTCTCAAAAACATCACTGCGCTCCAATGCAGCTTCTGAGTTTCCCATATCTTTTCCACAATCTTTCCCAAACATTATTGGCTGTGACGTTTTGGGAAAGATCACAGCAAAGCCAGGATGGCACCCATGTGAACAGGAGAGTCTGGATCTGGTCACCTCGAGGCTAGACTACTGTAATGCCCTCTACATGGGGCTGCCCTTATACCGAACGCGAAAACTGCAGTTAGTGCAGAACGCAGCGGTCAGGCTGTTAGTGGGACTACCTCGGTGGGAACATGTGCAGCCTGGGCTGCGGGAGCTGCACTGGCTGCCGGTTGTGTATCATGTTCGCTATAAGGTGCTGGTTATTACCTTTAAAGCCCTATGTGACTGAGGACCTGCCTACCTTAGGGACCGCCTCTCCCCATATGTTCCCCAGAGAGCACTGAGATCCAGTTCCCAAAACCTTTTAAAAATCCCTGGGCCAAGAGAGGCTAGATTGAAAACAACGAGGGAGCAAGCCTTCTCAACAATGGCCCCCCGATGGTGGAATCAACTTCCAGAGGTGGTGCGAGCCCTGCGGGACCTGAATCAGTTTCGCAGGGCTTGGAAAACCGCTCTCTTTCAGCTCGCTTTTAAGACAGAACCCGGCTAAATTAACTTCTAGCCATCTTATATATGTCTGTGAATTGTAGCACCTTAATTACTAACACATAACGGCTGTCTTATTTAATTTTAACCTAATTTATAAATGTAATTTAATTGTATTTTAATTTGTTTTATTGTATTGATTGTATTTTATTGAAATCATGGTTGTACCATGTCTGTGAGCCGCCCTGAGCCTGCCTTTGGCGGGGGAGGGCGGGATACAAAAATAAATTTATTATTATTAAATTTATTATTGGATCTTCCTAGTCCTACAAGCGTTGGTCCCATTTTCCCTCTTTCCGACAACTCCCCCCCCCCCAAAAAAAATCAGAATAGCTGCTTCTGTATGGGTGATGTGAAGGTGATCTCTCCAGGGCTCTTCTGAAGCACCACTGTTAAGTTTCATTGTTCCAAAACGCCTGGAGAGGTCTGCCCCTGTGCGATCAAAGGGGTAGGTTGGCAAGCCCAGAGACAGAGGAAAGTGTGTGTTTGTGGCAAAAGCACAATTTGAAGCGCTCTGGTTCCCCCCCCTCCCCTGTTCTATTAAAGACCCTTTGTATCTTATTCTGTGGCTCAAGAAGCAAGCAGATGCCAAGAATCGTGTTGTCAGATGTCATGGTACTCCCAGGTGCTGGGGTGCGGTGCCCGCATCGTAACTGTCCAGGAGACAGAATGGTGGCCCAGCGATGGCAGAATGATGGCCCCGTTTGACCCTGTGCAGTGCCCTTTTCCAAGCTGTTCTCCTACTTTGAGGCTTACTTTGCTTTTTTCCCCTCCCTTGCTTTTTTATTTTGTTTGTAAAGATTGTAGTTCTGTGGAGCTGTGAGAAACCACCGCCCCTGAGCACCAAATGGCCGCAGACGACTGTTCCTTTGACCATCATCCATGCCAGCAGCAAAGTAAGTGGGCAACTGGGTCAGCTTGGGTGGAGAAGCCAGTTTGGTGTAGTGGTTAAGTGTGCGGACTCTTATCTGGGAGAACCGGGTTTGATTCCCCACTCCTCCACTTGCACCTGCTGGAATGGTCTTGGGTAAGCCATAGCTCTGGCAGAGGTTGTCCTTGAAAGGGCAGCTGCTGTGAGAGCCCTCTCCAGCCCCACCCACCTCACAGGATGTTTGTTGTGGGGGAGGAAGGTAAAGGAGATTGTGAGCCGCTCTGAGACTCTTCAGAGTGGAGGGCGGGATATAAATCCAATATCATCATCTTCTTCTTCTAAAGAGCTGCTGGCAGTCTGAGTAGCCTTTGATGGGCCAGCGGTTTGTTCAAGGCAGCTTCATGTATTCCTGTGTGTTCAAGCGTTGTCTTTAAGCTTGTCTCTGCAACCATGTGGACCAGGGCTGCCAGTTCAAAGTTGAGAAATTCTTGGAGATTTGGGGGTTGAGCTTCGAGACTGGGGAGGAGAGGGAGCTCAGCAGGATATAATGCCATAAATTCCACTCCCCAAAACTGCTGTTTTCTCCAGGGGAGCTGATCTCTGTTATCTGGAAATCACTTGTAATTCTGGGAGATCTTCAGGTTCCACCGGGAGGCTGACAGTCCTAATAGGGACTTAGAAATAGCCATTTAAGAACAAGAAAACTTTAAATTCTCAGGAACCTACATTCTGCATACTGTGGCATGCAACTCAGGTTATTCTTGGGCAGCTCTGCAATATACCTAATTTCTAAAGAGGACAGGAGAAGACCAGTTGGCTGAGCCTCCTTTCACCTTTTTGTACTGGATGATGGATTTGCCTGTCAAAGAGAAAGTGCTCTTTGTAATGCTGAGGATAAAGCTATTTTTCTGGCCTGCCCATTCACGGACCTCTTTTCTTCGGTCTTCTTTAAAGGTCAGCGACCGGTTTTTGCCTTACTCAGCTCTTGGGACTGAGGCTGTGCTAAGCCTAGATGAACACACCAGCCTTTCAACTGATGAGGTGAGGCATGGACTTGAGGCCCTTGAACTTTCTCATCCATCATGCACAAAGATGTCCAAAATATATGAATCAAAGAGCAGCCATCTTGGGGGTGGTGGAGTGTGGGCGCAGTTCTCAGATCACCTCATTCACCACAGTGTGAAATGAAGAAGGGCCAAGGGGGAGCAATTTTGAAGCAGTCAGCTCCCCTTCAGCTTTGAGATCTGCTCCTTACTTGGTGGGGGCTGACATATTTCAAACTGGGGCTGCAAAGAAACGGAGAAGGATCAGTGATGGCCTTAACAGAAATGTCTAGAACCCGGACATCAAACCAAAACATCCACTTGTACTTTAGAAAGTAAAAGCTGTTCGCATTGAAATGCATATAAATATCATCCCCCCCCAAAAGCTGTTTCTTAGAACAACAAAAATAAATAGCAGTTTTTAAAAATTACTCTGAACCCCCACCCCACTCCAAAGCCATGCTGAGAGTAAAGCAGATGAATGGAAATATCTTTCAGGATCATTGAAACATTTTTTTATCTTTAGGAATTCACTCTCAGCCCAGAGGGACAGTGGATGGGCAAAGCTGGGTGGACTAATTATCTCTATCACTAATGATTTATTTTAAATCAGAGATTTTCCCGTTCTTAAACAACCTTCGCTTGTTCAGATGGGCACCGTTATTTATCATGCCATAACCATAACAGCAGCTATTTTCAAAAATAATACTTAGATTGAAACTATACATCATGGGTTCTTGTATCCCTCCCCCCCCCCCAAAAAGGGGGTAAAAAGCAGAGTGACATTTTCAGTCATGAAATGGCAGGGGAATAGAGGGCTAAAGCCTCCCTTCTCCTTCTGTGCTGCTCTCTGCATCAAAAAGGCAGCTCCAGCAGCTGCCTTTGCAAAAATAAACTAAAAATAAAAATCTATATATTAGAGTGATCACAGAACTAAATGTTTCGTGAAGTATGCCCTGAGGTCTGTTGAGTACTCAGCCAGTACTTAAGAGAAAATGAGGATTACGTTTTTCTCCAGATTGTAGGAGTCAAAAAAGGGAGCCAAAGAAGTCATGCCCACAAGGCCATTCCATAGTCTGGGTGCCCCTTTTCCTGAAGGGACTTTCCATGTGAGCAAAACTCCTGGATGCAGAAAGGCATTCCGTCAAGTTCTGTCTGTACTGCAGACTTTAAAGTATACCAATTTAACTGTCTACATTCCTGGCATCTGCTTGGAAGTTTCACTCCTTGAGCTGAAACTCAGATATATATGAGTTAGATCAAAGCTACCAAGTGTTCGACAGAAATCCTCTGTGCATGCTTAGGGCAGTTGTCAGATTTTTATTCCCCTTCATGGGCTCCAAGACTGATCTCCAGCACTGAAGGAAAGTCCTGGGGTTATCTGTTTCTTGTAAGCTCTTTGTTCGGTTGGGAGCCGGGCTCCTTGCGCTCAACAGCACTGACCTAAGCATGCACATTCGAGAAGACACCTGCTGAGTAACAACGACCTGCACAATACCACACACTCCACACCCAGGTTAATTTCTCACAGTGCTGTTGCATGCATGACATTCAACCACAAGCCCCACAGAACCCAGCCCAGCGTTGCTTCCCAGTACACAGGATTCTTGTGCCAGGTAGGCAGAATGGCCTTGGGCATGTGATTTGATGCTCTAGCATTTAATTGTGATAGGGAGTGGTGAACAGTGGGGGAGAGGTCCTTTTCTCACAAGAGGCTCGGATGAGTAACATGCTTGGGGCTGGGGCAAAGGGTGTTTTTTGTACAGGTGTGTCGGTTTTTCCTGAGAACTGACTAGGAAAGGGATGTACCTGAGAGGTCACCTCGGAACTCCCCCATACAAAAATGTCAAAAGAGGTGCCAGAGCTTATTAGCACAATTCATTTGAATAACTCATTTGCATATGCCACACCCCCTGACATCACCCTTCAACTCCCCCATACGGAAATGTATCCTGCATTTTGATTTAGGGGGAAACCGAGGATAGTCTTCCAGAGGTTGCCTCGCTTCAAGAAACGGATTGAGGAAGTACTCATTTGCACACTGCCCCACTTTAAAAATGCCCCTCATGTGAAAAGAGAATCAAGGAGACGCTTAGGCTGGAATGCTTTCCCCTGAGTTATTGGCTCTCCACCTTCAGGGAATTTGGCACTGCATGCTGACTTGTGAAATAGCTGGATCTCAGCAGGAGCTCCCAGGAGTGGAGCTCCGGAACCTCTATATTTTATTGTGCTCTTTCTTTCTTACCCCTACCCCCAAATACTTGCTTCTGGGCTCCATTGCACAAACTCCTTGTGAGAATTTGGCTGAACTCTAAGATTTGACAAACTTTCTAATATTTTTCCCCATGAAAAATGGAAAAATAGCCAAAACATATAAAGCAGATGGATGGGAATCTTCATCATGCCACCGTGGCCAAAGAGCAGAAAGTAATTTGGAAGGTATGATGGGAGTAAGGTTTTATGATGACAACCATAATTCAAGAAGCATTTTAAGGTAGATGCTGAGCTGATATAATTGAGTACCCCTTCCGCTGATGTCAGGGGTGTGTGGCATATGCAAATGAGTTATGCAGATGAGTTGTGCTAATGAGCTCTGGCACCTCTTTTTCTACATAATGACTTCTGGCTGGATCCCAGGATTCTGAAACACTGCAGCCCCGTTTCATGGCTAAGGAGCTGAGAAGTTTTATAGATAGGGTTGGATCCAGCCAGCTTTTTCACGCAGTCTCACCTAATTCCCCTCCTTTCTAGAGCCACTATCACAAATGCCTTTTGTCCGTGCAAGTACGATGTTCACCATCATCACCTTTTGGGTAGTCAACAATAATCTTCTCCCTTTTTCATCAGTGGAAAAATTGGTTGAATCCACTCTGCAGTCTGGAATGGACTTATGCCACACTCTTTAGCTTGAATTGGCTCTTGAATTCCGTTAAGGACTTGATTTTGTTTTACAGTTTTCCCCATGTTTATTTTTAAATGACTTCTCTCTTCTGCAAATTTAGCTCTGGGGATTGCTTTATGGAGAGGAAGAAAGATGGGCACTTCGAACTCTCTTCTCTTCAACAGATTTCTCACTGAAAAAGGCACTCATGCACCTTTTTACCCAGGGTGGCTGTTTCTAGTGCTAAAACACCCCAGGGAGGAAAAGGGTTTTGAATGCCCTTTCTCCTTCTCTGTGCCACTTTCTTCCTTGATGAAGTAGTCCCAGTGGCTGCATTTGCAGAAGAAAATTTTAAAAACACACAGAAGGAACCTGAACATGAAGTCAAACAAGGAACGGTGGCTCAGTGGTAGAGCATCTGCTTGGGAAGCAGAAGGTCCCAGGTTCAATCCCTGGCATCTCCAAAAAGGGGTTCAGGCAAATAGGTGTGAAAAACCTCAGCTTGAGACCCTGGAGAGCCGCTGCCAGTCTGAGAAGACAATACTGACTTTGATGGACCAAGGGTCTGATTCAGTATAAGGCAGCTTCATATGTTCATATGTTTGGGGAGGGACGGTGGCTCAGTGGTAGAGCCTCTGCTTGGGAAGCAGAAGGTCCCAGGTTCAATCCCTGGCATCTCCAACTAAAAAGGGTCCAGGCAAATAGGTGTGAAAAACCTCAGCTTGAGACCCTGGAGAGCCGCTGCCAGTCTGAGAAGACGATACTGACTTTGATGGACCGAGGGTCTGATTCAGTATAAGGCAGCTTCATATGTTCATGACAAGTCTACTTAAGGAAGCAATCGGTCCAGTTTTCTACTACAGAAATGTTCTTAGGATTTCAGTCAATAAGTATACCAGAGTAGGGATGATGGTTTATAGCTTTTCTTTCTTTAACGCTTGGTGTGTTTTGTCCTTTCCCCACAACTTCTGTGATTCTCCAGGTTGATTTTGCCTTTACGGTGTGGAGAAGCTTCCCTGATCGGATTGTTGGCTTTCCCATGCGTAGCCACTTTTGGGATACCAGCAGGAACCAATGGAGTTACACCTCCAAGTGGACAAATGAAGTTTCCATGGTCCTCACTGGAGCTGCATTCTACCACAGGTGTCCTTCCTCAAAAAATGGGTTGTTATTCAAAAAATGGGATTGGTATCAAGAAGCAAGCTTTGCAATGCCGTTATAGGAACACATGGTGCATCCGACATTTAGAGTGGTTGGATGCAGTTCCGGTTGCCCCAGTGCCCACCCCCCCAAAAATGAGAGATGAGAGGAAAGGGAGAGGTTAGAGCACCTTTCTGGTTAGGTTTCTGGGCTTTAAAATACACACTGAGGAAGTGCAACCACCTAAACACCCTCAGAGAGCCATAGTGTCATTTCCAAAATCAAGAACCAGATGGAGACAGTACACAGAAAGCAATCTTTCACCCCAGACTTCTCTTCACCTGTTAAAGTGAATGGTTGTGCAACGTATACGTTTCATGCCTACATCTGTTTGTAAGAAAGAACTGCACCCATACTTTATAAATCGTGCGGTCGTGGTAGATAACTCACTGAAAATGTCAAGACAGTGCGCGTCTGCAATAAAAAAGGCCAACGCCATGCTGGGAATTATTAGGAAGGGAATTGAAAACAAATCAGCCAGGATCATAATGCCCCTGTACAAATCGATGGTGCGGTCTCATTTGGAGTACTGTGTGCAATTCTGGTCGCCGCACCTCAAAAAGGATATTATAGCATTGGAGAAAGTCCAGAGAAGGGCAACTAGAATGATTAAAGGGCTGGAGCACTTTCCCTATGAAGAAAGGTTGAAACGCTTGGGACTCTTTAGCTTGGAGAAACGTCGACTGCGGGGTGACATGATAGAGGTTTACAAGATAATGCATGGGATGGAGAAAGTAGAGAAAGAAGTACTTTTCTCCCTTTCTCACAATACAAGAACTCGTGGGCATTCGATGAAATTGCTGAGCAGACAGGTTAAAACGGATAAAAGGAAGTACTTCTTCACCCAAAGGGTGATTAACATGTGGAATTCACTGCCACAGGAGGTGGTGACGGCCACAAGTATAGCCACCTTCAAGAGGGGTTTAGATAAAAATATGGAGCACAGGTCCATCAGTGGCTATTAGCCACAGAGTGTCTGTATATATAAAAATTTTTTGCCACTGTGTGACACAGAGTGTTGGACTGGAGGGGCCATTGGCCTGATCCAACATGGCTTCTCTTATGTTCTTATGTGACACAGAGTGTTGGACTGGAGGGGCCATTGGCCTGATCCAACAGGGCTTCTCTTATGTTCTTATGTGGCACAGAGTGTTGGACTGGATGGGCCGTTGGCCTGATCCAACATGGCTTCTCTTATGTTCTTATAAATGAAACTGGGGGCCAATACCTGGATAAATGTGGGGTTTAAATCACACATGGAGGTGTACAGGGGTGAACATAACATGAGAATTAGTGCATGTACAAAACAGTATACACTGTAGATAGATTGTATGAGTGGTCACTGTTAACATGAAGAGGGCTTAGTTAGAACTTGGATCCGTGAGTGACAGTGATGGACAGAAGTTTCAGGAGAGTCAGAAAGGAGCCCCTGTACTCAGTAAATAATGGGATGTGTTGCCTTCAGGAAACATTTTAAAGAAGACCAGACAGGTGTATGGAAGTTGGAGTGGCAAGGCCATATCCAGAATGCTCACCCCAGAACCATGATCAAGCAGGATACTCAGCAGCCAAAGCTTCCCCTTTCAGTTCCCTCTTCATCCACCTTTCTCCCAGCGTGGTGGAATGATCCTTCTCAGGGCCTCACTACCTGTTCCATTTCCTTACATCTTCCTGGGACCTGTCGGTCAAGCGAATGCTTGGACTTCCTGGCTGGGAACTCAGTTCCCAGGGACATGGGGGACCAGTCCGGAATGGGATCACATCACGTGGGGAGAACTTTCTCCTCATGTCTGGTTTCCAAAACCCAAAGAGGAGGCAAGGAAAACATAATACGTAGTTAGAGCTTAGGTCAGGGGTGGCCAAACTTGCTTAACATAAGAGCTACAGAGAATAAACAAAGATGCTTGAGAGCCACAAGGCAGGAATACCAGATATTTGAGGGAGGGAGGGAGGGAGGGAGGGAGGAAGGAAGGAAGGAAGGAAGGAAGGAAGGAAGGAAGGAAGGAAGGAAGGAAGGAAGGAAGGAAGGAAGGAAGGAAACATTAAATGCTTTCTCCAAGCCACTGGCTGGCTTGGCTTGGCTTGGCTTGGAGAAGGGATTTAAAGACACTTGGGTGACTGACAGGGCAGTGGGGGCCACACAATGTGTGTGAAAGAGCCACATGTGGCTCCCGAGCCACAGTTCAGCCAGTCTTGCCCGAGGCCATAAAACTCGCTCTGTCTCAGCCTAACCTGCATCGCAGAGTTGTGGTGAGTCTCAAATAGGGAAATGATAACAATGTATGCTTTGTGTTTCTTGCAGGCCTTTGGGTAGGAAAACCAAGTAGGAAAGGAAGCTAAACAAAAAGGAAACTTTCTCCAACTTCATTGAGAAATTGAAAGATTCTGGGTGGCAACTGCAAGCTGTGGCTGTTAGCGGTTATTGCTGAGAAAGCCTTGATTAGATGAGTTCAGGGAATTCCCCCCTCTCCCCCAATTGGGCTTCCCTCATTTTATGAGAAACTTTGATATAAGGGCATTCTTGTAGCAAGTTTTCATTAAATGTACTACTATTTACCAGATCCCTGCCATGGAAAGCTATCAGCAATTTGGACCTGAGGACCAATAAAAACCTTGCCTCTGCTGGTAACCAGGCCTGAACATAACATTAACAGTGACATTTCTCTTTTCCTTCCCCCACTCCTTCCATCCCTAGGTATTATCACAGTCTCTTTACCCATTATTTGCCTGCGAGAATAAGGAACTTCATTGATCAGATTGCCAGCTGTGAGGACATATTGATGAACTTCCTGGTTTCAGCTGTCACAAAACTACCTCCCATCAAAGTGACCCAAAAGAAACAGCACAGAGATGTTCCTTTGCCGCAGGTACTGGGCACAGACGGGTCAACAAGGGGAGTAAAAGGCAGGAATGGAGGCTATCCTGGTATTCTGTGGGGTCATTTTTAGATGTTAACCTTGTAGCATAGGATCTGTTTACCTACATGCAGCTCCCAGGTAATGGGGACAACATGACGGAGAGCCAGTTTGGTGTAGTGGTTAAGTGTGCGGACTCTTATCTGGGAGAACCGGGTTTGATTCCCCACTCCTCCACTTGCACCTGCTGGAATGGCCTTGGGTCAGCCAGAGCTCTCTTATCTGGGGGAACCGGGTTTGATTCCCCACTCCTCCACTTGCAGCTGCTGGAATGGCCTTGGGTCAGCCAGAGCTCTCTTATCTGGGGGAACCGGGTTTGATTCCCCACTCCTCCACTTGCAGCTGCTGGAATGGCCTTGGGTCAGCCATAGCTCCGGCAGACGTTGTCCTTGAAAGGGCAGCTGCTGTGAGAGCCCTCTCCAGCCCCACCCACCTCACAGGGTGTCTGTTGTGGGGGAGGAAGGGAAAGGAGATTGTGAGCCGCTCTGAGACTCTTCGGAGTGGAGGGCGGGATATAAATCCAATATCTTCATCTACCTCACAGGGTGTCTGTTGTGGGGGAGGAAGGGAAAGGAGATTGTGAGCCGCTCTGAGACTCTTCGGAGTGGAGGGCGGGGTATAAATCCAATATCTTCATCTACCTCACAGTGTGTCTGTTGTGGGGGGGAGGAAGGGAAAGGAGACTGTGAGCCGCTCTGAGACTCTTCGGAGTGGAGGGCGGGATATAAATCCAATATCATCTTCTTCTTCATCTTCAACATGAAAGTTGACCCTCCCCCCAGTGATGATACAAGAGGCCGAATTTGTGCTGACTGGCCCCTCAAGGCTGGCTTGCATTGCCATAAGGACTGGTCTGAGCCATTTTCAACCTCGGCCCCGGGACCGACCCCCCCTTAGCCATTGTCAAAAAGATTACCAAAGAGTTGTAAAGTTCCAACAGTTTGCTCTTGACCCTCAGCAAACATCTTCCTGTGGCCTTCCTTTATGTCTCCGCAGCTGTTGAAGAGTGCTCCTACTTCCAACGGGAACCTTCGTTTCTCCCAGCGCCAGGAATGCGTGAACCAGTTTGTGGCCTGGTTCGGTTACATGCCTTTGGTGCATTCTCAATTCCGCCTGGACCCTGTGCTCTTCAAAGACCAGGTGTCTGTGTTGCGCAAAAAATACCGCCATTTGGAGAGAGACTAGGCCAAGGGAAGATGAATCTCTCAGGGAGGAGGAAGGCTGGCGGAGGCAGAAGCAGCCCGCCCCCTACTGGAGACAAACAGCCCTCACAGCTGTACAGATTTGCTACATGTCTGGATGAGGCTACATGGATTTTGGTCTGTCGCAGGCTTTGGAGGAACTGCTGCAGTCATTTCATGAGACTGTAGGCTGCATTCCTTAGCGGGGCGCCTTCTGATGTTAGATTCTGAGAAGTGCAAACTCATTCCACTGGTAACCTATGGAGATGCCAGTTGAATTTCCAGTCTTTATTGGGTTTTACCAGTACAAGTAAAGGTTTGCAGGAAATGACGTCTCTGTTTGCTTCTTCATTTAATTACACTTGGGTCTTCTCTCACTCACCAGTCCTTTTGTTCCCTGACACAGCCAGGGGTTCCTAACCTGGGTCACATTCTGTTGACTTGACTGCAATGTCATCCTTCTGACTGGTTGCCAGGAAAGATTTTAGCTGGAGAAAGCTCACGCGATCCCTGTTTTCTTTGTGGCTTCTCTGTTTTCTAGCAGTTGCGCCTTTTAAAAAGAAATTACCTCCACTGGCTATTGAGCCAGCGCCTTCTGGGATTGTGGCCCAGTAGCAGAGTCCATGGTTTAAATGCAGAAGGTCACAGGTTCAACCCCTGACATCACTAGATCTGTGTGTAATTCTGGTCACCGCACCTCAAAAAGGATATTATAGCATTGGGAAAAGTGCAGAAAAGGGCAACTAGAATGATAACAGGCTTGGAACACTTTCCCTATGAAGAAAGGTTAAAATGCTTGGGGCTCTTTAGCTTGGAGAAACGTCGACTGCGGGGTGACATGATAGAGGTTTACAAGATTATGCATGGGATGGAGAAGGTAGAGAAAGAAGTACTTTTCTCCCTTTCTCACAATACAAGAACTCGTGGGCATTTGATGAAATTGCTGAGCAGTCAGGTTAGAAGGGATAAAAGGAGGTACTTCTTCACCCAAAGGGTGATTAACACGTGGAATTCACTGCCACAGGAGGTGGTGGCGGCTACAGGCATAGCCAGCTTAAGAGGGGGTTAGATAAAAATATGGAGCAGAGGTCCATCAGTGGCTATTAGCCACAGTGTGTGTGTGTTACAGAGTGTTGGACTGGATGGGCAGTTGGCCTAATCCAACATGGCTTTTCTTATGTTCTTATCTGCTTGAGACCTCCTAGAGCTACTGTCAGTCAAAGCAGCTAGAAGGAGCAATGGACTATTTATAAAGTGACCTTTTAGTCCTTTTTAAAAAATCCTGGTGGGGAGAAGGGGACATTGAGAGTCAGTGCAGTGTTTAGAGGGTCACTTCTGGTTCTGAGTTCAATCCCATCCCCTACTCAGCCATCAAATTCACTGAGTGATCTTGTATCACTCACCCTAACCTACCACACAGGGTTGTTGTGTGGATAAATGAGAGGGGAAAATCACATACACAGCTTTGAACTTCTTGGAGGAATGCTGGGGTAGAACCAGGCATAGGTAAATCAGACTTTACACATGCTCAGAGGTTTAGAGGTGCTATCGAAAAGGGTGGTCTTGAGGAACTGCTTGCCAAACTGGAATTCAAAAGGTGAAGCATTTCCCAGCCCACATATACAGTGATGCCTAGGAATGCTTTGAAATTTGGACATATCCTACCGCTGGTTAAAAAAGCACAAGAGCCCCCGCCTCCCAACTGGAAACTCCTGGCCTGAACAAAACAGTGCATCGTTTCCATCAGCATTCTGTCCATTAAGCAGAGAGACAATCATCATTCTCTGCTATTTGACTGTTTTACACCATTCTCTGCTATTTGGCTGTATGAAGTTCTTACTTTACACTGTTTGAAGTTCTTTGGTTTACACCAGGTAAGCTGGCAAAGGGAAAGAGAGACTTTGCCAAGTTGCAACCACCAATATTGAACAACACCAGCTGGCCTCGTTCCACTTCCTGTTCAGTTCCTCTCCACTCATTTGCTAGAGGCAGGGCTTTTTTTTATTTATTTATTTATTTATTTAGAATTTATATCCCGCCCTTCCCACGGGTGGCTCAGGGTGGCTTCCAACAATAGATCCAGCATAAAATTAAGCAATATTTAAACATATAAGAGAATAAACATTTAAAACAGATAAAACCATAAATATTAATAAATATTCGAAATGTATATAAAAGAACTCTGGCAAGTTGCATTAAATTCTCAAGCTAGGTATAGGCTAGCTGGAAGAGGGTCGTCTTACAGGCCCTGCGGAACTGAACAAGGTCCCGCAGGGCCCTCACCTCTTCCGGCAACTGATTCCACCATGTAGGGGCCATAACAGAGAAAGCCCTTTCTCTGGTGGATTTCAAATGGGCTTCTTTCGGCCCAGGGACAGTAAGGAGATTTTGTGTTCCCGACCTCAGTACTCTCTGGGGAACATGTGGGGAAAGACGGTCCTTCAGGTAGACAGGTCCCAAGCCATATAGGGCTTTAAAGGTGATAACCAGCACCTTGTACCGGACTCGGTATATCACTGGAAGCCAGTGCAGGGTCCGGAGACCCGGCTGAATGTGTCCCCACTTTGGGAGACCCAGTAACAGCCGGGCCGCGGCATTCTGCACCAGCTGCAATTTCCGAGTTCGTGACAGGGGCAGCCCCATGTAGAGGGCATTACAGTAGTCCAATCTCGAGGTGACCGTAGCATGGATCACTGTTGCTAGGTCGTCGCGCTCCAGGAAGGGGGCCAACTGCCTTGCCCGCCTAAGGTGAAAAAACGCGGACTTGGCAGCGGCTGCTATCTGAGCCTCCATCTTTATGAGGCAGGATGAAGTAGCTGGATTTGTTAATTTATTTACTTCCTAATGGGAACCTAAGGTGGCTTTCAACAGTCTCCCTTTACTCCAATTGAACCTTAAAACAACCCTATGCATGTAGGTTAAGCAGAGTGTGTGACTGGCCCAAGGTCACCCAGTGAGCTTCCATGACAAGAGTGTCTCTGAGAGCATGGCAGTCACTATAACGACACCATGCTGAATGTGGCTTCTGGGTGCCATTGGAGGGGATCAAGTGGGTGATAGACAGATGGCCAGCTTTGGAACCAGCCTTCTGTCTTGGATCTGCAGTAATGGACAGGTGACTCTTCACATACCTAGAAGCTTCATGTGCTGAATTCTGCTAGCACCCCACCCACACCATTAATTGCCTCATAATTTACTGCTAGGGTTTTGTTAGTTTCAATGAAGCTTGTGCATGATTACTAAGCAGTGAAGTTTCTCTTCAGGTTTTTAGATTGCTCCCCACAAGGGCACCCCCCCCCCAAAAAAAAGGAATGCCAGAAAATGGCATGGAAGCAGTGTCCATACCCCACTCCCAGTCCACTTATTGCTGCCTCTCCACTTTTCTCTTTTTCCCAAGAAAGCACAGATATGACAGTAATCACAACGGTACCCCCGTGGCACTGACGTTTCCCCCCCTTCATGTTATCTTTTCCTGATGACCTGTATTATAATGCAACTGTGTGGATTGGCATGGAAAGAGGGGGAAACCCCTTAAAGGGCTAAAGGGGGGGCAGATAGCAGTGAGCTGCTCTGTACCCTTTTGAAAGTGGAGCTGAGCTCTGCTCCCTCCCTCTGGTGCAGTGGTTCCCAATGTTTTGGTATGGTGATCCGCTTACAAAAAATAGAGGATGCACAAATCAATAAAACTGCAAACGGCTGGGTCTGACTATCAGAGGCTTCATAACCCATGTTTTAGTCAGGACCTGTAGGCTGGGAGACCTGCTCTAGTGCCAGTGGAGGCAGAGACCATAAGGACACTTCCCTACAGACACTCGGAGGGCTTGAACCAAATTAACCTGTCTGTATGAATTGTGCTCCCCTTAAGGTGAGAACTTCCTGTAATTGCAGGGATGTATTTGGGCTCAGATCTGCTCCTTGAATGCATGACATCCCATTTGTTCTGGAGTGGAAGTAATGGATGAAGACAAAAAATGGTCCCAAGAGAAACCACCAATTAAACCACTGATTTGGTACCAGCATGAAAACAGAAAAGGAGGGGAGAGAAAGCATCTCTGAGTAGGTTTGCCAATGGGTTCTGGAGCTTTAGGGATGGGCTTTGGTTAATAGCAAGAAGCTGTGGGGGGGAAATGATGTGTGTTTATGATAAAAGTGAAGCTAGAGAAAGAAAAAGAATCCCTAAATAATGTTTTGCATTAGCGTTTCCTGGTGGGGTTTTGGCAGCAAAGATTAGGAGATATGGAAGTCTTTAAAGAACTTTCCTGTATTGATCTCATGTGGTTTGCTGCAGCCAATCTATCCTTCTAGGAATGAAGATCCAGAAGATTGAACCCATAAGCAGATGTACTTTCAAAAGGAAAATACAAGACATTTACCACAAGGGTATCCCAAGCCTAGAAGAACTGCATTCCTCAGGCATCTAAGAAGTCATCCACCATTGCCTGAGGCCATGAAGTCTAGAAACCTTTGGTTTTACCCACCCACCCCCATTTATAGTTCCTAATTTTCTATACTTGGTTCTTCCCCATCCAGTGAAGTAGGTTGGCTGGCAGGGAGAGAGTGGCTGGTCCAACAGTGTGCTTCTCGGCAGCGATTGAGGAGGGGCATTTGAATCAGCATGGGGAAGTTCTTTTAAGATTGCCTGACCTTCCGCTCCTTGCTGCCAAAACCCCACCAGGAACTGCTAATGCAAAATATCACTTATGGATCCTTTCTCTTCCTCCGACTTCACTTTTATCATACGCACACAGCCTGCAGCTTTTCTTTCTTCTTCCTTGCCAGTTTAGGCTTCCCAACCCTCCCACCCTGGCGGGGGACCCCCGAATTTTCAGCTTCCTCCCCCGCTCTTAAAAAATCTGGGGGCAGGGGGAGAGAGAACATACCTGTAGGCATTATGTTGTTTTACACCTTGGGATCCGTTTTTAAAATGTGTCCCTTTAAGGCTGCACAGGAAACAGGAACGGCCCCTCCCTTTCTTTTCCTGTGCAGCTTGCTTTCGTTTTCACAGCGAGCAAATTCTGCTGCAAGAAGACCAAGTACGGTAAGTATTTGCGTGTGTGTGTGTGTGAGAGAGAGAGAGAGGGAGGGAGGGGGCAGGGAGGGGGGATTCCCTGGTATGGAGCCCCCCCTTTAGAAAGCGTGGGGGGGAGGGAAATGTCTACTAGGCACTCTATTATTCCCTATGGAGAACGAATCCCATAGAGAATAATAGGGAATTGAGCCATGGGTATTGGGGGCTCTGGGGGGGCTATTTTTTGAGGTAGAGACACCAGATTTTTAGTATAGCAGCTAGTGCCTCTCCCCAAAATACCCCCCAAGTTTCAAAAATATTGGACCAGAGGGTCCAATTCTATGAGCCCCAAAAGATGGTGCCCCTATCCTTAATTATTTCCTATGGAAGAAAGGCATCTAAAAAGGTGTGCTGTCCCTTTAAATGTGATGGCCAGAACTCCCTTTGGAGTTCAATTATGCTTGTCACATCCTTGTTCCTGGCTCCACCCCAATGTCTCCTGGCTCCACCCCCAAAGTCTCCTGGCTCCGCCCCCAAAGTCCCCAGATTTTTCTTTAATTGGACTTGGCAACCCTATGCCAGTTGTGACAGAATGTGCCTGCTCTGTGCCTGCAGGCCCCATTGCGCCCTGTCCTCCTAGTAGGATTGCCAATCCCCAGGTGGGGGCAGGGGATCCCCCGGTTTGGAGGCCCTCCCCCCACTTCAGGGTAATCAGAAAGCGGGGGGAGGGGAGGGAAATGTCTGCTGGAAACTCATGATTCCCTAAGGAGGCTTATTCCCATAGAAAATAATGGAGAATTGATCTGCGGGTATCTGGGGCTCTGGGGGCCCTGTTTTTTGAGGTAGAGGCACCAGATCTTCAGTATAGCATTCAGTGGCTCTCCCCAATATACGCCCTAAGTTTCAACAAGATTGGACCAGGGGGTCCAATTCTATGAGCCCCCAAAGAAGGTGCTCCTATCCTTCATTATTTCCTATGGAAGGAATGCATTTAAAAAGGTGTGCTGTCCCTTTAAATGTAATGGCCAGAACTCCCTTTGGAGTTCAATTATGCTTGTCACAGCCTTGATCTTGGCTCCACCCCTAATGTCTCCTGGCTCCACCCCCAAAGTCCCCAGATATTTCTTGAATCGGACTTGGCAACCCTATTCCTATTAATTGTAACTGCAGATTACCTAACTGCTTACCAATAAATGCATGATGGGAGGGAGAAAGCACACCCATTGTCCCCTCCACACACAAACACTTCACACAGACACAAGTGGGTGATTGTCCTGATTCAGAGCCTCAATGGCAGAATCATCCAAGAATAGCTTTAGATCCTTCTGAGAAATGACAGCCGATTGGGGTTGCCCAGGAGGCCCAAGAATCACTCTTCAACCAACTGGAGTCTCTTTCCAAGCATCATCCCATAAACAGGCTGGGGAATCTGCCACACCATCAATATAGTGCTGACAACTGTGGCATAAATAACACGGCTTTTCTTTCCAAGCAACCCTGGCATGGATCTTGCAATAAAATCGATCGTTCCCGCAAGGCAGCTGGGTTTTGGTGTCTGTAAAGCAGCAATACGTCACTGCAGGAGGAAAGCTGAATAGCCCTCACACCCTCCATCCAGCAAAATGGATGAGGCCATAAATCCACAGATTAAACTACATTACTGGCTTGGACTCTCCTGGGCTTTACTGCTGTGGTTTGATGGGCAGATTGATTCCCATTCAGGCCTTGCCCGTCTGCTCCCATCTCCTCCGAGTTGTGGGCATTTTACAAACCACCAACTTCATGAGAGCTTGTTACCCAGCTTGTTGTTTACCATATCTGTTTATGGCCTTTTAACAAGATGTTCTTGAAGCAATTTATGTAGGAAACATGGACAACAATTGGAAAAAAAATGCTGCTAGTAATTATTAGCCGTGTTTCTACTTTAATGGGGCACAACATGGTATATTTTAAAGGGCACAAAGTGGTATGTGGCCTTCATAAATCAACACAATGCAATCAAAACCACAATTTAAAAAGTTTTTGCTTCTGTCTCGTTAAAGGGCCAAGTGCATTTCAAGTATCTACAGTAATGTCTGAACATGAGAGAGACTAAATAACATTTAGTCCGGGGTCTGAAATGGCCTAATTACACACCAAGAGAGGGCACCACAAATGTATTTAGTTTTTGTAAAGCTTTCTAAACTAGCAGCTTCAGGGAATTCTTGGGCTCCTCAGAAGATTGCCAGTGAAAAGATTCATCTTGTCTTCCAGATAAACAACATGGCTTCCACTTCCATGTCCCCTCTAAGCTGAGTTGGTGTGAGCTAGCTCACAGTTTTTTAGCTTCCAGCTCACACATTTTTGTCCTCGCTCAGGAAAAATGGCCCCAGAGCAAACTAATGTAGTAGCTCACAGCTTTAATGCCAGTAGCTCATAAGGTAGAGTTTTTGCTCACAAGACTCCACAGCTTAGAGGGAGCATTGCTAAGGAATTTTGCAAAACCCACCCAGCCACCATGGACAGGAGCGGGTGAATTCTTTGGCTCTTTGGTTTATTGTGGATGACAGTGAGAAGGAGGACCAAGGTCTCCCACTGACCAGTGCTCCATATGAATCAGGGGTGGCCTAACAGATGTCCCAAGAGCATGTGCAACAAACAATCAAGGGATTCCTATGACCACAAGAAAGTTCCCTGCAGGCGGAATGATTGAAAGCCACTGACATAAGCTGACAGCCGTTTGTTCTCCACTTGTGTGGCAACAAATTCCATCACTCAGACACGTGTTGTGCAACACCAGGCTTCCTCTTGCTTTGAACCTATCGCCGAGCAAAAAAGGCCATGTGACCCAGAAACCTTCCCTTCAGCCTAGTTGTGAAAAAAGCATACTCTGCACATATCCAGGAGGCTGAGCCCAGTGAGGAGGGTGACGTAGCCCAGCTCCCTCCCAGTGGCACAGAAGGAACACTTGAGGCTCTGGGGACTGCTGCAACTGAGTCAGAGCAGGCAAAACTGCCAGAAACCCTGGCACGATCCTACCTGCCTGTGTTGTAGCCTTGGACCAAGTGGCGCTGTTGCCTCAGCTGGCAATCCTGTCACTGCCCAACGTTCTCTTCTCCAGGGCTGCACTGAGGGCCTCCTTTATGAGGGCCAAATGGCAGCCATCATTCCTCAGCCAGAATCTCAAGCCCAGCGGTCAGCTGATGCTTGCAAAGGCCGTGCTGAGAAGAAGCCACTTATCACATGATGCAACTGTGAGGCTTCCTGACCTCTCTTTGAGACTCAGCTTGTTCATCACTCCCACAGGGGTGGAAGGCTGTGCACATCTCCGCTTTTGCTGCACATAGGCCATGAAGGAATTGGCCTTTCCAGAGGGATGTCTTGCCAGTGAGTTCCCACAAGCTTGTGGAAAGCATCCAGATATCATTGGCATCACAAGATGCAGATCAAAAAGAGATTCCAGAAAAACAGCCATGTTGGCACACTGAAGAAAGAAGGACAGAACCAGCCCAGTGTGGTGGTATGGACTAAGGCCCAGGGTGACTCAGGTTCAAAAATCCCCATTCAGCCATTAAGATCATTGGATAGCCTTGGGCTAGCTATATGCTGTCTCTCTCTCTGCCTTGCCTACCTCACAGGATCGTTATGGGAATAAAACCATGCACGCCGCCACATTTTTCCTAATTTCAGTCTTCATGAAAAAGAGAGACTATCGATGAAAGCAAAATAAATATCAGCACTTTAAAAAAGGAGATTTTGCACAGATCTCTCACATACAATTCGGCAAACTGTCTGAGCTTCTACCCCACAATCTATAGTACTGCACACACCACCACCTTACAGAAGGGTGACTGATGATATGATGCACGCAAAACTGTTGCAAAATAACAAAAGCAGAGTCAGTTAAGCAGAAGAAAATCTCTTCCATTTCCCTTAACCAAGGAGGCAGGAACTCTGGCACTTAACCCTATTCATCAAGACAGACCACTGGGAAAGATTGCTCACAGATAGGCATATCAGAATGCGACAGTATGGAGCCGTGGCTTAATCCAAATGACATATTTCAGTCTTTGTGCTATAGCGGAATAATACCATACAGAAATTAAAGCTTGTGAATGAAATTTCACAAGACCGCAATCTCCAGTTGAGAAAGCCTCTGATGCCCTCTAGTGGTCAAACCATGGCCTAGATTCCCAACATTGCCATTCGATGATTGCATTTAGTTTTCCCCCCCCAATGGGAACCCAAAGTGTCGTACAGAATTCTCCCATTCTCCAGTTTATTCTCACAACTACCCTGTGAGGTGTGACTGGCCCAAGGTCACCCAGCAAGCTTCTATGGCACAGTAGGGATTTGAGCCTGTGTCTGCAAGATCGTAGTCTAACCACCCGCCATGCCGACTTTTTCTGAAGATGCAAACACAAGAGCCCAAAACTACTTAGTTTGGCTTTAGCTACAGAGAGTTATAGGAATGTCAAACTGACAAGCAAAAAACAGGAACAGAATTGCAGGGGTGGGGGGGGGGAGAGGGAGAGAACAACCTTCAACCAGTGGCCTCTAGCCTTTTTGGAATGGTGACCCACAAGCCCAGGTATAATTGTGACCCAGTTACAACACACACACCACCTAAGCAGGCAGACACAAATCAATAAAACTGCAAAAAGCTTGGGACTCACTTCCGCAGTGACCCATTTTTTAGTAGAGATCCACAGGCTGGAAAGTTCTGCCTTTAGGGTCGCCCGTTCCAAAGGACAAGCCGGCAGGGGACTTACTGGGATGCTCTGGGAGAGGGGAGGGAAGAAGCATGCTGGGCCTATGTCACCTATAGGGGGACATTGAGGGGAGTGACACTTCGGTTTTTGAGCAAAACTCTATGGTTTGAAGCTAATTCTTCCATAGAGCTTTGCCCAAAAACCAGAGCACCCCCCCCCCAGACGTCACCAACATGCCCATGTCACTTCTGGGTGAAATAGGCACGTCATGTTATTCCTGCTAGCCCTCCAAACTAGGGGATCCCCTGCCCCCACTGGGGACTGGAAAACCTAACTGCCTTTGAGAGCACTGAAAGACCAGGAGCTTCAAAATTAATCTAGTTTCTATGCACAGATAGAAGGCACAAAAAGCAAGACCTGGGAAAACGACTATGAAAACAAGCTTGAGTAGAAAGGAAGCTTCAGATATGGCTCATAGACTAATTTAAAAATGCTGCCTTTACATGGAATCCGGCCAGCAACAGATAACAACCAGTTTACAATGACGATGAGGAAGGGGGTGGGGGGAAGCCACAGCAAAGTCAACAAACAGACCAATAGATTCTGCTGTTTTAATTGCAGACCATTAAAAATTTACTTTTTTCTGAACAGGATGAAAAGGAGACATTAATGAACAAACAGTAGGAGGAGGAACGGGGCAAAAAAAAAATAATTATAGTTCCTTAAAATGTAGAATTCAGTGGAAAACAATCACATTGCTTAAGTCTCAAACACCCCTTCAGCAACCCCAGAATGCGCCATGGCTACAGCTGGTCCAGAAGACTATAGAATTTTAAAGTCGCAGGAATAGCAGGTCTGAGGTAGCTGTTTAGACAAGGCCATCCAGTCAAGGTTGCCTAGCAACTCTCCCTGGTGGGCATCTGTCAGTCCAAGGGGCTCTGGCATTCCTGACAATCGTTCATGTCCTCAGAGTAGTTCTCTATCTGGATGGTAGTAGTGTGGAAGCTGAAGGCCTCTTGCAGCCGGGAACTGGCTTCCTTCAAGACAGCCTGGGCGTCTGCGTTCTCGTCTGGGGAGCGAGAAGAGGAAAAAGGAAGAAGATGACGACACAGAATATAGAGTTGAGCATTTGATGGATTAGGAGAGCCACATTTTCTTCCTCTAGCCCACAGCAAGCCGCATCACAAACCTGGGAGGCATTTATTGAAAATAATTACAGGCCTCCTCTTCAGAGACCTGCTCAAAGCGGCTTACAAAATAAAAATCATAACAAGAAAAGCATTTAAATGAACCACCATTTTAAAACAGGCAATAAAGGCCCCGAAGTAGAAACATACTTGAAGTCCCAAACCATTAAACATCTGGTAGCTGAAATTATCCTTGAAACAGATCTGAGGCTAGAAACAGATTGTAGAAACAATAAAAAGATCACATACACCCTTTGTTAAAAGTCTGGGTAAAAAGAAATGCTTTAACATGGTGCCTGAAAGAGAATAGGCTAGGCTCCAGAGAGACTTCAAAGCAGAGAGCATTCCACATGGCAAGGCACCACCACTGAAAAAGCCCCGTCTCTGGTCACCACCCACCTCACTTCTGCAAGCAGAAGCAGAGAAAGCAAGAGTTGAGAAAAGGATGCATTCACAGTTGCAGACTCGGCCACTATGGATCCAATTCACAGGGAAATACTCTTGCCTAACGTCACGAGCCCCACTGAAAGGGAACTGGAGCGGTGCGCGTGACGTTAGAAACAGCATCATCCAGTCTTGCTGGGCGGTTTCACAAGACTGCCAGCAGATGGAAATGCCCCCTTAAAAAAAAAAAAAAGAGGAAGTAGCTTTGATGAAAGGACTGTGTTATGTCTTGCATTTAAGTCTTCATGTACAACACAGCGAACGCTACAGAGGTGACCAGTGGAAACCCACTGGTCCCCGGATGCAGCTCACTAATACTCTCCTCCAGTCAAGATCTGTGGCGGGAAGTTTAACTGGCCAGGATTGGATCTGGCCAGACGGAGGGTTGTTCCGGGGCATGTATATAATTGGGACCCCGGCCTGCCATTCTCTCTCTTGTGATGTACTCACCAATAAAGTATGTTGCCTTCAACACATCTCGTCACTCAGTACATGACAGACTGCATGAGATGAGTTCAAGAACTGCAGGTTGGATCCTACCCAACATGTGCTAAAACCATACAGCTTCGCATTCCACAACTACAAGCTCCTCTGCTCTCCTTCGCACCACTTATTCTAGGAGAAGCAGGGATGACAGAGTTAGACTAGGATCTGGCAAGCTAGAGTCTGAAAGCCCCGCTCTGATATGAAGCTCAGGGGGTGACCTTGGGGCAGTCAGTCTCTTTTGGCCTAATCACAGGACTGGTGTGAGGATAGCATGGGCAAGGAAAAGCACCAAGTCTGCAATGGGAGCTCCTAGGAGGAAGGGAAATGTAAAACTATACTGGATATGTAGGATTCTTTGGCTGAGGGGGCGGGGGAGGTGTTGTTGATCTTCCTGGTGAAAGATCTGCCATAGCCACCCATCTCATACCCAGGCACATCTAATAGCCTCCTCTTGAAGATTTTTTTTAAAATTAATTTATTAAGATATTTTTATTTATTTGATTTATATCCCACCCTTCCTGCAAAGCAGGGTCAGGGTGGATTTAGGGTTGCCAATCCCCAGGTGAAGGCAGGGGATCCCCCGGATTAGAGGCCCTCCCCCCGTTTCAGGGTCATCAGAAAGCGGGGGGAGGGGAGGGAAATGTCTGCTGGGAACTCTATTATTCCCTATGGAGATTTATTCCCATAGAAAATCATGGAGAATTGATCCGCGGGTATCTGTGGCTCTGGGGAAGCTGTTTTTTGGGGTAGAGGCACCAAATTTTCAGCAGAGCATCTAGTGCCTCTCCCCAAAATACCCCCCAAGTTTCAAAAAGTTTGGACCAGGGGGTCCAATTCTATGAGCCCCAAAAGGAGGTGCCCCTATCCTTCATTATTTCCTATGGAAGGAAGGCATTGAAAAGGTGTGCCGTCCCTTTAAATGTGATGGCCAGAACTCCCTTTGGAGTTCAATGATGCTTGTCACAGCCTTGATCTTGGCTCCACCCCTAATGTCTCCTGGCTCCACCCCCAAAGTCTCCTGGCTCCACCCCCAAAGTCCCCAGATATTTCTTGAATTGGACTTGGCAACCCTAGGTGGGTTCCATCAGAAGAGTAAACAATTAAAACAAGATTAAAATTAGAACACAAAACAGCCAAAATATAGACTTAAAAAAAGCTCTTCCTCAACAGACATAACCAATCAAGTCCAGAGGTCCACTGGATCTCAAGATGGCTGATGAGGGGGAGGCCTAATAGAGAGCGGTGTCAGCTGCCTCAACTGAAAGCCTGGTGGGAAAGCTCTGTTTTGCATGCCCTGTGGATCTCCAAAGGAAGCTCATTCCACCAGGCTGGAACCAGGGCCGGAAAAACCCTGGCCCTAGTCGATGTCAGACTTGGAACTTCAAAGTAAAACGGACCATCATCTGTAGCAAAGTCAATCTATTTATTTGAGAACTAGTGGTCTGGGTTAGAAGCAAGTTGAGATCGATACAGTTGAAAGCGAAGCATACCAATTTAACCTCTAGAGCCAGTTTGGTGTAGTGGTTAAGCGTGCGGACTCTTATCTGGGAGAACCGGGTTTGATTCCCCACTCCTCCACTTGCACCTGCTAGCATGGCCTTGGGTCAGCCATAGCTCTGGCAGAGGTTGTCCTTGAAAGGGCAGCTGCTGTGAGAGCCCTCTCCAGCCCCACCCACCTCACAGGGTGTCTGTTGTGGGGGAGGAAGGGAAAGGAGATTGTAAGCCGCTCTGAGACTCTTCGGAGTGGAGGGCGGATATAAATCCAATATCTTCTTCTTCAATATCTAACATCGAAAGCTAAACAATAAAACCATTCTCACACTTTTGGGAGGCAATCGCCGGTTCCCATACTCCCTTATCTCTTTCCCAAGGAAGGAACCCTGCTGGTTACCTTGAGGCTCACTATCTTCAAAGCCCTACTATGTTTGTTAGTGCTATGCCTGGAATTTCTCACTTGTGGTTAGTGGCTGTTACAACAAGTGTTTGAAATGCAAACCTTTATTCACATGCTTAGTAGAATCATTCCAAATGGAGTTAGTAAGGGCAAGGAAACATAAGCAAAGCAGGGTCAGGGTGGGTTTAGGGTTGAGTAAGTTACAATGTCTGGCAGTCGAGGCAAGTGAGATGCTGACATCCCCTCTGGGGCAGGGGATGTTGAGTTGCTGATCTTAAAGATCTATGGGGCTCATGCTGGGAAAGGTGGTCCCGAAGGGATGCTGGCCCTTGGCCGTATAGGGCTTTGAAGGTAAGCACCAGCAACCTGAAACAGATCTGGAACTCGATAGGCAGCCGGTGTAGTTTGCACAGCATAGGACGGATCCATGCCTGCCCAGGCAATGAGGTCAGCATCCACGCCGCTGTGTTCTGCACCAGCTGCAGTTTCTGGATCAGAGCCAAGGGAGGGCCATGCAGAGAGAGTTACAATAATCCAAGATGGAAGTGACTGTTGCGTGCGTCACTGTAGCCAAGTCATGGGGGCGAGATGCAGGGCCTATTGCCTGATCCGCCTCAGACAGAAAAAGGCAGACCTGGCAGCAGCAGTAACCTGGGCCTCCATAGCCAAAGAGGCATGCAGGAATACCCCCAGGCTCTTCACCCCTGATGCTGGCACCAATGGAGCCCTGTCAAAGGAGGGGAGCCTGATCCATGATCCCAATCCCCCCCCCCCCCGGCCCAAGCACAGGACCTCTGTCTTCAGTGGGTTCAGTTTCAGCCAGTTGTGTTTCAACCATCCAGCCACAGCTTGTAGCACTCTGGTCAGCTTCCCTGGGCCATCCATTAGTATATAGAGCTGGGAGGCATCCACACATTGGGGACACCCCATCCATGCCTCCGGATAATCTGGGCGAGGGGGTGCATATAGATGTTAAATAACACTGTGGAGAGAATCGGTCCCTGCTGCATTCCACATTCTGATGGGTGCCACTGAGACAATTCCCCCCTCCATGTGGCACTGTCTGTCCCCGACCATGGAGAAAGGAGGCCAGCCAGTGTAAAGCGAATCCCTGCATACCTTGCTTTCCTCCTCAATGGAGACCCAAAGCAGCTTGCAACGTCATTCTTCCCTC
This sequence comes from Heteronotia binoei, assembly GCF_032191835.1. Classification (NCBI taxonomy): domain Eukaryota; kingdom Metazoa; phylum Chordata; class Lepidosauria; order Squamata; family Gekkonidae; genus Heteronotia; species Heteronotia binoei. The sequence continues at coordinate 9,884,667 of NC_083239.1, read as the reverse complement.
CTTCCTTTTACTTTTACAACAGTCCTGTAAAGTAAGTTAGTCTGGTCACTCAGCCAACTGCCACTGCAGAGTGGGGATCTGAACCTCGGTCTCCCGGATTCTAGTCTGACTCTCTTAACCACTACACCACACTGGCTGCCTTATCACGATACTGCTTCCTAGCATGGCCAGTTTTCTGGGCCCAGAACAGAATTTGTAATCAAGGCCATTTCCATATCTCCACTCCTTCCGCTGGCCTAACTTTCAGCTATATCGCGTGAACTTTTGGAAGGAAAAAAATAATATCCCATTTTTATTCTCACAAGGAATGAAGGGTGAGGAGACAGGCAGGCAGACATGTGCACATCTTGAAGTGTGAGCAATTTCCAAGCCTCTCTGAGCTTTCCAACACACTCTTCCTCTACAGAGTCCTATCTGCAGCTCATGAAACAATGGGAAGGAGCTGAAGTCCGTGCAATCCCAACTGTAAGTCAAGCCTATCTATCTAACTGGCTATCTATTGAGAGCCAGTTTGGTGTAGTAGTTAAGTGTGTGGACTCTTATCTGGGAGGACCAGGTTTGATTCCACACTCCTCCACTTGCACCTGCTGGAATGGCCTTGGGTCAGCCATAGCTCTGGCAGAGGTTGTCCTTGAAAGGGCAGCTGATGTGAGAGTCCTCTCAGCTCCACCCACCTCACAGGTTCTTCTCCTTCTCCTCCTCCTCCTCCTCCTCCCTATAAAATGCAATTTGCAGACTTGAGCAGCCTCAGAGCAGAGCTGGAAATGGTGAGGAGGCTTAACCCCCATCTTCCACTCAGTTTTGCTCAGTGATTTTTTTGTAGAGAAAGCCCAGTAGGGACGCATTTGCATGTAGGCCACGCCCCTGATGACACAATTGTTTCACTCAGGAACTCGTTTGCATATTAGGCTACACTCCCTGACACCAAGCCAGCCAGAACTGCGTTCCTGTGCGCCTTGCTCAGAAAAAGCCCTGGTTTTGCTCCTCTAATTCACACCCCAGCAGTGTTCCCTCTAAGCTGAGTCAGCTCACATGCTTTTGTTTCAGCTCAGGAAGGATGGCCCCAGAGCAAACTAATTTGTACAGTAGCCAAATTGCTCGCTCACAACTTTAATGTCAGTAGCTCACAAGGTACAATTTTTGCTCCCAAGACTCCACAGCTTAGAGGGAGTATTGCTCCCCAGTGTTGCTACCATTTTCAGGGAGGGGGAAGGCATGCCATTTAAAAATCTGTGGTTTTTTACCTAAAACTAAGCAGCAAACCCAGTCACGATTATAAAGACCAGGGTGGCCAAACTGCAGCTCCGGAGCCACACGTGGCTCTTTCACACATATTGTGTGGCTCTCGAAGGCCCTGCCACCCTGTCAGCCCACTCGGAAAAGACGTTTCTCTCTTTAAATCACTTCTCCAAGTCAAGCCCGCCGATGGCTTAGAGATTGCATGTAAAGTTGTTTACTTTCTACCTCTCCCTCCTTCCCTCCTCCCTCCCCATCTATTTTCCTCCCTCCCTCCCTCTTGCGGCTCTTAAATATCTGATGTATGTTCATGTCTTGTGTCTCTCAAACATCCGACGTTCATGTCTTGCGGCTCTCAAACATCTGACGTTTATTCTATGCGGCTCTTACAATAAGCAAGTTTGGCCACCCCGAAAAAGACTGATTGAAGGGTTAAACACCCCTTCTGCAGCCAGCCTGGATGCAAACTGGGGTTGCAATTTGCGTTTTAGAAACGGATGGAGATGCACTGTCCTGGCCTCCTTTGTTGTTGCTCCAGGTCCCAGGATCAGCTTGGTGGGCCCCTCCAACAGCTGTGGACAGATGCCTGACCCCTCCCAGCTGCAGATGTCAGCCATGCTTACTCACCCCTTTCTGGGGGACCCAGTCCAAGGATTACGGCAGCTACACCTAGCAAGCCCCGAATCCGAACCCGCAGCCTGGAGAGGCAACTTACTGATTGCAATGTGAACCGATAAAACTGGCTGAGACACAGTTAGGGCCCAGATGTGGAGGCTGTGAAGGGCTTTCACACCACTGATGGATAGCAGGATCAGTTTCACTTCATTAAAATCCACACCCTTAGGTTGCCTGCAGAAAATCCAAGAGGGAAATGCCAGTTAGATGCCAGCAATTGGGCACGGGGGACACTAGGGGGAGCTCCATGGTCACTCTGACTTGCTTCTCTTCCCTCAAACAAAAATGGTCAAATATCTCCAGAGCTCTGTTTCTCAGGCGAGATTTCAAGCCCCACTCGACTTCCTTGCCCTCTGAATCTTGCATTCAAAGGAAACTAGGGTTGCCAACAGCCCTGAGGAAAAAAATGTCTCATCTCCCCTTTTCAACCATTAAGTCATAACTGACCTATGGTGTAGGGTTTTCAAGGCAAGAGACATTCAAAGGTGGCTTGCCACTGTGGGCCTCTGTGCTGCGACCCCGGCATTCCTTGGTGGTCTTCCATCCAAATACTGACCAGGGTTGACCTGCTTAGTTACCAAAATTTGACAAGATCAGGCTAACTATTTAACAGAGGGTTCATGTGTCAAAACGTACAGTTGGAAGATCTTTATAAACATCGTCAGGTAAGACATTCCCCATCCCGACTGCTGGCAACCTTAAGGGAAACCTAAGATCTGTGCTAAGAAATATGATGCTCCTTCACATTAAGAAGAAGAAGATATTGGATTTATATCCCGCCCTCCACTCCAAAGAGTCTCAGAGCGGCTCACAATCTCCTTTCCCTTCCTCCCCCACAACAGACACCCTGTGAGGTGGGTGGGGCTGGAGAGGGCTCTCACAGCAGCTGCTCTTTCAAGGACAGAGTCTCAGAGCCGCCTACAATCTCCTTTCCCTTCCTCCCCCACAACAGACACCCTGTGAAGTAGATGAAGATATTGGATTTATATCCCGCCCTCCACTCCGAAGAGTCTAAGAGTGGCTCACAATCTCCTTTACCTTCCTCCCCCACAACAGACACCCTATGAGGTGGGTGGGACTGAGAGGGCTCTCACAGCAACTGCCCTTTCAAGGACAACCTCTGCCAGAGCTATGGCTGACCCAAGGCCATTCCAGCAGGTGCAAGTGGAGGAGTGGGGAATCAAACCCGGTTCTCCCAGATAAGAGTCTGCATACTTAACCACTACACCAAACTGGCTCTCTTAACAAGGCAACGCTCAAATAAGTTTTATTCCAGTGTTGCGGCCCTGGTGTGGGACACCGTTTGCAAGGGTCTCTTCCTGAAACATCTCAGGCCTCCTCCTCTTAATATTTTTCAGCTTTTTTTAAAAAAAGAGAGAGAAGTTAACAAGCAGTACTTTTATTCTAAGGAATATGAAGGAGGCAATACTCAACTGAACTATACAAGGCAATACCTGATTGTGGTTTCCAACCAAGATTTGAAGTTTCCAACCAAGATGATCAGCCCTGTTTTTTGGTTTAAATCATACCTCTCAGTAGTCGGTTCTCAGTTTAGGAACTGACTTTTTTTCTTTCACTGGAGCTTCTCCCGAAACCTGAGCCTGTACATCTTCCAGAAAAGTGAGTTAGAAGCTTGTAAATCAAGCTGGCTTTTGGTGGTCAAGGACAGAGTTGGAGTAGCAGTGTATTATCATTTTGCCCTGAGCTATCAGAATGGGCTAGGAATGTAACAAAATAAGATATATTCCTGGCTCTGGGATGTTTTAGGGCTCAAATACACATTATTCTTTTTGTGTGTGTAGATTTTTAAACAACCCCCCTCCCACTTTTGCAAGTTCAATTGCCTGGGACTGCTTTCTCAGGAAAGAGAACAGAATCTTTAACTATCTCCTCCCCTGCAGGTTCTCATCAGAAAAAGTCACCCCTGAGTTGCTGTCCCCGCCCCCGAGAAATAAATGATGGTGCATGTAAGTTTTCCTTTGGCGAGGGGCGTAAAAGGAGCCTGGTGGTAACTACGTGCAAAAGCCACATAGAAAGCCAGAGTTAAATTCTCCCCTTCCTGACTCTTTGATTAAGTAATCCTGGCAGGCAAGTTTGCACAAGGAAACCATGTCTTGAATATAAACAGGGAAGAAATCCTTCATAGTCCAATATAATCCCCTCCCAATCATGCAGGGATATACTTCCATCAGCACAAGGACCACATCTTGGAGAATGCTCAGCGTTGTTCCAAGGACAAGGATGGAAAACAAGAAAGTGCAGATGGGATCCACGTACTTCAGCTCTGGCTGAAAGGTGTGAACAGAAGAGTCGAATAGTACGGGGGACAGTAGTACAACACCAAATTTGATGGTGACTACTGAAAAAAGTATGACATGGCTGCCGTCATTCCCTTGGCAATAGGGAGAGCATCAAACTCCATAATGGAACAGACCCTATGACCTATGAACATATGAAGCTGCCTTCTACTGAATCAGACCCTCGGTCCATCAAAGTCAGTATTGTCTAAGACTGGCAGCAGCTCTCCAGGGTCCTCAAGCTGAGGTTTTTCACACCTATTTGCCTGGATCCTTTTTTGGAGATGCCAGGGATTGAACCTGGACCTTCTGCTTCCCAAGCAGATGCTCTACCACTGAGCCACCCTCCCTCCCCAAACATATGAACATATGAAGCTGCCTTCTACTGAATCAGACCCTCAGTCCATCAAAGTCAGTATTGTCTACTCAGACTGGCAGTGGCTCTCCAGAGTCTCAAGCTGAGGTTTTTCACACCTATTTGCCTGGACTCTTTTTTGGAGATGCCAGGGATTGAACCTGGGACCTTCTGCTTCCCAAGCAGATGCTCTACCACTGAGCTACCGTCCCTCCCCACAACACAGATGCTGGAAGGAAAAAACCCATAGGCTCCTGCTTGTTATTCCTCCTGGGCGTAATGAAGCTCAGGCATGGCTTTATCTAGTGAGAAAATGGCAGGGGAGGAAAAGGTTAAATGTCCTGTTTTCTCCGCACTGCTCTGTTCCTTTTGTAAAGCAACCCCAGAGACCATATTTGCAAAAGCAAAAGAAACAGTAAGGTCTAGCTCAACTTTCAGGAAAAGGCCTTTTTTCAGTATCGGCTAGCTGAGACTCCAGAACTGAAGATCCCAAGGAACAATCGTGAGACCTTCCACACACAAATTGTGCACGGATCGATCATGGGAGCCGCTTATGATTCTACATATAGAATGACCACTCTGGCCATAGCCTTCCCAAAAAAAGCACAGCTGGACTCTTACCTTGAAATAGATGATGTAGGCTGCCACCAAGACCCCGATGCTTTGCAGAAGGTCCCCAACAACATGGATGAATGCAGCCCGAACACTAGTATTCTGTCCCTCACCATGACTGTGATGCCTATGCCCATGCCCTGACTGGTGAAGGAAGACTCCCATTCTGCAGAGATCAAGGCAAACGGTTAGGGGAAAGGAAGCCATGTAGATTCTCAACTTCTCTCTCATCAAGGAAACACCTTTTGCCACAGCATATTATTGGAACTGTCTGGGACACTGATGCTCTGTATTCTTGGTGCTTTGGGTGGGGCAAAGGCTTCTAGACCCACTTGTGAAACTTCTGATGGCACTTGGGGGGTTTTTTTTGGCCACTGTGTGACACAGAGTGTTGGACTGGATGGGCCATTGGCCTGATCCAACAGGGCTTCTCTTATGTTCTTATGTGACACAGAGTGTTGGACTGGAGGGGCCATTGGCCTGATCCAACAGGGCTTCTCTTATGTTCTTATGTGACACAGAGTGTTGGACTGGATGGGCCATTGGCCTGATCCAACAGGGCTTCCCTTATGTTCTTATGTGACACAGAGTGTTGGACTGGATGGGCCATTGGCCTGATCCAACAGGGCTTCTCTTATGTTCTTATGTGACACAGAGTGTTGGACTGGATGGGCCATTGGCCTGATCCAACAGGGCTTCCCTGATGTTCTTATGTGATACAGAGTGTTGGACTGGATGGGCCATTGGCCTGATCCAACAGGGCTTCTCTTATGTTCTTATGTGACGCAGAGTGTTGGACTGGATGGGCCATCGGCCTGATCCAACAGGGCTTCTCTTATGTTCTTATGTGACACAGAGTGTTGGACTGGATGGGCCATTGGCCTGATCTAACAGGGCTTCTCTTATGTTCTTATGTGACGCAGAGTGTTGGAATGAATGGGCCATTGGCCTGATCCAACAGGGCTTCTCTTATGTGACGCAGAGTGTTGGACAGGAGGGGCCATTGGCCTGATCCAACATGGCTTCTCTTATGTGACGCAGAGTGTTGGACTGGATGGGCCATCGGCCTGATCCAATAGGACTTCTCTTATGTTCTTATGTGACACAGAGTGTTGGACTGGATGGGCCATTGGCCTGATCCAACAGGGCTTCTCTTATGTTCTTATGTGACGCAGAGTGTTGGACTGAATGGGCCATTGGCCTGATCCAACAGGGGCTTCTCTTATGTGACGCAGAGTGTTGGACAGGAGGGGCCATTGGCCTGATCCAACATGGCTTCTCTTATGTTCTTGGCACTTGGCAATCCATGCTGCAAGGAAAGCAACACCACTCCTTGCTACCACACCCTCCGTTTCAGAGCCACACGACTGCCAGGGACTTCATTAAGGAAGAACTGTCCACACTTCAAATTCTCACAGCCCACAGTGCAAAGCTGCAGAAGCAAATGACAGAAAGATGACTTGAGGAAGTGAGTCAAACTACAGAAGGAGGCAAATTTACCTTCAAGGAGAACCCTACCCCTGCAGTCAATTTCTCATGCCTGAAACTGTCATCACAGACACACGAGAATGCAGTGTAAATGCAGACAAACAGAGTGCAGTTATATTTGGACACAGTCACACAAAAGAACATCAGAGGGATACAAAGGCCAGCAGGGAAAGGGGGGACTTTTCCTTTGAACAGAGCTGATCTGAGCCTTCCACGGCCAGCTGCTAAGGTCACCCCCCCCATCAGTCAAGAATCTCCACTTTGTGTCGCTTTTGAAAGTGATTCCTACGTACATGATATTCACTGCCACTGCGCAGGCAGAAGTGATGAGCATCGCTTCCCCTTCTATCTCGTACTCCCCGAGAGAAGCCGCTGGACTGCCAAGTAGACCAAGACACCCGTCACAACCCAGATGGAGAGCACGGACAGCAGGGCTCCCAAAATCTCTACAGCAGGGGAAAGACAGGGAGATTTGCAAATACACAGTGGGCAGCTCCAGGCCGTTCGTCTGTCAAGATCAGACCTTATCTACTCTGATTGCTAGCGGCTCTCAAATAGAGGCCTTTCACATCACCTGATCCTTCTGGCTGGAGATGCCAGGCACTGACCTGGGATCTTCAGAATGACAAGCAAAAGCTCTGTTGTTACGGTCCCTCCCCATATCAGCTGCATGACAAAGGCGGAGAACCCAGCAAGTGACCACTGTCAAAGATGTAAATGCAGTGACCACTGGGACCACCAGTCACAGGTAGCAGTCCCAAGGAAGACACTTAAAACAGACAACAGTTAAACAATCTATATTGGTTCAGGCAGGTAACAGAGTCAGTAGGCAGTCCAAAAAAAATACACTTACAGACAAGTATAGCCAGGCAGAGATCCGTATACAGACTCTACGAGAATAGTCATTACATGGTCCAAAGGCATCTATCCAATATTCATCCAAACAGTACGTCACGCCAGTATTGTTCTTTTCCTAACCCATAGCGAACTGGTAGCTGGCTACTATATTTCTAATGGCCTTAGCCAATCATAGCACAGACTGGCTAAGTAGTTCACAGGGTTGCATCATACAAGCTTAGCAAGCAACACCTGACGACAATGTACCACCTGTAGTCAAGGATAACTCAGTCCCTGACAGTTCCAAGCCTCCTTAAAGGAACAGGACATCCAGCTTGATTCTCAGCACATTTCGTAGGGAGCTGAGGCCTGAGCAATGCCAGCTAGCTTTCTTTCTGCAGACAATACTGTTATTGCACAAGATAGCCAGAGGGCCATTCCAATTTCAGACATTCTTATGTAGTGACCTGAAACATTTGCATCCAGAGAACGATGTCTATTACGTATTAAGAAAAAACCCTCTGCTGCCCCCTGCTGCAAGGAGTTCAGAGCAACAGAGGAATTCTGAAACAAAGTTAGCTGTAGTGTGCTGTGCAGTTCTAAATGCAAGCAGACTTGCTACACAGGGAGCCATATCCTCCTAGTCCCGTGCAGAGGGTCCAGGAGATCTACGTTTTCCATTGCTGCAGCTCTTTCCAGCCACAGAATGACGATGATGATCATAAAATGATCACAAGAACAGCTATGAGGATTGGAGGGCTAGAGTGCAAAGGGAGAAGGGGATGAAACACCCCCCTCTTCACCCAAAGGGTGATTAACTTATGGAATTCACTGCCACAGGAGGTGGTGGCGGCCACAAGCATGGCCACCTTCAAGAGGGGGTTAGATAAAAATATGGAGCAGAGGTCCATCAATGGCTATTAGCCACAGTGTGTGTGTGTGTGTGTGTATTTGGCTGCTGTGTGACACAGAATGTTGGACTGGATGGGCCACTGGCCTGATCCAACATGGCTTCTCTTATGTTCTTATGTGACTCAGAGTGTGTGACTGGATGGGCCATTGGCCTGATCTAACATGGCTTCTCTTATGTTCTTATGTGACACAGAGTGTTGGACTGGATGGGCCACTGGCCTGATCCAACATGGCTTCTCTTATGTTCTTATGTGACTCAGAGTGTGTGACTGGATGGGCCATTGGCCTGATCTAACATGGCTTCTCTTATGTTCTTATGTGACACAGAGTGTTGGACTGGATGGGCCACTGGCCTGATCCAACAGGGCTTCTCTTATGTTCTTATGTGACACAGAGTGTTGGACTGGAGGGGCCACTGGCCTGATCCAACATGGCTTCTCTTATGTTCTTATGTGACACAGAGTGTTGGACTGGATGGGCCACTGGCCTGATCCAACATGGCTTCTCTTATGTTCTTATGTGACTCAGAGTGTGTGACTGGATGGGCCATTGGCCTGATCTAACATGGCTTCTCTTATGTTCTTATGTGACACAGAGTGTTGGACTGGAGGGGCCACTGGCCTGATCCAACATGGCTTCTCTTATGTTCTTATGTGACACAGAGTGTTGGACTGGATGGGCCATTGGCCTGATCCAACAGGGCTTCTCTTATGTTCTTATGTGACTCAGAGTGTTGGACTGGATGGGCCACTGGCCTGATCCAACATGGCTTCTCTTATGTTCTTATGTGACACAGAGTGTTGGACTGGATGGGCCACTGGCCTGATCCAACGGGGCTTCTCTTATGTTCTTATGTGACACAGAGTGTTGGACTGGAGGGGCCATTGGCCTGATCCAACAGGGCTTCTCTTATGTTCTTATGTGACACAGAGTGTTGGACTGGATGGGCCACTGGCCTGATCCAACAGGGCTTCTCTTATGTTCTTATGTGACTCAGAGTGTTGGACTGGATGGGCCACTGGCCTGATCCAACATGGCTTCTCTTATGTTCTTATGTGACACAGAGTGTTGGACTGGATGGGCCACTGGCCTGATCCAACATGGCTTCTCTTATGTTCTTATGTGACACAGAGTGTTGGACTGGATGGGCCACTGGCCTGATCCAACATGGCTTCTCTTATGTGACTCAGAGTGTTGGACTGGATGGGCCACTGGCCTGATCCAACATGGCTTCTCTTATGTTCTTATGTGACACAGAGTGTTGGACTGGATGGGCCACTGGCCTGATCCAACATGGCTTCTCTTATGTTCTTATGTGACACAGAGTGTTGGACTGGAGGGGCCATTGGCCTGATCCAACGGGGCTTCTCTTATGTTCTTATGTTCACAGCAGCATCTGCAGAAGAGCTATTTCAACTACTTGCGTTTCATTGTTCCAGCCTCACGATCTGCGAGGCTGTTCCTTGGGGCAGATCCTGCAACCCCAGCAATGATCTTTCTGGATAGTTGGAAAGAGCTTTCTGGATGGTTGGAAAGAGCCGAAAGCAGGCTCTTCCCTTTAAATTTGATCTAGGCAATAATCAGGGCTGGCCCTAGACCGTTCGGCACCCTAGACAAGGCTAATTTCTGGTACACGCCCCCCCCCCCGCACTGATGATGTCACTGAGTCACACAGGAGGCACCTAGTTTACCCAGCAGCAGCGCTGGCCCTGCCAATAATAAATACAACTCTGTTTAAGTTACCTGCCCGATGCCAGCCAAAATTCATGGTCTTGGTAGCCGGCCGGGATGACACCCAGAGCGAGAAGAGGCTGATCATCATGCTGGCAAAGTCGGTCAGCAGATGGGCTGCATCGGTCATGATGGCCAAGCTGTGGGCAAAGTACCCTCCTGGGTAGAGACATGGGAAGTGGAAAGAAGGTGGCTCAGTGGTAGAGCATCTGCTTGGGAAGCACAAGGTCCCAGGTTCAATCCCTGGCATCTCCAAAAAAGGGTCCAGGCAAATAGGTGTGAAAAACCTCAGCTTGAGACCCTGGAGAGCTGTGGCCAGTCTGAGAAGACAATACTGACTTTGATGGACCGAGGGTCTGATTCAGTATAAGGCAGCTTCATATGTAGGAGGGATGGTGGCTCAGTGGTAGAGCTTCTGCTTGGGAAGCAGAAGGTCCCAGGTTCAATCCCTGGCATCTCAAAAAAAGGGTCCAGGCAAACAGGTGTGAAAAACCTCAGCTTGAGACCCTGGAGAGCCGCTGCCAGTCTGAGAAGACAATACTGACTTTGATGGACCGAGGATCTGATTCAGTATAAGGCAGCTTCATATGTAGGAGGGATGGTGGCTCAGTGGTAGAGCTTCTGCTTGGGAAGCAGAAGGTCCCAGGTTCAATCCCTGGCATCTCCAACTAAAAAGGGTCCAGGCAAATAGGTGTGAAAAACCTCAGCTTGAGACCCTGGAGAGCCGCTGCCAGTCTGAGAAGACAATACTGACTTTGATGGACCGAGGGTCTGATTCAGTATAAGGCAGCTTCATATGTTTATATGTTTGGGGAGGGACGGTGGCTCAGTGGTAGAGCATCTGCTTGGGAAGCAGAAGGTCCCAGGTTCAATCCCTGGCATCTCCAACTAAAAAGGGTCCAGGCAAATAGGTGTGAAAAACCTCAGCCTGAGACCCTGGAGAGCCGCTGCCAGTCTGAGAAGACAATACTGACTTTGATGGACCGAGGGTCTGATTCAGTATAAGGCAGCTTCATATGTTCATAAGCATTATAGACCATTGGTGGCTCTCATCAGGACCACGAGGCTCCTTCCAACAGCAGGAATGTGGAAAGCTAGTACATCAGAGAAGAGATCTTCTCAATGACATGCTAGTTTTCGGAGCACAGGGAATTTCTGAAATGAGGGCACCATTCACCATTCAATCTCCTCCACTGCGTGTACACTCCAAAGTGATATGGTCCTAGAAAGACTGCATTGAATTGTATTTCCACACAGGCAGCTCCCTCCGAGAATGCACTTGCAGATCTAAAAGCTGCTTCCTCCTAAATGCTCATGTGTGCATAGACTCATTTACTCTGTTACAAGAGGAGGGCGGTGTAATCCAGCATGACATATTTCTGTAGAGTGCCCTTCCTCCAAGGGCACTCACCCTGGTCCTGCATTCCTACTCTTCCCAAGTGCACCAGCTCCAGCCACTGCATTTTCTTAGGGCACTGTGTAAGCAGAAACATACATTCATCCTTGCACACACGTTTGCATCTTGTAACACAGCACATGAATGCGCATTCATGCACGATGTCTTTGGAAAACACGTGCAGTCAGGGATAGAAAGCCTGGGGTACCTCTGACCAGGCAGCCTCTTTGACAGACTACTCTGAGCTGTGCATAGTTTTGTGGCTACTCTCAAAGAAACGGTGCAGTGTGACAAGCTCTGGTATCTTACCCACAACTTCCCCCGTCATGAAGACCAAGCAGATTGCAGAGACCATGTAGAGTTTCCTGCGTGCTCGCTCTCTTTCACAGTCGTAGCCATTGCCAGAGGCCCAGTTGGAATGGCAATGCTGGTTTCCCTTCAGGCCCAGCTCGATGGCAGAGAGGTCTGGGACATAGCCAAGCATCGAACCATGGAAACTGTTCCCCGAAATCCCTAAATAAGACCTGAACCAGGAAGAGCAATTTTTTAAAAGAAAAAGTTATTCTCTACGAGGGAGTTGCTTGGTAACTGATATCCAGTGATGGACACAAGCCCCTCCCCTCCACTGTGCCCTCAGTAACCACACACTATATCATTATGTTTATTCAAGGACCACACAACTCTCATGACTGGAGATCTGCACAGCTTAGCACAAAAAAAAACCTGCCACACATAGAACCAGAACAATGCATATTAATATTTCAATCATTATTCAGCACCAAGAAAGCTGTTGACGCAACCTGTGTAAATTAGGCAGATTAAGCACTTTACAAAATCCAATTCTCCACTAGTTATGGTGAGAACAAGATTTTTCCGACCACGGAAAATCTTATCCAGCAACATTTCCACAGTTTCTTTCACAAAGTATTGACTTTGCCCATCTCTCTTTTTTTTTTTTTTGGTACTTTTTGTATTTTGTGTGTGTGTGCAGGCCTGGAAGTCATGGCAGCTTCTGGTGACCCCTATTGGGGCCTGGAGGATGCTCAGAGAAGCGGTTTGATACAGCCTGCCTCTGCCTCCCGACTGCTGGTATTCCAAGGAGGCCTCCCTTTCAAGTACTTGCCGGGGTTGGCCCCGCTTAGCTTCCAAGATATTATGAGATCAGGCTTGCCCGGGCTATCCAGGTCAGGTGACTTTGCCACCATATCTTTGCAATCAAGCAGGCTAGAAACTTGGCATGGATCCTATCAGGCCAAGAAGGCTGGGGGAGGTGATTGTGATTGCGAAGTGGTGATTGCAAGGGAAAGAAGATACAAATCCCATTGCTTTACAAAGTGGGGGGCAGGTGGTATTTGTGAATTTCCTGCATTGTGCAGGGCGTTAGACTAGAGGACCCTGGAGGTCCCTTCCAACTCTATGATTCTGTCTGTTGCACTGCTCAAGAAGCCTTGGGAGTGACTGCTACGTAGCAAGAAAACAGTGTTGGTTCCAAGGTGGAACAATGATCATTTAACACTCCACTGCTGCTTCCAGAGTAAAATGCTTCTCTTTTTTGGATCCCAGATTTCAGCTGCAAGATACAAAAGGCACATTCTTACTCGGGGATTAGCGCATCCTCCTTGCGCACACACCTCAGACCTGGATGTTGGCTGCTGCCCTGAACAGATTTATTAGAAAGTAAGTCCCACTGAACTGATTAGGATTTCCTTCTGAATCACCAGGCTGACACTGTAGAGCACTCTGCCAATGCAAAGAGGCGACAAGTTTCGTTTCACTGATGTGCCAGATTTTAATAAGAGCGCAAGGAACTCATCGATACCCATAAGGGTTTGCTCACACATTCATTGGTGGCGGGGCGGGGGGGGGGGGAGGTTTCAGATAAATTACAGAATGGAGACAGTGCTTTAATAGTATGGGCATCCTTCCTTTCAATTAGCAGGCTGGAGATCCTGCCAGAATTGTACGGCGAGAAGAAGTGGGGATGCCAAGGTCTTAAGGTTTTAGCCACCTTCCTGAGACCTCCAGGGGAAGAGACCGGAGGCTATTTTCTGCTGCATTTCAGCAATTAGTTTTGTGTTTATGGCTACTACTAGGGCCTGACAAGTGCTGTCCCCTTCCAGAGTTGCCACTAGGCTCCACCCACATTTCACCAGGCTCCACCTCAATCCTAGGCTCCTCTCCCTGCTTCTCAGGCTTTAGAGACCACAAAGTGGGGCACGAGATAGAGTCAAACAGCACAGTCCACAAAGGCACTCAAAAGGCTGCATTTGATTGGTCTCTCTGTTTAATTGCACTTAAGTGCACAGCTGGAAAAATTCTCCAAATTTCTAACAAGTGGCACCCATATTAGATTCACTGCATTTTTAAAAAAATTCACAGCCAGGCTCATTAGCTCAACACTTTTGTCTAATATTTAAGAAGTTGCATCCAAATCCTATCAAGGCCCTGCGAAAGGTTTGTCTATTTTTTTTGTTACCATGGAAGTTCCTGAACTTTGCATTGCTGAGTGTACCAAGCAAAACATGATCAACTGAGATTTTCCACAGTTTTCTAAGCAGACCCTGCAACCAGTGTTCCCTCTAAGCTGAGTGAGCGTGAGCTAGCTCACAGTTTTTTAGCCTCTGGTTCACACGTTTTTGTCTTAGCTCAGGAAAAATGGCCCCAAAGCAAACTAATTTATGCAGTAGCTCACAATTTTAACGCCAGTAGCTCACAAAGTAGAATTTTTGCTTTCAAGACTCCACAGCTTAGAGGGAGTATTCCCTGCAACCTATTTGGTTCTTCCTAGAAGTGGCATGCCTTGAAGAAAAGACAGAGAGAGCAAGAGGCCTGACCCATAAGGAGCATGAGCCACCAGGACATTCCCTGATATAAACTCAACTGAAATGAACTTGAGAAGAAGTATTTCCATTGCAGTTTGGGATGCAATAGGTTGCAGGGGGTAGAGTGTCAGACTAGGGGCAGGAAGATCTGGGTTTAAATCCCATTCTGTCATGAGGTCCCTGGGCCAGTTCCTTCTGAGCTTTTTACAGGGCTGTTGTGAAGATACAGTGAAGAACAGTTCACTGGAGGAAAAGCTGCAAGATAACTTCCAGACATATTTTGAGCCACCTTTATCGCCAAATTAAAGGACATTGAAGTTACTCAGTAGAGATTCTTTACTCATCGGCCACACCACGGTTTACCTCTCAGGCTGCCATTTTAGGCTTCCTCACACAGGATGAGCAGCCATTAAACAAACAGAGCTTCCCTCCTTCCTGCTAATTCAGGTTAAGAAAAGCTTCATCTCCTTCAGGTAGGGGGAGTAGCTTTCTTCCACTCAGCAGTCCAGAAACATGTGCGTGTGTGTGTGATTAGGGTTCCCAAGTCCAATTCAAGCAATATCTGGGGACTTTGGGGGTGGAGCCAGGAGACTTTGGGGGTGGGGCCAGGAGACATTAGGGGTGGAGCCAAGATCAAGGCTGTGACAAGCATCATTGAACTCCAAAGGGAGTTCTGGCCATCACATTTAAAGGGACGGCACACCTTTTCAATTCCTTCCTTCCATAGGAAATAATGAAGGATAGGGGCACCTTCTTTTGGGGCTCATAGAATTGGAAGAAGATATTGGATTTAAGAAGATATTGGATTTATCCAAGAAGATTTGGACCCCCTGGTCCAATCTTTTTGAAACTTGGGGGGTATTTTGGGGAGAGGCACTAGATGCTATTCTGAAACTTTGGCGCCTCTACCTCAAAAAACAGCCCCCCCAGAGCCCCAGATACCTGCAGATCAATTCTCCATGATTTTCTATGGGAATAAATCTCCCTAGGGAATAACAGAGTTCCCAGCAGACATTTCCCTCCCCTCCCCCCGCTTTCTGACGACCCTGAAGCGGGGGGAGGGTCTCCAAACCGGGGGATCCCCTGCCCCCACCTGGGGATTGGCAACCCTAGTGGAGATTAAGCAGAAATATCCAAACTTTCAGCTGGTTAGTAAGTATATGGAGGGGGGCGGGGTGGGGGGCGGCGAGGAACAACCCTGCCTCCCAGAAGCAGCTTGGGCTGCAATTCAACTCCAGCTGGGGACCCTTGGGAACAAACCCGTCGAACGCAGAAGGGCTGCCTTCGGCGTGCACAGCTGGAAGCCGTCGCCCCCTTGCCCGGGAGCAACCCCCGTGGCCCTCCGTCGGATTTACTTCCCAGTAAGCCTACAGAGGCAGGCTCGGGTTGGCAGAGCAACAGCTGGCGACGAGAGGAGCACCGCTCTGGGGCTCCAGGAGGGGGAGTGTGCGGGACACGCCTGAGCCACCCCGCCGTGCCCTGCCCACCTGGCTTCCACCCCTTGCAGGAGGTGGCTCTTTTCTCCCGCGTCGCTCGGCTCCATTCTCCCCGGGGCGGCAGGTGCGCGCAGAGCCCTTCCCGGCGCCCCCCAACCCCGCTTCTCCCGCTCGAGGGCAGCGGCGCTCGGCGCTGCCTTCTTATCGCGCTCCCGCCGCAGCAGCAGCAGCAGCCCGGGTGGAAAGGGCGCGGACGTGCGCAAAGGCCAGGCGTCCGGCGGCCGGTCCCGGCTGCAAAGTTTGCAAGCGGCGGACCGCGTGAGCGGCTCGCAATCCTCGCCCGCGCCCTTGAAGCGCCGGCCCGCTGCCTCCGCCGCGTGGCCCGGGACAGAGGAGAAGGCGAGGCCGCCGGCCCCGAAGGGAAAGCCCGGGCCTTCGCCAGCATTCCTTTGCCTGGAAAAGGTCCATGGCCACGGAGTCCCCCCTTCAAAGCTGAGACGGAGATAAAATCTGCCGTTTTTATCCTGGCCCTTCCTCTAAAGGCAACGTGGCTGGCTCTTGGGTCCTTACAACAGCCCTGGCAATGCACTTGGGCTGGGAGCCTGGAAGGGCTTTAGTTTTAGTTTCATTTAGTTTATTTATGATTTGTATCCCGCCCTTCCCACCAAGGTGGCTCAGGGCGGCTCACAACACATGGACTCCAACGTGACAAAATTAAATTTAGGCATTTACGCAGTTAAGGCATTTTAAAGATATAAAAACATTAAAACAAGGCAAAGCAGAGCAATTAAAACAGAGCAGAAATCTGATAAAGCTGCACTTCGTTTCCTATGCCAGATTAGTCGTAGGCCAGCCGGAAGAGGGTTGTCTTACGGGCCCTGCGGAACTGAGCAAGGTCCCGCAGGGCCCTCACCTCTTTCGGCAGCTGGTTTTAGTTTAATTTAGTTTATTTATGATTTATCAGTCAGTCAGACTGACTGACTGACTGACTGATTTATATCCCGCCCTTCCCACCAAGTGGCTCAGGGCGGCTTGCAGCATATAAAATCTAACATAAAAATATAAAATTGAAACATTTTACACAATTTACACAGTTAAAACATTAAAAAACATACAGCGGTCTTCTAAAACTGCATTTCATGAGTGGGTAGAGCCACCTTGGATCGGATCTCGGCTCTCTCTCACATGTTTTTAGGCTTACCAGTCCCCAGGTCTGAGCAGGGGATACCCCAGTTTTGCAGCCCCCCTCCCAACAGCCTCCATGTGCCTTTAAATCTTGGCAAGGTTAGGAGAGGCTTGCAACTCTGTGTTTCCGAATGTGTATATGCCTTTAAATCAGCCAAGAGGAACTGCAGGGGGTTGGGGCGGGCGGGCAGAGCCAGGTGAACTGAAGAGCCAGCACAATCCTTCTGTTTCTTTTGGGCTGGCTTCAGAAGTTGTTTGGACAGTGAAGAGCAGACCTCATTTTGGGTGGGAGCTCACAGGAGCAGAGCTCCGGAGCCTCGAAATGTTATTGTGCTCTTTCTCTCCCCCCCCCCCCCCTCCTCTCCAATACTATTCAGCACAAATTAATTAATTGAACTCAGGACACTCTCGTGTAGCAAAGAAAATTTTCAGGCTGTTTCCTGGAAAATATTATGCAGAGTTAGCAAGAACCTGATTATGGAGGGGAGAAAAACTCCATTCCCTAGGCTCTGCTCTGTTTGTGATCCTTTGTTTGAAGAAGCTGGTTGAAATACAACAGACTTATACCGTTTTAGCACACAGCTTACCTCGCAGTCACAATCCTGTTCCCTCCGCAGCGTCCGGTTGGATTTCCCACCATCTGCACCGAAGTTACAGGAAGTGCCACGGCTTCTGCGTAGCAAATGTAAACTCCAGTTTACATTTGCTACACAAAAGCTGCGGCACTTCCTGTAACTCCGGCGCAGATGGTGGGAAATCTGACAGACGCTGCGGAGGGAACAGGATTGTGACTGTGAGGTAAGCTATGTGCGAAAATGGTCTTATATTCAGCAGCTCCCAGTGAGTAAATTACCCCAGTGAGATCACACAAAAGTGTGGGCTTGAAAACTGTGTTTATTTTGGCTACTTTGTGTGTGTCTCTTTAAAAAGCCATGTTTTTCCAAAGCCTGACGGGGGGGCTTTGGGGGTATGGCAGATTTCACTTTCATTTAGTGGAAGTACAGCTGCCAGGGTAGGCAAAAAAAGAGGACGAGGAAATGAAGACTGTATTCAAGGGAACTGCACTGCTGTTTATTTATTTATTTAGGGAATGGGAAAGTCTCCTGGCTCCACCCGCAAAGTCCCTACTAGATATTTCCTGAGTTGGACCTGGCAACCTTACATGTTTCTTGTGTTTTCTGTCCCCATACTGGTCAGGATTGCAGCAACATGCAGAAAGCACTTCATTCTCCCTCACCTCCACTGCCCACCACTGCCGTTTGCCCAGTCACAGCACTTTGGCTTCAAATATGAAGTCCTACCACCTCCCTCCCTTCCCCAATTTGCAGATTTCCCAGGGAACAGGAGGAAGTGGGAAAGGAAGCAGTTGTCACAGTCAACTAGGATTGCACCTTAGGTGGTGCAGTGCTGCTTTTCTTCCTGAGCATGGGCAAAAAAAACAGGAAAGCAGGTCTTGGCTGAAGTCAGACTCTGTTCCAGCGAGAGACTACTAAGTTTCAGCTGCCGCTCTGAGGCTAGGGCTCCAGTCCCCAGGTGGAAGCAGGGGATCCCATGGTTTGGAGGCCCTCCCCCCACTTCAGGGTCATCAGAAAGCCTGGGGAAGGGGAAATGTCTTCTGGGCACTCCATAATTCCCAATGGAGACTGATTCCCATAGGGTCTAATAGAGAATTGATCCATGGTATCTGGGGCTTGGGAGGGGGGCTGTTTTTTTTGAGGTAGAGGCACCAAACCTTTAGCATAGCATCTGACAACTCTCCTCAAAACACCCTTCAAGTTTCAAAAAGATTGGACCAGGGGGTCCAATCCTATGAGCCCTCAAAGAAGGTGCCCCTATCCATCATGATTTCTAATGGAGAGAAGGTATTTAAAAGGTGTGTGGTCCCCTTGGAATTCAATTGTGCTTGTCACAACCTTGCTCCTGGTTCCACCCCCAGAGTCTCCTGGCTCCACCCCTAAAGGCCCCAGATATTTCTTGAATTGGACTTGGCAACCCTATCTGAGGCTGGGGAGGTTTCCTGCTGCTACCTTGGGATCACTGATTCTCAACTGGCTAGGAAACACTGGTTTATTTGAAAACTAATGTTTTCGTAGTTCGTTGGTTGGGAGCGGGAAGGGGGACAGCCAAAGGCCTGTGGGTTCCTTGTGTTTGATCGGTGGGTTCCTTAGACCCTTATTCGCTTTCTAACCGTGGCGTGTTTTCGTTTGACCTGGGAGGCAGACATCAGCTCCATCAAAGCAGATCTCCTAGAGACTGTCTGGTATGTATTAGCAAACAATGGATATGTTTTCTTTTGAAAAATATTATTTGTATTTATGCTGAGAAAAAACTATAGGGACACGGGGGGGGGGAAGCAAAGGGAAAGGGGAAAATTTATTCAACATACGTTCATTACTCACAATTAGGGTTGCCACTCCCCAGGTGGGGGCAGGGGATCCCCCGGTTTGGAGGCCCTCCCCCCGCTTCAGGGTCATCAGAAAGCCGGGTGGGGAGGGAAATGTCTGCTAGGCACTCATTATTCCCAATAGAGACCGATTCCCATAGGGTATAATGCAGAGTCAATCTCTGGGTATCGGGCTCTGTGGGGGCTGTTTTTTGAGGCAGTTGTACCAAATTTTCCTAAAAACATCCAGTGCCTCTCCTCAAAATACCCTCCCAAGTTTCAAAACATTTGGACCAGAGGGTCCAATTCTATGAGCCCCAAAAGAAGGTGCCCTATCCTTCATTATTTCCAATGGAGGAAGGGCGTTTAAAAGGTGTGCAGTTCCTTTGAATGTGATGGCCAGATCTCCCTTTGGAGTTCAATTATGCTTGTCACAAACTTGCTCCACCCCCAAAGTCCTCAGATATTTCTTGAATTGGACTTGGCAACCCTACAGACAATCATAATTCACAATCTATCTTTTAACTCAGGGGTGGGGAACTTTTTTTCTGCCAAGGGCAATTTGGATATTTATAACATCATTCGCAGGCCGTACAAAATTATCTACTTAAAACCAGTGCTCTGCCAAGGGAGAACAATTCAGGGTCGCAAAATTCATGTAAATAACTGGGTTTTTGTTTAAAGTCATGTAGGGAGAGCCTAATTTGGCACACACACACACACACCCAAACCTGCCACCCTAGGCAAATGAAATCGAGCCTCTGTTACCACCCAAGAGGCTATGCTGGACTTGAGCCCTTTCTGCCACCCCATAATATCTGGTGGACTCGAGCCTCTGTTCCCACCCAAGAGGCCATGCTGGACTGGAGCCCTTCTGCCACCCAAGAACACTCGGTGGACTGGAGTCTCTGTTACTACCGAAGAGGCCATGCTGGACCTGAGCCCCTTCTGCCCACCAATAACACCTGGTGGACTGGAGCCTCTGTTTCCACCCAAGAGGCCATGCTGGACTCGAGCACCATCTGCCACCCAATAACACCTGTTCGACTGAAGCCTCTCCTGCCACTGAAGAGGGCATGCTGGACTGGAGCCCATTCTTTCCCTCAATAATATCTGTTGGACTGGAGCCTTTCCTGCCACTGAAAAGGCCACACTGGACTGGAGCCCCTTCTGCCACCCAATAACATCTGCTGGACTGGAGCCTCTTCTGCCACCCAATAACATCCGCTGGACTGGAGCCTCTGTTACCACCCAAGAGGCCATTCTGGACTTGAGCCCCTTCTGCCACCCCATAACATCTGGTGGACTCGAGCCTTTGTTATCACCCAAGCGGCCATCCTGGATTCAAGCCCCTTCTGCCACCCAATAACACCAGGTCGACGGAAGCCTCTGTTACCACCCAAGAGGCCATGCTGGACTGGAGCCCATCTTCCACCCAATAATACCTCTTTGACTGGAGCCTCTGGTGTCACCGAAGAGGCCATGCTGGACTCGAGCTCCTTCTACCCACCAATAACACCTGCTGGACTGGAGCCTCTGTTACCACCCAAGAGGACATGCTGAACTCATGCCCCTTCTGTCACCCAATAACACCTGGTGGACTTGAGCCTCTGCTTGCAACAAAGACGCCATGCTGGACTCGAGCTCCTTTTGCCACCCAATAACACCTGGTGGACTGGAGCTTCTGTTACCACCCCAGGGGCCATGCTGGCCTCAAGCCCTTCTGCCCACCAATAACACCTGCGCACCTCTCCTTCCACCCAGGACGGCGACCTGGCAACAGTGATCCATGCAACGGTCACCTCGAGGCTGGACTACTGCAATGCCCTCTACATGGGGCTGCCCCTGTGCTGAACCCGGAAGTTGCAGCTAGTGCAGAATGCCGCTGCCCGACTGTTGTTAGGGCTCCCTAGATGGGAGCACATTCAGCCGGGGCTTCGGGAACTGCACTGGCTGCCGATAACATACCGAGTTCGGTACAAGGTGCTGGTTATGACCTTTAAAGCCCTTTATGGTCTGGGACCTGCCTACCTTAGGGACCGTCTCTCCCCACATGTTCCCCAGAGAGTGCTGAGGTCGGGGTCTCAGAACCTCCTTATAATCCCTGGGCCAAAGGAGGCCCGTCTGAAAGCGACCAGAGACAGGGCCTTCTCGATTGCAGCTCCCTGTTGGTGGAATCAGCTCCCGGAGGAGGTGAGGGCCCTGCGGAACCTTGAACAGTTCTGCAGGGCCTGTAAAACAACCCTCTTCCGGTTGGCATATAATTAATTGTGATCGGAATGCCTGAATATTAAATCTCAAACATCAGATTATGAATACTGGAAAATTTGAAGGACTGATTTAAGGAACATGCCTCCCCACTCCCCGCCATGCTGCCTCCTCCTCCCCCCTCCCAACCCTTCCCCACTCCACATGGATTTGAATGCCAGAACCGTCTCTACTGCTGCGTTCCGGCTCTCTAAAGCCCCTCTCCCCCGTCTGATCACTGGGTCAGCGGGCAAAACCGCGTTGCGGGGCCAGGCCATGCTCAGTCTGTCAGAAGCAGCGTCCTGAAAGGGTGCCTCGGCTGCCGCTGACTCCTCCCCTCCCCACTTCCTGGCTGGGAAAGAAGTCAGCAGCAGCCGAGACGCCCTTTCAGGACGCTGCTCCTGACAGACTGAGCGCAGCCCGGCCCTGCGGCACGGTTTTGCCCGCCGACCCAGTGGTCAGGCAGGAGGAGGGGGACTTTAGAGAGCCAGAACGTGGCGGTAGAGCCAGTTCTGGCATTGAAAACCAGGTGGCATGGAGAAGGGTCGGGAGGGAGGAGGAGGAGGCTGCATGGGGGGTGGGGAGGTGCAGGGGGCGCTGAGCCGCGGGGGGGAGGTGAAGGAAAGAAAATGGAGGGGCGGGCGGCAGTAGCGGCCGGTGGGGGAGGAGGCAGGCAAACTAGGTGCTTGCCTGGGGCACCAGGAGGGGGTGGGGAGCCCAATTTGGCGCCCCCACTCTCCCGGCACCCTAGGCAGCTGCTTAGTTTGCCTAGAGGGTGAGCTAGCCCTGGGCCTAGGATCCACAACAATAGATTCCCCCAAAACTGTTAAGGTCTCCCATCTCTGTTGGCTCTGCTCCTTGACCTTGACCCAGCACCAACTTGCCACCATGATTTTTCATTTCAAGAGCTGGCCATTCTACATCCAGCGAATGCATAAATCTACGATATTTGAACAGGCCTCTGGTAATCAAAAGCACCATGTAGCTCATATCTGTTGCTCCCCTTTGGTTTTCTTTAATCATCCCCCCCCCACATGGTCTGAAGTCAGTAGCCACTACAGCATATTATGGCAGTGAGTTCTGTAGATTGTTTTCAAACTGCTGCTACTTGCCGCCGCCACCACCAGAGTGAAATAATTTTGACAAGATAAAACTGGGATTTATTTTATTTTAACAATATGCAGCAACAAAATCAATAGGCATCTTTGAAGTTTAACTACAGACATCACAGGGGAGAGCATTCTTTATTAGATCCTTTACTCAACATTTTCTAAAGAAGCTAAGTCTAACTGTATCTTCCTCTTTTCCCTATGTCCTACGTAGTGCAAAGAAATCCTTGTAAATAATTCCCAAAATCAACATCCTTCGGTTCATGGAAGGATGCTGTGAAGCAAAAAAGGAGAAAAAACACATTGTTTCTTTACAAAATATTCAAGTGCCATGACAGTTATGTACAAAAAAGAAAAATACTTATAAAATGTACGAAAGGTTTCAGTTTGCACCCGTGTATAAAAGTGTCTTTGTGCAAGTTTTCTTTCTGAATTGCCAAGAATCCCACACTCCAAATGGCTCTTCATCAGCTGGGATTTTACCCTGCTCTTTCCATTGCTTGTTTGGGCATTCTGTCTGGGTTCTCCCATCCCCCACCCCAATATCGTCGTCATCATCATCATCACACCACAATCCCTGGGTTCTCTCTGCCTGTACATGGGGAATTTTTCCTCTTCCTCCATGGAATTTACTTTCCTGCTTTGTTATTGAGAACCTGGAAGAAAACAGGACAGAAGGAAGGGTTAGGCTGTATTCAGATATCACAGAAAAGACTGGTTTGTTTAAAGCAGAGGTCCCCAGCATGGTGCCTGCGAGTGCTGTGGTGCTTGCCATCATCTTTTCTGTGATATCTGAATAGTTTGGTGCCAGTTTGGTGTAGTGGTTAAGTGTGCGGTCTCTTATCTGGGAGAACCGGGTTTGATTCCCCACTCCTCCACTTGCACCTGCTAGCATGGCCTTGGGTCAGCCATAGCTCTGGCAGAGGTTGTCCTTGAAAGGGCAGCTGCTGTGAAAGCCCTCTCCAGCCCCACCCACCTCACAGGGTGTCTGTTGTGGGGGAGGAAGGTAAAGGAGATTGTGAGCCGCTCTGAGACTCTTCGGAGTGGAGGGCGGGATATAAATCCAATATCTTCTTCTTCTTCTTCTTCTGTCACCTGCCAAGCGTTTTTAGAAAGTGGGTGGGACTGGTGGGACTTTTGCCCAGCAAGGCTTCTAATTGACTACTGGAGATCTGATTGGTTGTGCAGATTTTTTGAAATGTTGTTTTGGCAGCAGCTGTCAGCACAGCGCATGATCTTCACTATGGGACTGAAGGTATCTACAGAAGCCATTTTGTGGCTGACTCTGCCTCCTGTGGCAGCCATTTTGTGGCTGTGCCCACTACACCGTGTTAGAATTCCAAAAGTGCCCTCAGGCTCAAAAGGTTTGGGGACCCAAGGTTTAAAACATGGTTTGTGCAACACATTCTATTTGGTTTATCAGATGCAACAATCAGAATCTCAGTTTCTGCAAAGCCTGACAACGTAGCAGTTACAAAAAGTGTAAAGTTACTTCCCCCTCCAAATAAAAAAAACCCTTAAATGTCTGCTCAACCATCAAAGCAGTTTTATAGCGGAGAACTGAGAGCCATCTGTGAGAATCAATAAAATAAGCCTGATTATTTGTTGGGTCCATTGAAACTAATTTCATTCAGAAAAATTAGCATATTGTGACTTTATAATACAAGAGCAACCTTTTGGGGTTTGGGGTCAATGAATGGTTAATCGAACTCAGTATCCCTTCTCTGAAAATGGCCAGCTCCCAGATGCTTGGTGGAAGCATCTGTGAATGTACAGGGAATACAGTCCACATCCCCTCCCCCAAACTCCAGAAAATTTAATGTCGGCTTCTGAACTAGCGCTCTACCTCCTCCAACCTTCCAGGTTTTCCCCAACTCTGTTGCAGTTCCCCCCCAACCTGCTTTCATACATTTTTTTTCTCTCAGAAGATCATATCCAAAGCAGGTTTGGAAACATGTGGGAAGAAAGGGGCAGCTTTCTCCACCTCTCCACATACAGTACAATTTTCCCTGCCACCCACTATCCCACCTCAACCTCCCATGCCAGCAGGCTTTTAGCCATTCTTTAAAAAAAAAAGAATTCTCAGGCTTGCTACATACCGTCCCCATCACCAGTATCGTCCTCTTCTGTTTCTTCTTCCTCATTTACCTCTTCATCATCCTCATCTTCAAAGGAAAGGGAGGAAAAATTAGGAAGTGAATCCCTTTGAAACTCCTATTTTCTACCAAGAGGTCACCTTCTGGTTATTTTCATTCAGGAGGAGGGATAAGACCAAAAGCCAGAAGGCACTTGAAGGTTCTTAGATAGCCTCTAGTATCAAATGGGGCTTTTCCAATATTTTAGAGGCCTGCTTATGATTCTGGTGATAATTCATTATCTTGCTTTGAAAGACAGACAAGTTTCCTTCCTGATGGCAGCAGATTTTGCCATAACACAGGAGAGTGTAGTAACTGAAGGATAGGGTTATGGACTTCAGCCACAGGGAAGACATGGAGGCAATTAGAGAAAAAACTAATCTACTCGACATAATGGTCCTCGACATACTCCAGCATGAATTTTGACATATTGTAGCAGCTACTGATGATGTCAGAAACACCTAAGCACACTATACTATGTGTCTCTAAGAATTCGGTTCTCCACTATGCTTGAACACCATGGCTACAGATAATCATGGGGTGCGGTCACACGTACCATTAAAAGTGGGTGTGTAGCGCTCAAATCTGAACCGCTGAATATTGATTCGATGCAGGGCAGTTCAGACGAGCATCCAAGAATGCGATTCATTCTGTTGTTGCGCGATCAGACATCCAATACTATCACGCTCTTTTCTTGGAGCATGCGTAATCAGATGGTGATTTCTGGGATTGGGGGGGTCCATTGAACATGCGCCCAACTGTTTGGAGCTGGGAAATCAAACGTTGCTTCAGAGGCAGGGGGGAAGGGGGAAAGTTTCCGGAATTAACGTTGCCGATTGAAACCAAGGAACTGCCAGGAATTACTTTCCTAGAAATTGGCAGTGACAATGATATCTGGAAATCCTCCACATTGGAAAAAAAGATTTTTTTCCTATTCTGAATAGTGGGATAACGTTTTCTCCCCCTCCGATCCTGTGTTGATTGGAGAACCAGAAGCGTCACCTCAGATTCCCAGATGATCTGGCAATGCGCATGTCTGCTGGGGCTTTTTAAAAAAAAAAAGGTGGGAGGCAGTATTGCGCGTGAGCTGTCCAAACAGCAAAAAGCCGATCTTGTGCCGCTGTTTTGAAAAAGGACCGGACTTTCTGTGCTGTCAAATTAATGCGCCATTCAGGCGTAGCAAGCCTGGATGACCCTGGATGACGCTCAATTGCCAGATGTGGATGTCTGAACAAACACATTTAATCCGTCAGCCAGACGGAGCTGTGTCGCCACTAATGGTACGTCTGACTGCACCCATAAAGTGGTATTACAGTTAGCAAATTCTCAGAGGGCAGGTGATTCCAAGGACCAATAAAGTTTTACCTCATCCAACAGAGTTTCACCTCATCCTGCTGACTTTGTTCTGAACCTTCAGAACAAAGTAACAAACTATGCTTTCAGACCGTTTGGTTAATTGTAGTTTTCCAATCAAAATGGGAATATTGATAGGTCAGTGCTGTTTTCACAGGTGACAAGGACAGACCTTAATCTACAGGTTCAAATTACCGTATTTTTTGCACCATAAGACTCACTTTCCCCCCCCCAAAAAAGTGGAGGGAAAAGTGTGTGCGTCTTAAGGAGTGAATACTGCAAAAAATTCACACAAATGCCTCTAAATTCACACAAACAGCTCTAAAAACTAGGTGCGTCTTATGCTCAGGTGCGTCTTATGGAGCGAAAAATACGGTAATTTTTTCCCCATTAACAGAAGGTCTAGTTACCTCACCTGTTTCAAAATCTATGGCTCTCACTGTTTCTGCAATGTGTTCTAGGTCAAGGGTGAAATAGTCCATGTTTTCAAAACCTGGTTCGATTTTCTCCAGTTGACCTCCTTTTGATGCCTCTACAATTCTGCAGAGGAAACAGAACGGGGAAAAGGGATTAAATGTAGATTTCCATTGCAGTCTTTCCAGAAATATGACCCATTATATCTTGGATCTAGATCAACAGAATGAAAGGAGGAAAATAGTATTCAGAATGGATCCCCTTGGGTTGGAGTGGCTTGCCCTGTCCTAAAAGCCCCCCACCTTTTGAGCTGGCTTTATGGTAGGTCAAACCAGAAGCCACCCAAGATAGAGAACTATGGGGCAGATTACCAGCAGAAGTCAGTCTAGCATGGGGATCCTGTAGTGAGTGGCCCAAGCCCTTTCCTGCAAGCTTCATTGACAGAGAGGGGATTCAAGTCTGGTTCTACAAGATCTTAGTCCAACATTCTTACAACTACACCATGCTTCCTGGCTGAGTTTCTGGCAAATTGTGGCAGAAAGTGCTGTCAAGTTGCCTTCAACCTATCACAATCCCATAGGGTTAAGAACATAAGAGAAGCCATGTTGGATCAGGCCAACGGCCCATCAAGTCCAACACTCTGTGTCACACAGTGGCAAAAAATTTTATATACACACATACACTGTGGCTAATAGCCACTGATGGACCTGTGCTCCATATATTTATCTAAACCCTTCTTGAAGGTGGCTATGCTTGTGGCCGCCACCACCTCCTGTGGCAGTGAATTCCACATGTTAATCACCCTTTGGGTGAAGAAGTATCCGTTTTATCCGTTTTAACCTTTCTGCTCAGCAATTTCATCGAATGCCCACGAGTTCTTGTATTGTGAGAAAGGGAGAAAAGTACTTCTTTCTCTACTTTCTCCATCCCATGCTTTATCTTGTAAACCTCTATCATGTCACCCCGCAGTCGACGTTTCTCCAAGCTAAAGAGTCCCAAGCGTTTCAACCTTTCTTCATAGGGAAAGTGCTCCAGTCCTTTAAACATTCTAGTTGCCCTTCTCTGGACTTTCTCCAATGCTATAATATCCTTTTTGAGGTGCGGCGACCAGAACTGCACACAGTACTCCAAATGAGACCGCACCATTGATTTATACAGGGGCATTATGATACTGGCTGATTTGTTTTCAATTCCCTTCCTAATAATCCCCAGCATGGCGTTGGCCTTTTTTATTGCAGACGCACACTGTCTTGACATTTTCAGTGAGTTATCTACCACGACCCCAAGATCTCTCTCTTGGTCAGTCTCTGCCAGTTCACACCCCATCAACTTGTATTTGTAGCTGGGATTCTTGGCCCCAATGTGCATTATTTTGCACTTGGCCACATTGAACCGCATCTGCCACGTTGACGCCCACTCACCCAGCCTCAACAGATCTCTTTGGAGTTCCTCACAATCCTCTCTGGTTCTCACCACCCTAAACAATTTAGTGTCATCCGCAAACTTGGCCACTTTACTGCTCACTCCCAACTCTAAATCATTTATGAACAAGTTAAAGAGCATGGGACCCAGTACCGAGCCCTGCGGCACCCCACTGCTTACTGTCATCCACTGCGAAGACTGCCCATTTATACTCACTCTCTGCTTCCTATTAATTAGCCAGTTTTTGATCCACAAGAGGACCTGTCCTTTTACTCCATGACTCTCAAGCTTTCTAAGGAGCCTTTGATGAGGAACTTTATCAAAAGCTTTCTGGAAGTCAAGGTAAACAACATCTATTGGGTCGCCTTTGTCCACAAGTTTGTTCAACATGTTTGTTCACAGAAAGAGATGAATGAAGGTGCTTTGCTATTGCCTGCCTCTGCATAGGAAGTAACCAACTTGGGTTTCCTTGGTGGTCTCCCATCCTGACCCTGCTTATCTTCCCAAGATCTAACCAGGTCAGGCCAGCCTGGGTTATCCAGGTCAGGGCAAAAATGGTGGGTGTTTTGTTAAACTAGTGATAAGGATAAAGAAACAACAGATTGCAAATCCACTGATAGGGCAGAGGGAGGGAATTTTTGTAGGTCATCCCTCACAGTGAGCGAGCCTTGTTTAGGGCTGAGGTTAACAACACGGAAGATGCTGAGGACCATCTCAAATGGCTCTGTAAAAAAAGGTGCACCATAACACAGGCTCCAATTTAGCTGGGATCCTGGTTTATAACACACAGCATAATGATTCGTCCAGCCCTGGCTTTCTCTTGAGCAGGGGTCCTCAAACTTTTTAAATAGGGGGCCAGTTCACTGTCCCTCAGACTGTTGGAGGGCCAGACTGCCATTACTGTACAAGGCCGCGGGCCGTCAGTTCTCCATCTTCTGCATCTCTCTCCCTTCCCCACACCACACACCCCGGCCTGGGAACTCACCTCACCTCGGTATCACCTCACACTCTGTCTCCGCCGCCTCAGCCCAGTGCCGGAAGTGTGCGTTGCTAACGCGAGTTTAGGTCGAACGTCACTTCTGGTCTGATTTTGCCATAACCCGGCGGGCTGCATAAACGTCCTCAGCGGGCCGCATCTGGCCCGCGGGCCGTAGTTTGAGGACCCCTGCTCTTGAGTATTGCAACTGGTCAAAAAAACCCCTAGTGCACCCATTCAAACTTGAGTTTGTCAGTGGAGCTTTGTGTTTAAACTTTCAACCGGAGAGAGGGATTCCCATTAGGAACTGGTGATTTGTTGAGGACAACCACAATTCTATCTTAAGTCGTACGGTACAGGGGAAAAAAATGTTCCAGGACTTACGTTTTAATGAGCTGCTTGGCAGACTGAAAGAGAGAGAAGGAGGGAGAGAACACTTGTAAATAATAATCTCTCAGTTTAAGATAAAGCCAGTAACCTCTCTGATTCCACCCAGGCTATCTTTACGAACTTGCATTCAATTCAGGTACCAAGCTCTCTAGCTAGGAACCCAGCACCAAGCCTAAAGCTCTGCAAAACACCCTACAGACTATAAATTGCAGAAAGTCACAGAACAACCAGTACATTCCACAGAACAATCAGCACAGTCAACAACCATCTTCCTTATCTTCACACCCCTTCCAACCCTCCCAGCAATTAACACGGAACAATGGTCACATTCAACAGCCAGTTTCCTTATCACTATCCTTCCAGGAAGCCCCACCAAACAATGGGCACATCCACAAACCAATTGCCCTTTCACCACACCCCCTCCAGCCTAGAAATAGCAGCTCTCCAGCAGCCCTGGCCCCGCTCAATGCACAGCAGCCAAGAAGGTCAGAGCGCCTGCTCCGGCTGCAACGCCACTGAGGATGTTCTCTGCAGCTGAGAACGAAACGTCTGTAAGGAAAACTTTCTCCAGTAGAACACGGCACTTGAGCCCGAAAGATTCTACAAACCCTAATCCCTGGATGAGCTCCACTACCTTTTTTTCTACAAAACGACTCCTGGAGGAACCCCATAACTTTTGTGATAGTCCCCTTAGCTGCTGTTTCTGGAAAGCTAAAGGGTGGGCAAATTGGTAAAGCTTGTGAATTGCATCTTTCCTTCACTCTCCATAATCTGAGTATTGTCCTAATCCATCCCCACCGCCCCCCCCCCCCTGGTGCCTAGGTAAGTGAGGAATAATCAAACTTTAAGTGAGGAAAAGTAAAACTTTAAAGTCAAAGTTGTGTTTTAATATTGTGGGTTTAACTTGTAAGCTGCCTCAAGCAAGACTCTGAAAAGCTGGCATAGGAATATTCTAAATAAATACACCTAGCCCCAGCTGCCAGCCGGCCTCCATGCAGAGGACTATGGGTATCTGGATGCCTAACTCGATCTGGGTTTCTAGCTCACCATGAGAAATGCAGCTCCTGCCTCCTCTTCCATGGACTGAATGGCACTCTCCACCAGCTTGCTAGACTTCTCCAGCTGCTCCTTATACTGCTGGATGAGGTTCTGCATGAACCCGACTTTCTCTTCTTGCTCCTTGGAGATCCGTTCCAGCAGTTCACTCTTCTTCTCCTCCATGACAGTGATCAAAGCTTCAAACTTTTCACACAGGGCCTGTTTTACCTGCCGGCTGTTCTCCTGCAAGAGGAGGAATGAATGAATGAGCTGTTTGCTGAGAAGGGAGTGTAGGAAGGGGAGCTGGGGGTCAGGCATATTGTCACTCTCAAGTCTTCCAAAGAGAGACATCTCAGCCTGCCTGCCATATCCAGAGAGTACACATTCATCCATGGATGTTGCTAAAATGTCATCGAAGAGGCCCCAGTTGCATCTCCCTATTGCCACAGGCACCATCTTCTCTACTCCATTGTTTACGCCTCTGGAACAAAGGGCGTTTTCGCACTCACCTTCAGCCGGCGCGACCCCCCTCTTCACCGCACAGGATCTGCGCGGATTTCGCACTAAATGCCGCGGAGCAGCCGGAAGAGCCGGAAACTCCCGTCGCAAAAGCCGCGCAAACGGAAACTGCTTTTTGGCGGTTTATGTTTGAGCGGCTTTTGCGCCGGGAGCTTCCAGCTCTTCTGGCTGCTCCGCGGCATTTAGTGCGAAATCCGCGCAGATCTTGCGCGGTGAAGAGGGGGGTCGCGCCGGCTGAAGGTGAGTGCGAAAACGCCCAAAGTGATTCAAAAGGGTCTCTGCCCTTTCACAAAGCAGCCTTACTCTACTGCAACTGCTTATTTGGGGCTCAACATGCCATTCAAGACTGACTCCTACATAACTGCAGGAGAGATCACATGCTGGTTCCAGTCTTTTGAAATGGCCTACCAGAGCAGGTGAGAACCGTGTCTTCCCTTGCTAGGAAGTTGTGTAAGGCAGGCCTCTTCCAGAGAGCGCTGGGTAAATTTTCCCAGCGGATTTGGCTGTGAGTTTGCGGATCCTGGGTGTTTTAAATTGCTTTTAAATTGGTAACTATTTAAATCTGTTTCAGTTTTGTTAACTCGATTATGCTCTGTCTTTGCAGCTCAACTGCTACACGGTTCACTGCCATGATCCCATGGAGCTGAGGCAGGATAGGAATGTTTTAAATAAAATAAATAAAGATAAATACAATGCATGGTATTGCTTTTATTGCTTATTGCCCTGAATGACAGTCCTAGGCTGCTTCAAGTGTTTTAAATGGAGAGTTCAGCATATGTACATCAATAATCAAAGTTTCCATCTGCCCCCCACACTGCACATACAGTATTCCTCACTCTGACTTCCATGCCCCGCCCCACCCAGGTGGCCCTTTCATGCCAACTCCTTCCTCTCAAAGGATACAGTCCTCACCCCTGCTTTAGATCCCCAGATTTGGAAGGGGAAGCCGCCCCGCTTTTGAGAAGGGCTAGGGCTCCCCCAGCCGCCCTCAGCCATCGCTTGGTGTTGGATATCCCTTCCGCCACTCAGATTTCAAAGAGCTCAGCCCATTTGCAGCGTTCCTCACCTCAGTGCTTTTGCACGACTCTTCCAGCTGGTTGATTATCGTCTGGATCCTGTCATTCCCTGCCACCAACATAGAGATGCAGTTGGTCAGCTCGGTCTGTGAGGGAAGAAGATAAGAATAGATTTCAGGCCAGCCTCCTCCTCCCTGCAGGCGAGAGAAGACGCTTGGGCTGCTCTTTAGAGAGCGGGGAGAGAGGAGAACAGCTGAGGAAACAGGGAGGCCCAAAGGGGTGTTCAAGGAGGCGGCGGGGGTGGAGATTCTGGAATTTGGTGGTAATCGGCACTTTGTGGAGGTTTAATTTTAGAGAGGCTAGTGTTGTCCCACCTTGGAAATGTATGTGTCAGGCACCTCCTTGCTATTACGAGAAGAAGAAGAAGATATTGGATTTATATCCCGCCCACCACTCCGAAGAGTCCCAGAGCGGCTCACAATCTCCTTTCCCTTCCTCCCCCACAACAGACACCCTGTGAGGTGGGTGGGGCTGGAGAGGGCTCTCCCAGCAGCTGCCCTTTCAAGGACAACCTCTGCCAGAGCTATGGCTGACCCAAGGCCATCCCAGCAGGTGCAGGTAGAGGAGTGAGGGAATCAAAAATGGTTCTCCCAGATAAGAGAGTTATGGCTGACCCAAGGCCATTCCAGCAGGTGCAAGTGGAGGAGTGGGGAATCAAACCCGGTTCTCCCAGATAAGAGTCTGCACACTTAACCACTACACCAAACTGGCTCTCCCTAAGAAAACGCAGGGACATCCTAGGAAAACGTGGGCCCAGTGGTCTCTCGTGCCTAAACCAAGGCAGAGGCAAATCCACCATTCCTTGTTCATCCGGGCAACTTCAGCATATCATGGAGCTGATGGCCTCTGATCCCTACACCTGCCACGCTTGTTTGCTTTTAAGCCAGCCTTTGCTGACTCGTAGTCAGGACAGTTGAGAACTTCCCTGGATCCCCAGACAAAGATTTCTGCTGGGCCCCCACTATCTCGCCCAGATCCAATTTGAACAAATGATGTGGCTTGTTCATTTGTTTGGGCTGCCAGGGTAGCCCAAGGCGCCTGGAATTTTGTCTCCCTCACCACTGGCACCTTGCACATAGCCCATTTATGAAACCACACAGACAGATTGCCTCTTGAAACCAGCCAGCTTGGGACAGCCTGGCTTAAATCAGCATTTTACCAGGGCTGAAAGGAGTCAAGCAAATTGTGTCTAGTTTATTAGGGTTTGTAGAATCTTTCGGGCTCAAGTGCCGTGTTCTACTGGAGAAAGTTTTTCTTCCAGACGTTTCGTTCTCAGCTGCGGAGAACATCCTCAGTGGCGTTGCAGCCGGAGCAGGCGCTCTGACCTTCTTGGCTGCTGTGCATTGAGTGGGGCCAGGGCTGCTGGAGAGCTGCTATTTCTAGGCTGCTATTTCTAGGCCCTTTCACCACACCCCCTCCAGCCTAGAAATAGCAGCTCTCCAGCAGCCCTGGCCCCACTCAATGCACAGCAGCCAAGAAGGTCAGAGCGCCTGCTCCGGCTGCAACGCCACTGAGGATGTTCTCCGCAGCTGAGAACGAAACGTCTGGAAGAAAAATTTTCTCCAGTAGAACACAGCACTTGAGCCTGAAAGATTCTACAAACCCTAATGATGTTACCAGCCGTGAAAACCTGAAATCTTTGTGTCTCGTTTGCACAGCCGAGTTGGTCTGTTGGCAATGTGTTGCACAGAGCTGGGTCTGGCTGCGTGCAGATTTTGTCACACGAAGCCATTGTACAATCCTGGCTCACTACCACTCAACCTACAGTAATCACCCCAAAGCTTGACCCACTGAGAGGTCTGGGGTGGGAAGTCCAAGTTGCATTGCAAGATGGCTGTATGGCAATGAGATTTGTAGAACTGCTTCTGGCTTCGGGACAACATCCCCGGGGATCCACTCAACCCACGTTCTTAACAAGTCCATGTGGTCCTAGGAACTGGCTCTAATTAAATATATTATTGGACATTGGAAGGGAGGGTCAGCTGTGTATCAATCCTTGCTCTATTTCAGTACCATATGGCAAAGACCCTCACAAACACTGGCAGGCATATGAAGCTGCTTAGGGGGGGAAGACGGTTGTCCAAAGGGAATTAATGGTAGCAGTGACAGTACCCAAGTCCATTGAAAGGAATTGTGCAATTGATTTGCTCAGTCCATGCTAATCTATGGGATTAAAATCCAGAGGAGAAATCAGGAGCTTTGGATTCCATCCATGAAGCCCAGGGAAAGACCTCCACCCACACAGCTTCTCCTTTGGGAATGCTTTTCCTAGACCTCAAACCTCCGCCTTGCTCTTGACTCTAAATATAACCTTCCAGTGACTGCTTTGGGACTGCAGTCATCTGTATATTCAGACCCACTGTATTCAGGCTGAGAGCTATTCCTGAAAGGCACAGCACAGCACATCCTAGCGTCTCCAGTGGCCTCTTGGCCCAAATGGGAGAAAAGCCCTCCCTCCCACCCTGAGAGTTCATCTGCATTCCCAGTTGGCAAGATGCAAACACCTCTGAGGTCAAAGTATGACCCTTTGCCCTGGTGCCGAAGCATATAGAATCCCTCTTTTGCCTTAGAAGAAGAGTTGGATTTATACCCTGCCCTTCCCTTGGAGTGTCAGAGTGGTTTACAATCTCCATCCCTTCCTCCCCTCACAACAGACACCCTGTGAGGTAGGTGGGGCTAATTGCTCTTTAGCAAAACAGCTCTGAGAAAGTTATGACTGACCCAAGGTCACTCAGCTGGCTGCATGTGGAGGAGTGGGGAATCAAACCTGGTTCTCCAAATTAGAGTCCACTACACTTAACCACTACACCAAACTTGCTCCTAATCTAACAGGTTTTCAGACTGTGTACCAGGGACCATCTGGGTCCCTCAATCATACAGATAGGTGGCTTGGGTCAGCCATAGCCCTGGCAGAGGTTGTCCTTGAAAGGGCAGCTGCTGTGAGGGCCCTCTCCAGCCCCACCCACCTCACAGGGTGTCTGTTGTGGGGGAGGAAGGGAAAGGAGATTGTGAGCCGCTCTGAGACTCTTCGGAGTGGAGGGCGGGATATAAATCCAATTTCTTCTTCTTCTTCTTCTTCTTCTTCTTCTTCTTCTTCTTCTTCTTCTTCTTCTTCTTCTTCTTCTTCTTCTATTAGATTGACAGTTGGCCCACAACTGCCAATTAAAGTGTGTGTGTGTGTGCGCGCACAAGTGTGTTTCTTATGTCCTAAAAAGTGGGGACTTGTTTTGGTGATTTTTGGGAACACTCCTAGGGGAGAAAAAACTAGGGTTCCCTAATCATAAAGGAAATCAGGCTAATATTTTGCTTCAATTAAATCACCCAGTCATGGCAAAACAGAGTGTCTGCCCCACAGCCATGGCAATGAGGATGGATTCTCTTCACCCCATTTCAGAAGAAGAGCAAAGTATGGCTCCCTTTCCCTTTGCTGATCATATAGCCATATGGGAATACATGATGCCGTTTGGTCTTAAAGGAGCAACTTGACTCTTGCTTTGTTCTACTGCTTCAGACCAACACAGCTGCCCACCTGGATCTATCTACATGGTGCCATTTTGTCATTACAGAGTGAGAAGAGAAAGACAGCTAATATTGTGTCATGGTTAGGGTGCTGGAATATGACCTGGAAGACTCCAATTCAAATCTCCAAAGGTTGATTGCACGTAACTCAAATAAATAAAATGGAGATAGAAAAACCCTGTATGCTGTCCTGAGCTCCTTGAAGAAAAAACAGGATTTTAAAAAAGCATGAGATGGCAAGCTCATGACCATGGGGCAATTCCTGATTGAAGAAGAAGAAGAAGATATTGGATTTATATCCTGCCCTCCACTCCGAAGAGTCTCAGAGCAGCTCACAATCTCCTTTCCCTTCCTCCCCCACAACAGACACCCTGTGAGGTAGATGAAGATATTGGATTTATATCCTGCCCTCCACTCCAAAGAGTCTCAGAGGGGCTCACAATCTCCTTTCCCTTCCTCCCCCACAACAGACACCCTGTGAGGTAGATGAAGATATTGGATTTATATCCCGCCCTCCACTCTGAAGAGTCTCAGAGCGGCTCACAATCTCCTTTCCCTTCCTCCCCCACAACAGACACCCTGTGAGGTAGATGAAGATATTGGATTTATATCCCGCCCTCCACTCCGAAGAGTCTCAGAGCGGCTCACAATCTCCTTTCCCTTCCTCCCCCACAACAGACATCCTGTGAGGTGGGTGGGGCTGGAGAGGGCTCTCCCAGCAGCTGCCCTTTCAAGGACAACCTCTGCCAGAGCTATGGCTGACCCAAGGCCATGCCAGCAGGTGCAAGTGGAGGAGTGGGGAATCAAACCTGGTTCTCCC
Organism: Heteronotia binoei; assembly: GCF_032191835.1. Taxonomy (NCBI): domain Eukaryota; kingdom Metazoa; phylum Chordata; class Lepidosauria; order Squamata; family Gekkonidae; genus Heteronotia; species Heteronotia binoei. Next base: position 9,848,284 of record NC_083239.1, on the reverse strand, counting down.
AGATAAGAGTCCACACACTTAACCACTACACCAAACTGGCTCTCCAGTTGACTGGAATTGCGATCCATGACTGGCTGGAATTGTGCCATAAAGATTTTTTTTAAATGGCACCAAAATAGCAGCAGAACAATGATTATGGGCAAGTACGGAAAGTGCATGAAATAATGGAATAGGAGGGATTTTGGAAGCCCCGTTGCATGATCCACAGCAAACTTTCTTATTCAAAACGTTGATGGGGGAACATCTGGAGCAACAGGAAGTTGCAGGGGAGCATGGGGTGTCTCCTAAGGTAAATTCATTTCGTGCACAGTTACTGGGAAATGTACAGACCATGGTGGTGCCCTGACTATGCACCCTTTCGCACACCGTGGCCAATGAACAGATCATTCACAGCAGACATTAAGGACATTCCTCTGAGTCTGAAAATCTAATGAATATATTCTAAATGAGTATAAAACAATTGAAAAGCAGAATCCAAGCCTCGGTTTGTACCTTTTGCCCCTGGAAGACACTTTGAAGGGGGGCCACTTCACAGTCCTTGTGAGCCCCAAAGACTTTGCACATGGAACAGGTGGGCACCTCACAGGTTAAGCAGTAGATGTTGATCTTCTCGTCTTCATGTTCCTTGCACATGGGGTGATTTCCCTTCTTCAAGGGCCGGCTGAGGAAAACGTAAGAGAAGCAAACTAGTATGATGCTTTAAGTTTGGGAATCTAGCACACAGAAAGGGGAACAGATTTGCCAAAGAAGCAGATTTTATGTTGCAGACGAAAACGTTTAATAGTGCTTTAACAATCCCTTTCTTTTAAACAGTTAACTGGCTCCGGAGTGGGAAGGGACAGAGGCAACGTTTAATTATCTCCCTACTCATCCTCCGCACGACAAACATATATTTGAAGTCCTGTGGGGAATATTGGAGGGAGTGATTTAGACAAGGGAATAGCTGGTGTGGAAAGGATGAAACAGTTTTATAAAAGTAACGATGTGGGAGGGGAATGAAGACTAGAACCTGTATGTTGCTGCGTACAGTAGAAACTGGACTGGCTCCCGTTTCATCTCTAATATTAACCTCCTTGGTGAGGTTATGTTTAGATCTTTCTACTGTGCGTGCCAAAGCGTCTCAGAAGCAAGTTCTGTTTCTGCAGATCCTGTAATGTTATTTTGGGAAGCAAATGCCCCTTCTTTGCTGGATGTGACTTCTGACACCCCTCAAAATCTCATCAGTACCTGTCCTCCTATATCAGGATCTCTTTGTAATATTCCAATTTTCATGGATTCTGACAGGATTAATGTAGATTCTCACAACATTTCCATTGGTGCACCAGAGTTGGATATCAGAGCTATACTGGATTGGACCAGGGTCAAAGAAGTCACCTAATTGTGTGACTAGATTGTCACCTAATTGTGTGACTAGATTGTCACCTAATTGTGTGACTAGATTAGAAATTAGTCACCTAATTGTGTGACTAGATTAGAAATTAGTCACCTAATTGTGTGACTAGATTAGAAATTAGTCACCTAATTGTGTGACTAGATTAGAAATTAGGTGTGATCACAATTAGGTGTGATTAGGCATCTAATCACACCTAATTGTGTGATTAGATGCCTGTTTGAATACTAGTACATAATACCACCAGTTGTTCCCAGTATCTGACATTCAAAGGTATACAGCCTCTGACTGTGGAGGTTCTGCTTAGCTAATAATTGTTGATGGCCCTCTCCTTTGTGAAGTTGTCCAATTTGTATTTTAAAAGCTTTCTAATCTAGTGGCCACCACTGGATCTTGTGACAATGAATTCCACAAGCTAACTATGTGTGTTGCACAAAGGAGAACACAGTTGATTGGGATGGGAATGAGCCCTCAGTGCTGAGTTAAAGGATATGAGGAGGCCCTGTGTACTGAACTCAAGCACCCCCCACCCCCCACCTCTGAGACCTTCTTGTTCCTAGATTCACCTAGGAGGTAGCAGCCTGTATAGATCAACAGTTCATCTCTTGTTAAAATGGGTCTGGACCAAAGAACAACCAGAGAATGCACGTGGGGTCTAATATGATAGAATCCTACTCCACACACAACCTAAATTCTTATTCCCGCCACACACGTTTAGAAAACTTGCTGGCAAAAACTAGGACAGAAACTTCTCCCTAGGATTTCAATATTTTACATAAAATGAAGGAGGGACAGATTTTTAGAGGAAAAGATAAACCCTCACTTCCACATGAACTTGTCTTTGACTGAGTCAGACCATTGGTCTACCTAGGCCAACCATGTCTATTCTGACTGACAACTGACTCTCCGGGGTCTCACGCAGAGGTCTTTCATATCACCTACAAGACCCTTTAAACAGTAGCAATTTGATCTGTAAACACGTTTGCTTCTGGTGCCATGACATAGGGTTGCCAACCTCCAGGTGGGACTTATACAACAACTGCAAACAACTGTGGAAAATAACGAATGATTCCTGAAAATTACTTCAAAAACATAAATGATTATTCTTCACACACTACAAAATTACATATTATTCCGTATCATCAATTATTCATGAATATAAGGTATATTCATGAATTACTGATGATATGTAATTTTGTAGTGTTGGAAGAATAATCATTTATATTTTTGAAGTAATTTTCAGGAATTATTCGTTATTTCCCACAGTTGTTTGCGGTTGTCGCTCTATCCTGTGGAACTCTAGGCTTTATCAACCCCCAGGTGGGGCCTGGAGATCTCTCACTATTTCAGTTGGTTTCCAGATGACAGAGATCAGTTCCTCTGGAGCAAAGAGCTGCTTTGGTGGGTGGGCTCTATGGCATCAGACTCTGCTGAAGTCCCTTCCCTCCTCAAACCCCAACCTTCCCAGGCTCCATCCCCAAAATCTCCAGGTATTTCCCCACCCAGAGCTGGTAACCATACACGGCAGACTTCATCTGATGATTTCTCCACAATCAGGAAGTACAAAAGCAGACCTGGACTCCTCCGACCCTGATCTGTTGACAACCCTCTCTGTCATCCCACAGATGGTTTAGGGCCCATAAGAGGCCTGGAGTTACTCAGCAAACTTCATCTCAGACAGAGGAGAATGACTTCTTCCAGCCCCAGGCTTTTTAATTGATTACAGATTGCCTTCCCTCAACCCCCTTTCTGATGATCAGCAGTTAAGGAGTGCCAACCTGGAGTATTCCTGTTTGTAGATCTCAATGATGTTCTCCACCAGCAGATTCCTCTGGAGGCCATAGACTCCATGCCGATCCAAGATGACTTCGTGGCGGCAAGAAGGGCAACGGAACCGTCCGCCTGATAAGGTTGTTCCACGACTACTTTGCCAGTATGGGTTAGCAGCCTGTGGGTGCCATACACGACATAACGTCAAAGGTCAAGTAGCTTCTACCAAACCCAACTATCCTTGTACCACTGCCATCACCTATCTTGAGATAGTGTCATCACGACCATCCAGTGTGAGGTAAGAATGATCAATCAGTGTCCCTCACAAAACGACTGGAAACTCCCAACATGTTTGATGCACAGTGTTTGTCCTTAAAAATGAATTGTCAGCCCCAGTCTGAATCACTTTGGAATGGCTGCCAGGAGAGTTTGATTGCGGCTGGTTATTGGTGGCCAGAACCAAGTCCGTTTTTCATTTGACGCAAAGATTAGCAAGTGATCGTTTATTGCTTATTTAATCACGTGAGATATGGTTGCAAGATACGTGACGTATCAGACTTGCCAAAGCAAAAGAAGTCTGGCCTTACTCAATACCTAGGTAGTAGCCTTCATGTACATGTTAGTGTATATTTTTCTGAATGTCACTGGAGCTCTAAAGATAGGGTCTAGTAGAAATCCAAACATGTAGACAAATATAAAAACAAAATCCCACCTTGGATATAGGACTTGCCTTTAGACCAAGCTCCATCTGAGATCTGAAAGTCTTTGCTTTTAACCATGGACAACCAAAATCTTCTAATATGATATAAACAGAGCATGAAGAAGAAAAACCATATCCTGTCATCTAGTTCAGCACTGAATGCTTGATACAATCCCTCGTAGCTAGTATTCAGAGCCAGGCTGCCCTGAATGTTAAAATTATACCTATCTAATTGCCATTAATTTAACCTATCTTTTGTCTGTTCCTCTTTAAAAAGCCATCTGGACTAGTGGCTATTGCATCCTGCGGTGAATACTTCTGTGAAGATGACAATTCTGAAGGTTCTAAAGATCAGCTTCATTGTGAGACCACCATGGAAAGGTGCTGTAATCCCTTGATCAGTTTTCAGCTCATTCCCATGAGGATTTGATTGGATTTAGGTGTGCATAATTCTTCATGGACTGAATTATGATTTTTGCCTTGTGCAGTTGAGCAGAAGTCCTATTTTTGAATAACAGGTTGCATTTTTTTTTTGTAGCAAATGACTGCAGCAGGGGAAGGAATCATAGTGGAATTGTATTATTTGACAGTCCTTAAAGAGTGCTGGGAGTAAAAGTTTCTTGTGACCTAATGATGTGACTGCACCTTGCATACCCGCCATCCCAACAGTGGACAGAAGGGTGACAAGGCGCCCTTCTGGTTCAAAAAGGAAAATCCATGTAGAAATGCATTGTGGGAGCAACAATTCTCCCCAACTCTGTGCAGATGTAAGCACAGAAATTGTTTTAGCAATCTGTAGTTCTTTTGTGCGCAAAGCTGATTTTTTACAACCAATTTGCACCGTTGTTTGCACTATTTGGCATTTAATTGCAAACAGACATTAAACTGAATTTGTGCTGGAAAAGACTTGACAGCCTTCCTATCCTTCTCCTCTACAAATTGTTCTCTCAAAAAATAGATATAATAAATAACAATTTCCCACCTGTAAATGGACCTCAGATCTGCCAGATGGAGGACTGTTTGGCTGGGTCTGTGGGCTGTGCCTGATGTCCAAACCACATTGGTTCTGACAGCAATTCCCAAGGTCTATTATATCTATTTCCTTGCAAAGTCCCCTCCTCTCCACCTCCTGCCTGGTGTTAGCATTAAAGAGATTCTGATTGTGGGCAGGAAACTGATTAAGTATCTCCATTTCCAGAAGCAACTCTTGGGATCTTTTCCCATAAGGCAGTTCTGCTCTGGCACTAGACAAGGTATCATTTTCTGGTGGAAAAACTAGGTGTGCCAGTAAAATGGACACACACAGGTGTTTGCTGTGTTACACAGATTTTCCTCACTGGAAGCAACATCCACGCAAGAACCCTCCTTGAGAGATGCAGCCAGTGACAAAACCAGCTTCAGTTTCATCAGGCATCTCTCCTCAGTCTGCCAAACCATAAATCTTTCTGAAAACTTTTGAGCTCTTGTCCAGCAAACAGAGGCCATTTTCTCTTCCCCACTCCTTTGTTTTGTTTCCTTGGAGGTTCAGTTCAACACAGCTGAGGTAATCTGCGTCAGGAGGAAAATGGGGACTCTAACAGACAAGTGCTCTTATCAGCTGGTTCCTAACCAGCATTGTTCTATAATAAGAGGAGAAAAACTGGTTCTGTGGTATGAAGAGGGGTGCTTATGGTTGACCATGCAAGGCTGAGGTGCATAGGCCAGAACAAATGATTCCCGCACTCAAGGAGTTTATTGCATTCCCCTAAAAAAAAGGAGAGGGATGGATCCTGACCTTGGACAGTGAAAGACAACACCATGACAGAGTACTTTGTCCAGTATACAAAGAAAACTGAAGACACACAGACAACTTGAAGAAGCACATCTGTACAGAGCTATTGCTACAATTCTACACAGGCTTATGGCACATATATCAAAGGCTGTACACTTTCTTGGGAGTAAATCCCAACATATTCAGTAGATACACATGGGATTGGGATGAAGGGCTCCAAGTAAGAGATTTTAAAACCACTTTCAGACTGAGACAAACAGTGTGATCCTATGCAAAGTTATTACACCCTTCTGTGTTCACCAATGGACTTAAAAGAATGTAACTACATTTACTCAGGGCATGGCGCAAACAATTTCACATGTGACTTCAAAAACGCCTGTTAGAAACTGGCCCCAGCTAACAAGTAAATTTTGTGTCCATTGTGAATAACAAACAAATATTCCAAGCAGATGAAGCAGAATGGTTGTAGACTGATTTAAGGAAAAACCCTCCTTGTGAAAATGGCCTTCCATTCCATGTTCATCTTGTTAGCATCAGATGCCCTCCCCCGTCTCCCTAACATGATACTGCCACTCTTCTGTAAGCCCTCAAGCACTGAAGTTTTTAATCTTAGCAAAGGCCAAGCAGTTTAAAACATAACCTAACTTGAATATTTTGGGTGCACACTGACCTGGAAGACATCATTGGCACATTTCCTGCATAGGTTATGCTGGCAGGGTAAGATCACCACAGGTTTGCTGAACATCTCCAGGCAGATGGGGCAGATCAGCTGTTTCTCCAGGTTCTCCATGGGGTTAGAGTCTCGAATGATGCTCGACTCGTAATCCATTGCTCCGTTCAGGGCGTCTTCCAAGTTATATCCTTAACTGGTAGGTGAAAGACACCACAGAGAATGACTTGCGATCTCCTTCTAGAAGACCGACTTGGCTCTCAAGTGGCGTTTCGCCGTCTGACACTTCAAGCTAACTCTTCGGGTTTCTGTACTTTGTCTGCAGCAGCTCCCCTTGTCTATTTATAATTTATCTCAAGGGTCACATGTGCTTTGGCTGGCAGAATCGGTTGGGAAGGGGGTCGTGTTTCCTCAGGGCTGACACACTGTCACATGGAAAGGGGTGAGCAGTCGCCCCTTCGGAGAGACTGGCCTGTAAACAAGGCACAGGACAAGCTGTTCACAGTTTGGGAAGTAGATTTCCAGGGAGGTGGTATGATTTATACCCCCTCTTTCACTAAGGTCTTTTGGAACAAAGAAACTACAGCACAGTGGCCACAAGCAGTCACGCTTTTCAAGGCATTTGTCAAGAAATGCTAGCCAGGCCTCTCCCTTAACTCCAAGGATTAAACTTGAGCGACTCAACAAAATTGTTTACTATTTCCATCGCAAGCTGCCTTCATCTTCCAAAGGATGACTCTTCACATCTCCTCTTGCTGGTGCTTAGGAATCCCACAACCTCTTTCCCTGAAGACTCACATCTGGGCTCTCCTCTGACTGCCGATTCACATGCAGGAGTAGCCTGGCCATTTAACTCACAGGGAAGTTTCCTGATGGGCCACTGGTGGTCAAGAACAACCAGAGACAAACCCCAGCCAACTTTTCTAGTGCCTGAAGGGTCATTAGGTTGAGGCCTTCTTTGGCAATGGTGCTGCCACCTGTGTCCTCCTACACCACTTCTGGTTTGCAGGAGGAAGGCTGCAACAATGGAGCTATACACTGAACAAGGCAAATATGATTCTGGGTTTTCCAGATCATGCAGAGTGATAGTATCACTTTACTCTGTTCTTGCTAGACCTCACTTCACATATGATGTTCAGTTTTAGCCATTAAGAAAGATGAGGAAAATTGAAATGTGTCCAGAGGAGAGCAACAAAGACCTTTTCTGCTTCCCTGGAGTTACTTCTGAATTCCTTGGGAGTTGATCCACAAGCATTGGAATTGGTTTGGGCAACTGGATTCTGTCCTCCTTGTACATTTTCACAGTTATAGAATCAGCTTGTTTTCTTCTCTATGTGCCTTCAATAATGAGGACGCTGTATGCGCAATTGTGGAAGCAAGAAAAAAATATGTGCCTTCAATAATGAGGACATTGTATGCGCACTTGTGGAAGCAAGACAAAATACCAGAGAAATGGGATTGGATTGTAAAAGTTATGACATGGAGTGAAATAGACAAGTTAACAAGAACCTTAAGAGACTATGATTTAGAAGTATTTAAGATGGAGTGGGAAAAGTTCAGAAGATACGTAGAGAAAGAGTGGAAAATAAAAGGACATTGGACAGTTTTTGATAATGACTAAGTATAAGAGGGAGGAGGATATTAATTTTGGTTCTTATTAATTAAGGGTACCTTTAATATTAAGATTAAGTATATAACACCAGTGGGGGTCAATTAATGGGGGGAGGGGTGGGTAGAAAGTAATATATGGAATAGATAAAAAATAATGAGGATGCTGTCATAATTAGACCGATTTTGCACTCACCCTTACGCTGCTCTCACATCTATCTTCTCGGCGCGGCGTCCTCCCAATTTCCCACTATTTGCAACGGGGCTGTAGCAAACATTGCAGTTTTCTCACAGCAAACGGAAACCTCTAAAAGCCAATTTCCATTTGCTGCGCAAAAACTGCTATGTTTGCTGCAGCTCCAACGCAAAAAGTGGAAAATCGGGAGGACGTTGCGCTGAGAAGACGGACGTGAGGGTGGCATAAGGTGAGTGCGAAATTGGCCTCAGTCAGTATTAGTGGATCAGAGCACTCTATTATTTTTTTAATGGCCCTAAAATTATTGCAGTCCAAGCTCACAACCTGAGTTCAATTCTGATGGAAGCTGGGTTCAGGTAGCCAGCTCAAGGTTGACTCAGCCTTCCATCCTTCCAAGGATGGGGGTAAAGTGTAAATGATTAGGGAAGGCAATGCAAAGCACCCTGTAAAAAGTCTGCCGTAAAAATGTCATGATGCGACGTCACCCCAGATTCAGAAACGGCTGGTGCTTTACCTTAAAATAACAATATAATGCTGTGGTGTTACAATGATAATTTAAGAAAGTCCTCTGAATTCAAAGCTTTCATTTTTTTTAAAAAAAGGCGAGTCTCTATTTCCCCTCCCTCATAGAGATTTATAGAAAAAAAATGGTTTTTAAAATTGAAACCACTATCTTGGGGAGAAGAGGGAGTGGTTTAATGATGGCAACAGTGTATTCATTGAAAAGTGGGGTGGAGATACGTGGAAGTTGACAGACCAAACAAAACTGATGGAAACTTTTTCTAAAAGGAAAAAGCCAATGCAAAATGAGCTTCAAGAAAAAGATCCAGCTGGTTGCATGTGGAGGTGTGGGGAATCAATCCCACTTCTCCCAGATTAGAATCCACTGCTCGTAACCATTATACCAAACCACTACACTATTATAAAGTACATAGATTGAAGTTGCCACCCTGTGTCAGATATAACAAAGCAAATGCTCTGTCACTGAACCACCATCCTTCTTCTTAACAGAAACACATGAAGGTGGTTTTTACTGAGTCAGACCCTTAGTCTATCAAGATCAGTACTGCCCATTTTCACTGGCAGTGATGCACCGGGATTCACAGGGGAAGTTTCTTCACATTACTCTGTACCTAAGTAGACAATGCACACTTTCTCAGACAAATTAGAATGGAACTTATCAGTCCATACATGTAAGGCAGAGATTGAATAGTAAATTAGCGTATAAGCATAAAATATAATGAAATGTTTTAACAGATACAAACAAGAATAGCAAGCTAAGTTTATAAGATCCCATGGACAATAACAAAAGGCTAAAACCCCATGGACAGTAACAAAAGGCTAAAAGATATGGCGCTGGAAGATGAGCCCCTCAGGTCAGAAGGTGCCCAATATGCTACTAGGGAAGAGCGGAGGGCAAGTCCAAGTAACCACAGAAAGAGTGAAGCGGCTGGGCCAAAGCCAAAAGGACGCTCAGCTGTGGATGTATCTGATGGTGAAAGAACAGTCCAATGCTGCAAAGAACAATACTGCATTGGAACGTGGAATGTAAGATCTATGAATCAAGGTAAGCTGGATGTAGTCAAACAAGAGATGGCAAGACTGAACATCGACATCTTGGGAATAAGTGAACTAAAATGGACGGGAATGGGTGAATTTAACTCAGAGGATCACTACATCTATTATTGTGGGCAAGAGTCCCGTAGAAGAAATGGTGTGGCCTTTATAGTTAACAAGAGAGTGAGGAAGGCAGTAATGGGATACAATCTCAAAAATGACAGAATGATCTCGGTCCGTATCCAAGGCAAACCATTCAATATCACAGTAATCCAAGTCTACGCCCCAACCACTGACGCAGAAGAGGCTGAAGTGGACCAGTTCTGTGAAGATCTACAACACCTTCTAGAATTAACACCAAAAAAGATGTCCTCCTCATCATAGGGGACTGGAATGC